>NC_091470.1:140028268-140328268 GCF_036971445.1 Narcine bancroftii | reverse complement strand
GGGACGGAGTTACAGGGAAAGGCACAACATGTTCGGGACTTAATCCCCTGATATTTACTGGGTTATGGCCCTGACGTCAGGGACTTAGTTACAGGGAAAGTTCAACAGATTTGGGAATTTATCCCGTGTAGATTTAATGGGACGTTGTCCGGACATCAGAGATTTTGTTACAGGGAAAGGTTCAATAGCGTCGGGACTTTATCCCCTGAAGGTTTATGAGGATGTGCTCCACATATCAGGGACTGACTTACAAGTGAAGGCCCAACATGTTCGGGACATTATCCCCTGAAAATTTACTTGGACTTTGCCCAGACGTCTGGGACAGATTTACTGGGAAAGTTTCAACAGGTTCGGGACTTTATCCCCTGAAAATTTAATAGGACATTGCCCGGACGTCAGGGACTGATTTACAGGGAAGGTCCAACACATTCAGGACTTTATCCCCTGAAGGTTTGCAAGGATTTGGCCCAGACATCAGGGACTGAGTTATAGGGAAAGGTACAACAGGTTCGGGACTTAATCCCCTGATATTTACTGGGTTATGGCCCCGACGTCAGGGACTGAGTTACAGGGTAAGTTCAACAGGTTTGGGAATTTATCCCGTGTAGATTTAATGGGACGTTGTCCGGACATCAGGGTCTGAGTTACAGGGAAAGGTTCAATACGGTCGGGCCTTTATCCGCTGAAGGTTTACTGGGATGTTGCGTGGACGTCAGGGATAGAGTTAAAGAGAAAATTCCAACTGTTTCAGGACTTTATCTCATGAAGATTTACGGGGTTGTTACGTGGACATCAGCGACTGGGATCCAAGGAATTTGACAACAGCTTCAGAATTTATCAACTGAAGATTTACTGGGACATTGCCAGGACGTCAGGAACTGAGTTACAGGGAATGGTTCAATAGGTTTGGGACTTTATCCCCTGAAGATTTACTGGGACGTTGCCCAGACATGTGGGACCGAGTTACAGTGAAAGGTCCAACACGTTCAGGACTTTATCCCCTGAAGATTTACTGGGATGTTGACCCGACATCAGGGACTGAGTTACAGACAAAGAGTCAACAGGGTCAGGACTTTCAACCCTGAAGATTCACTGGGATTTCGCCTGGCTGTCAGGGACTGAATTACAGGGAAATGTTCAATAGGTTCGGGACTTTATCCCCTGAATATTTACTTGGACGTTTCCTGGTCGTCAGGGACTGGGTGACAGGCAAATGTCCAAAAGGGTCGAGATTTTCCCCCCTGAAGATTTAATAGGACATTGCCCTGAAGTCAGGGAGTGATTTGGAGGGAAAATTTCAACACGTTCAGGACTTTATCCCCTGAAGATTTAATAGGACATTGCCCGGACGTCAGGGATTGAGTTACAGGGAAAGGTCCAACACATTCAGGACTTTATCCCCTGAAGATTTGCGAGGATGTGGCCTAGACATTGGGGACTGAGTTATAGGGAAAGGTACAACAGGTTCGGGACTTAATCCCCTGATATTTACTGGGTTATGGCCCCGACGTCAGGGACTGAGTTACGGGGAAAATACAACAAGTTTGGGAATCTATCCCATTTTGATTTAATGGGACGTTGTTCGGACATCAGGGACTGAGTTACAGGGAAAGGTTCAATAGTGTCGGGACTTTATCCCCTGAAGGTTTACTGGGAAGTTGCCTGGATGTAAGGGACAGTGTTACAGAGAAAGTTCCAACAGTTTCGGGACTTTAACCCATGAAGATTTATGGGGATGATACGTGGACATCAGCGACTGGGTTCCAAGGAATGTGACAACAGCTTCAGAATTTATCAACTGAAGATTTACTGGGACATTGCCAGGACGTCAGGAACTGAGTTACAGGGAATGGTTCAATAGGTTTGGGACTTTATCCCCTGAAGATTTACTGGGACGTTGCCCAGACATGTGGGACCGAGTTACAGTGAAAGGTCCAACACGTTCAGGACTTTATCCCCTGAAGATTTACTGGGATGTTGACCCAACATCAGGGACTGAGTTACAGGCAAAGAGTAAGCAGGGTCAGGACTTTCACCCCTGAAGATTTACTGGGATTTCGCCTGGCCGTCAGGGACTGAATTACAGGGAAATGTTCAATAGGTTCGGGACTTTATCCCCTGAATATTTACTTGGACGTTTCCCTGTCGTCACGGACTTGGTGACAGGCAAATGTCCAACAGGGTCGAGATTTTCCCCCCTGAAGATTTAATAGGACATTGCCCCGAAGTCAGGGAGTGATTTGTAGGGAAAATTTCAACACGTTCAGGACTTTATCCCCTGAAGATTTAATAGGACATTGCCCGGACGTCAGGGACTGAGTTACAGGGAAAGGTCCAACACATTCAGGACTTTATCCCCTGAAGATTTGCGAGGATGTGGCCTAGACATCGGGGACTGAGTTATAGGGAAAGGTACAACAGGTTCGGGACTTAATCCCCTGATATTTACTGGGTTATGGCCCCGACGTCAGGGACTGAGTTACGGGGAAAATACAACAAGTTTGGGAATCTATCCCATTTTGATTTAATGGGACGTTGTTCGGACATCAGGGACTGAGTTACAGGGAAAGGTTCAATAGTGTCGGGACTTTATCCCCTGAAGGTTTACTGGGAAGTTGCCTGGATGTAAGGGACAGTGTTACAGAGAAAGTTCCAACAGTTTCGGGACTTTAACCCATGAAGATTTATGGGGATGATACGTGGACATCAGCGACTGGGTTCCAAGGAATGTGACAACAGCTTCAGAATTTTTCAACTGAAGATTTACTGGGATATTGCCAGGACGTCAGGAACTGAGTTACAGGGAATGGTTCAATAGGTTTGGGACTTTATCCCCTGAAGATTTACTGGGATGTTGACCCAACATCAGGGACTGAGTTACAGGCAAAGAGTAAGCAGGGTCAGGACTTTCACTCCTGAAGATTTACTGGGATTTCGCCTGGCCGTCAGGGACTGAATTACAGGGAAATGTTCAATAGGTTCGGGACTTTATCCCCTGAATATTTACTTGGACGTTTCCCTGTCGTCACGGACTTGGTGACAGGCAGATGTCCAACAGGGTCGAGATTTTCCCCCCTGAAGATTTAATAGGACATTGCCCCGAAGTCAGGGAGTGATTTGTAGGGAAAATTTCAACACGATCAGGACTTTATCCCCTGAAGATTTAATAGGACATTGCCCGAACGTCAGGGACTGAGTTACAGGGAAAGGTCCAACACATTCAGGACTTTATCCCCTGAAGATTTGCGAGGATGTGGCCTAGACATCGGGGACTGAGTTATAGGGAAAGGTACAACAGGTTCGGGACTTAATCCCCTGATATTTACTGGGTTATGGCCCCGACGTCTGCGACAGAGTTACGGGGAAAGTTCAACAGGTTTGAGAATTTATCCCGTGTAGCTTTAATGGAACGATGTGCGGACATCAGGGACTGAGTTACAGGGAAAGGTTCAATACGGTCGAGAATTTATCCCCTGAAGGTTTACTGGGATGTTTCCTGGACGTAAGGGACAGTGTTACAGAGTAAGTTCCAACTGTTTCAGGACTTTATCCCATGAAGATTTACGGGGATGTTACGTGGACATCAGCGACTGGGATCCAAGGAATTTGAAAACAGCTTCAGTATTTATCAACTGAAGATTTGCTGGGACATTGCCAGGACGTCAGGAACTGAGTTACAGGGAATGGTTCAATAGGTTTGGGACTTTATCCCCTGAAGATTTACTAGGACTTTGCCCAGTCATGTGGGACCGAGTTACAGTGTAAGGTCCAACACGTTCAGGACTTTACCCCCTGAAGATTTACTGGGATGTTGACCCGACATCAGGGACTGAGTTACAGGCAAAGAGTCAACAGGGTCGGGACTTTAACCCCTGAAGATTTACTGGGATTTCGCCTGGCCGTCAGGGACTGAATTACAGGGAAATGTTCAATACGTTTGGGACTTTATCCCTTGAATATTTACTTGGACATTGCCCGGACGTCAGGGACTGAGTTACAGGGAAAGGTGCAACACATTCAGGACTTTATCCCCTGAAGATTTGCAAGGATGTGGCCCAGACATCAGGGACTGAGGTATAGAGAAAGGTACAACAGGTTCAGGACTTTATCCCCTGAATATTTACTTAGACGTTTCCCGGTCGTCAGGGACTGGGTGACCGCCAAATATCCAATAGGTTCGAGATTTTCCTTCCTGAAGATGTATTAGGACATTGCCCCGACGTCAGGGAGTGAGTTGGAGGGAAAATTTCTACATGTTCAGGACTTTATTCCCTGAAGATTTCATAGATCATTGCCCGGACGTCAGGGACTGAGTTACAGGAAAAGGTCCAATACATTCAGGTCTTTATTCCCTGAAGATTTACTGGGATGTTGCCCTGACTTCAGGGACTGAGTTACAGGCAAAGAGTCAACAGCGTCGTGTCGTTAACCCCTGAAGATTTACTTGGACGTTGCCCGGTCGTCAGGGACTGAGTTACAGGAAAAGGTCCAATACATTCAGGTCTTTATTCCCTGAAGATATACTGGGATGTTGCCCTGACTTCAGGGACTGAGTTACAGGCAAAGAGTCAACAGCGTCGTGTCGTTAACCCCTGAAGATTTACTTGGACGTTGCCCGGTCGTCAGGGACTGAGTTACAGGGAAAGGTCCAACACATTCAGGACTTTATCGCCTGAAGATTTGTGAGGATGTGGCCCAGACATCAGGGACGGAGTTACAGGGAAAGGCACAACATGTTCGGGACTTAATCCCCTGATATTTACTGGGTTATGGCCCTGACGTCAGGGACTTAGTTACAGGGAAAGTTCAACAGATTTGGGAATTTATCCCGTGTAGATTTAATGGGACGTTGTCCGGACATCAGAGATTTTGTTACAGGGAAAGGTTCAATAGCGTCGGGACTTTATCCCCTGAAGGTTTATGAGGATGTGCTCCACATATCAGGGACTGACTTACAAGTGAAGGCCCAACATGTTCGGGACATTATCCCCTGAAAATTTACTTGGACTTTGCCCAGACGTCTGGGACAGATTTACTGGGAAAGTTTCAACAGGTTCGGGACTTTATCCCCTGAAAATTTAATAGGACATTGCCCGGACGTCAGGGACTGATTTACAGGGAAGGTCCAACACATTCAGGACTTTATCCCCTGAAGGTTTGCAAGGATTTGGCCCAGACATCAGGGACTGAGTTATAGGGAAAGGTACAACAGGTTCGGGACTTAATCCCCTGATATTTACTGGGTTATGGCCCCGACGTCAGGGACTGAGTTACAGGGTAAGTTCAACAGGTTTGGGAATTTATCCCGTGTAGATTTAATGGGACGTTGTCCGGACATCAGGGTCTGAGTTACAGGGAAAGGTTCAATACGGTCGGGCCTTTATCCGCTGAAGGTTTACTGGGATGTTGCGTGGACGTCAGGGATAGAGTTAAAGAGAAAATTCCAACTGTTTCAGGACTTTATCTCATGAAGATTTACGGGGTTGTTACGTGGACATCAGCGACTGGGATCCAAGGAATTTGACAACAGCTTCAGAATTTATCAACTGAAGATTTACTGGGACATTGCCAGGACGTCAGGAACTGAGTTACAGGGAATGGTTCAATAGGTTTGGGACTTTATCCCCTGAAGATTTACTGGGACGTTGCCCAGACATGTGGGACCGAGTTACAGTGAAAGGTCCAACACGTTCAGGACTTTATCCCCTGAAGATTTACTGGGATGTTGACCCGACATCAGGGACTGAGTTACAGACAAAGAGTCAACAGGGTCAGGACTTTCAACCCTGAAGATTCACTGGGATTTCGCCTGGCTGTCAGGGACTGAATTACAGGGAAATGTTCAATAGGTTCGGGACTTTATCCCCTGAATATTTACTTGGACGTTTCCTGGTCGTCAGGGACTGGGTGACAGGCAAATGTCCAAAAGGGTCGAGATTTTCCCCCCTGAAGATTTAATAGGACATTGCCCTGAAGTCAGGGAGTGATTTGGAGGGAAAATTTCAACACGTTCAGGACTTTATCCCCTGAAGATTTAATAGGACATTGCCCGGACGTCAGGGATTGAGTTACAGGGAAAGGTCCAACACATTCAGGACTTTATCCCCTGAAGATTTGCGAGGATGTGGCCTAGACATTGGGGACTGAGTTATAGGGAAAGGTACAACAGGTTCGGGACTTAATCCCCTGATATTTACTGGGTTATGGCCCCGACGTCAGGGACTGAGTTACGGGGAAAATACAACAAGTTTGGGAATCTATCCCATTTTGATTTAATGGGACGTTGTTCGGACATCAGGGACTGAGTTACAGGGAAAGGTTCAATAGTGTCGGGACTTTATCCCCTGAAGGTTTACTGGGAAGTTGCCTGGATGTAAGGGACAGTGTTACAGAGAAAGTTCCAACAGTTTCGGGACTTTAACCCATGAAGATTTATGGGGATGATACGTGGACATCAGCGACTGGGTTCCAAGGAATGTGACAACAGCTTCAGAATTTATCAACTGAAGATTTACTGGGACATTGCCAGGACGTCAGGAACTGAGTTACAGGGAATGGTTCAATAGGTTTGGGACTTTATCCCCTGAAGATTTACTGGGACGTTGCCCAGACATGTGGGACCGAGTTACAGTGAAAGGTCCAACACGTTCAGGACTTTATCCCCTGAAGATTTACTGGGATGTTGACCCAACATCAGGGACTGAGTTACAGGCAAAGAGTAAGCAGGGTCAGGACTTTCACCCCTGAAGATTTACTGGGATTTCGCCTGGCCGTCAGGGACTGAATTACAGGGAAATGTTCAATAGGTTCGGGACTTTATCCCCTGAATATTTACTTGGACGTTTCCCTGTCGTCACGGACTTGGTGACAGGCAAATGTCCAACAGGGTCGAGATTTTCCCCCCTGAAGATTTAATAGGACATTGCCCCGAAGTCAGGGAGTGATTTGTAGGGAAAATTTCAACACGTTCAGGACTTTATCCCCTGAAGATTTAATAGGACATTGCCCGGACGTCAGGGACTGAGTTACAGGGAAAGGTCCAACACATTCAGGACTTTATCCCCTGAAGATTTGCGAGGATGTGGCCTAGACATCGGGGACTGAGTTATAGGGAAAGGTACAACAGGTTCGGGACTTAATCCCCTGATATTTACTGGGTTATGGCCCCGACGTCTGGGACAGAGTTACGGGGAAAGTTCAACAGGTTTGGGACTTAATCCCCTGATATTTACTGGGTTATGGCCCCGACGTCAGGGACTGAGTTACAGGGAAAGTTCAACAGGTTTGGGAATTTATCCCGTGTAGCTTTAATGGAACGTTGTGCGGACATCAGGGACTGAGTTACAGGGAAAGGTTCAATATGGTCGGGACTTTATCCCCTGAAGGTTTACTGGGATGTTTCCTGGACGTAAGGGACAGTGTTACAGAGAAAGTTCCAACTGTTTCAGGACTTTTTCCCATGAAGATTTACGGGGATGTTACATGGACATCAGCGACTGGGATCCAAGGAATTTGAAAACAGCTTCAGTATTTATCAACTGAAGATTTGCTGGGACATTGCCAGGACGTCAGGAACTGAGTTACAGGGAATGGTTCAATAGGTTTGGGACTTTATCCCCTGAAGATTTACTAGGACGTTGCCCAGTCATGTGGGACCGAGTTACAGTGTAAGGTCCAACACGTTCAGGACTTTACCCCCTGAAGATTTACTGGGATGTTGACCCGACATCAGGGACTGAGTTACAGGCAAAGAGTCAACAGCGTCGGGACTTTAACCCCTGAAGATTTACTGGGATTTCGCCCGGTCGTCAGGGACTGAATTACAGGGAAATGTTCAATACGTTTGGGACTTTATCCCTTGAATATTTACTTGGACATTGCCCGGACGTCAGGGACTGAGTTACAGGGAAAGGTCCAACACATTCAGGACTTTATCCCCTGAAGATTTGCAAGGATGTGGCCCAGACATCAGGGACTGAGGTATAGGGAAAGGTACAACAGGTTCAGGACTTTATCCCCTGAATATTTACTTAGACGTTTCCCGGTCGTCAGGGACAGGGTGACCGCCAAATATCCAATAGGTTCGAGATTTTCCTCCCTGAAGATTTATTAGGACATTGCCCCGACGTCAGGGAGTGAGTTGGAGGGAAAATTTCTACATGTTCAGGACTCTATCCCCTGAAGATTTCATATATCATTGCCCGGACGTCAGGGACTGAGTTACAGGAAAAGGTCCAATACATTCAGGTCTTTATTCCCTGAAGATTTACTGGGATGTTGCCCTGACTTCAGGGACTGAGTTACAGGCAAAGAGTCAACAGCATCGTGTCGTTAACCCCTGAAGATTTACTTGGACGTTGCCCGGTCGTCAGGGACTGAGTTACAGGGAAAGGTCCAACACATTCAGGACTTTATCGCCTGAAGATTTGCGAGGATGTGGCCCAGAAATCAGGGACGGAGTTACAGGGAAAGGCACAACATGTTCGGGACTTAATCCCCTGATATTTACTGGGTTATGGCCCTGACGTCAGGGACTTAGTTACAGGGAAAGTTGAACAGGTTTGAGAATTTATCTCAGGTAGATTTAATGGGACATTGTCCGGACATCAGTGACTGAGTTATAGGGAAAGGTTCAATAGGGTCGGGACTTTATCCCCTGAAGGTTTACTGGGAAGTTGCCTGGATGTAAGGGACAGTGTTACAGAGAAAGTTCCAACAGTTTCGGGACTTTAACCCATGAAGATTTATGGGGATGATACGTGGACATCAGCGACTGGGTTCCAAGGAATGTGACAACAGCTTCAGAATTTATCAACTGAAGATTTACTGGGACATTGCCAGGACGTCAGGAACTGAGTTACAGGGAATGGTTCAATAGGTTTGGGACTTTATCCCCTGAAGATTTACTGGGACGTTGCCCAGTCATGTGGGACCGAGTTACAGTGTAAGGTCCAACACGTTCAGGACTTTACCCCCTGAAGATTTACTGGGATGTTGACCCGACATCAGGCAAAGAGTCAACAGCGTCGTGTCGTTAACCCCTGAAGATTTACTTGGACGTTGCGCGGTCGTCAGGGACTGAGTTACAGGAAAAGGTCCAATACATTCAGGTCTTTATTCCCTGAAGATTTACTGGGATGTTGCCCTGACTTCAGGGATTGAGTTACAGGCAAAGAGTCAACAGCGTCGTGTCGTTAACCCCTGAAGATTTACTTGGACGTTTCCCGGTCGTCAGGGACTGAATTACAGGGAAATGTTCAATACGTTTGGGACTTTATCCCTTGAATATTTACTTGGACATTGCCCGGACGTCAGGGACTGAGTTACAGGGAAAGGTCCAACACATTCAGGACTATATCCCCTGAAGATTTGCAAGGATGTGGCCCAGACATCAGGGACTGAGGTATAGGGAAAGGTACAACAGGTTCAGGACTTTATCCCCTGAATATTTACTTAGACGTTTCCCGGTCGTCAGGGACAGGGTGACCGCCAAATATCCAATAGGTTCGAGATTTTCCTCCCTGAAGATTTATTAGGACATTGCCCCGACGTCAGGGAGTGAGTTGGAGGGAAAATTTCTACATGTTCAGGACTTTATCCCCTGAAGATTTCATATATCATTGCCCGGACGTCAGGGACTGAGTTACAGGAAAAGGTCCAATACATTCAGGTCTTTATTCCCTGAAGATTTACTGGGATGTTGCCCTGACTTCAGGGACTGAGTTACAGGCAAAGAGTCAACAGCGTCGTGTCGTTAACCCCTGAAGATTTACTTGGACGTTGCCCGGTCGTCAGGGACTGAGTTACAGGGAAAGGTCCAACACATTCAGGACTTTATCGCCTGAAGATTTGCGAGGATGTGGCCCAGAAATCAGGGACGGAGTTACAGGGAAAGGCACAACATGTTCGGGACTTAATCCCCTGATATTTACTGGGTTATGGCCCTGACGTCAGGGACTTAGTTACAGGGAAAGTTGAACAGGTTTGAGAATTTATCTCAGGTAGATTTAATGGGACATTGTCCGGACATCAGTGACTGAGTTATAGGGAAAGGTTCAATAGGGTCGGGACTTTATCCCCTGAAGGTTTACTGGGAAGTTGCCTGGATGTAAGGGACAGTGTTACAGAGAAAGTTCCAACAGTTTCGGGACTTTAACCCATGAAGATTTATGGGGATGATACGTGGACATCAGCGACTGGGTTCCAAGGAATGTGACAACAGCTTCAGAATTTATCAACTGAAGATTTACTGGGACATTGCCAGGACGTCAGGAACTGAGTTACAGGGAATGGTTCAATAGGTTTGGGACTTTATCCCCTGAAGATTTACTGGGACGTTGCCCAGACATGTGGGACCGAGTTACAGTGAAAGGTCCAACACGTTCAGGACTTTATCCCCTGAAGATTTACTGGGATGTTGACCCAACATCAGGGACTGAGTTACAGGCAAAGAGTAAGCAGGGTCAGGACTTTCACCCCTGAAGATTTACTGGGATTTCGCCTGGCCGTCAGGGACTGAATTACAGGGAAATGTTCAATAGGTTCGGGACTTTATCCCCTGAATATTTACTTGGACGTTTCCCTGTCGTCACGGACTTGGTGACAGGCAAATGTCGAACAGGGTCGAGATTTTCCCCCCTGAAGATTTAATAGGACATTGCCCCGAAGTCAGGGAGTGATTTGTAGGGAAAATTTCAACACGTTCAGGACTTTATCTCCTGAAGATTTAATAGGACATTGCCCGGACGTCAGGGATTGAGTTACAGGGAAAGGTCCAACACATTCAGGACTTTATCCCCTGAAGATTTGCGAGGATGTGGCCTAGACATCGGGGACTGAGTTATAGGGAAAGGTACAACAGGTTCGGGACTTAATCCCCTGATATTTACTGGGTTATGGCCCCGACGTCAGGGACTGAGTTACGGGGAAAATACAACAAGTTTGGGAATCTATCCCATTTTGATTTAATGGGACGTTGTTCGGACATCAGGGACTGAGTTACAGGGAAAGGTTCAATAGGGTCGGGACTTTATCCCCTGAAGGTTTACTGGGAAGTTGCCTGGATGTAAGGGACAGTGTTACAGAGAAAGTTCCAACAGTTTCGGGACTTTAACCCATGAAGATTTATGGGGATGATACGTGGACATCAGCGACTGGGTTCCAAGGAATGTGACAACAGCTTCAGAATTTATCAACTGAAGATTTACTGGGACATTGCCAGGACGTCAGGAACTGAGTTACAGGGAATGGTTCAATAGGTTTGGGACTTTATCCCCTGAAGATTTACTGGGACGTTGCCCAGACATGTGGGACCGAGTTACAGTGAAAGGTCCAACACGTTCAGGACTTTATCCCCTGAAGATTTACTGGGATGTTGACCCGACATCAGGGACTGAGTTACAGGCAAAGAGTAAGCAGGGTCAGGACTTTCACCCCTGAAGATTTACTGGGATTTCGCCTGGCCGTCAGGGACTGAATTACAGGGAAATGTTCAATAGGTTCGGGACTTTATCCCCTGAATATTTACTTGGACGTTTCCCTGTCGTCACGGACTGGGTGACAGGCAAATGTCCAACAGGGTCGAGATTTTCCCCCCTGAAGATTTAATAGGACATTGCCCCGAAGTCAGGGAGTGATTTGTAGGGAAAATTTCAACACGTTCAGGACTTTATCCCCTGAAGATTTAATAGGACATTGCCCGGACGTCAGGGACTGAGTTACAGGGAAAGGTCCAACACATTCAGGACTTTATCCCCTGAAGATTTGCGAGGATGTGGCCTAGACATCGGGGTCTGAGTTATAGGGAAAGGTACAACAGGTTCGGGACTTAATCCCCTGATATTTACTGGGTTATGGCCCCGACGTCTGGGACAGAGTTACGGGGAAAGTTCAACAGGTTTGGGACTTAATCCCCTGATATTTACTGGGTTATGGCCCCGACGTCAGGGACTGAGTTACAGTGAAAGTTCAACAGGTTTGGGAATTTATCCCGTGTAGCTTTAATGGAACGATTGCGGACATCAGGGACTGAGTTACAGGGAAAGGTTCAATACGGTCGAGACTTTATCCCCTGAAGGTTTACTGGGTTGTTTCCTGGACGTAAGGGACAGTGTTACAGAGAAAGTTCCAACTGTTTCAGGACTTTATCCCATGAAGATTTACGGGGATGTTACGTGGACATCAGCGACTGGGATCCAAGGAATTTGAAAACAGCTTCAGTATTTATAAACTGAAGATTTGCTGGGACATTGCCAGGACGTCAGGAACTGAGTTACAGGGAATGGTTCAATAGGTTTGGGACTTTATCCCCTGAAGATTTACTAGGTCGTTGCCCAGTCATGTGGGACCGAGTTACAGTGTAAGGTCCAACACGTTCAGGACTTTACCCCCTGAAGATTTACTGGGATGTTGACCCGACATCAGGGACTGAGTTACAGGCAAGGAGTCAACAGGGTCGGGACTTTAACCCCTGAAGATTTACTGGGATTTCGCCTGGCCGTCAGGGACTGAATTACAGGGAAATGTTCAATACGTTTGGGACTTTATCCCTTGAATATTTACTTGGACATTGCCCGGACGTCAGGGACTGAGTTACAGGGAAAGGTCCAACACATTCAGGACTTTATCCCCTGAAGATTTGCAAGGATGTGGCCCAGACATCAGGGACTGAGGTATAGGGAAAGGTACAACAGGTTCACGACTTTATCCCCTGAATATTTACTTAGACGTTTCCCGGTCGTCAGGGACTGGGTGACCGCCAAATATCCAATAGGTTCGAGATTTTCCTTCCTGAAGATGTATTATGACATTGCCCCGACGTCAGGGATTGAGTTACAGGGAAAGTGCAACACATTCAAGACTTTATCCCCTGAAGGTTTGCGAGGATTTGGCCCAGACATCAGGGACTGAGTTATAGGGAAAGGTACAACAGGTTCGGGATTTAATCCACTGATATTTACAGGGTTATGGCCCCGACGTCAGGGACTGAGTTACAGGGAAAGTTCAACAGGTTTGGGAATTTATCCCGTGTAGATTTAATGGGACGTTGTCCGGACATCAGAGATTTTGTTACAGGGAAAGGTTCAATAGCGTCGGGACTTTATCCCCTGAAGGTTTATGAGGATGTGCTCCACATATCAGGGACTGACTTACAAGTGAAGGCCCAACATGTTCGGGACATTATCCCCTGAAAATTTACTTGGACTTTGCCCAGACGTCTGGGACAGATTTACTGGGAAAGCTTCAACAGGTTCGGGACTTTATCCCCTGAAAATTTAATAGGACATTGCCCGGACGTCAGGGACTGATTTACAGGGAAGGTCCAACACATTCAGGACTTTATCCCCTGAAGGTTTGCGAGGATTTGGCCCAGACATCAGGGACTGAGTTATAGGGAAAGGTACAACAGGTTCGGGACTTAATCCCCTGATATTTACTGGGTTATGGCCCCGACGTCAGGGACTGAGTTACAGGGTAAGTTCAACAGGTTTGGGAATTTATCCCGTGTAGATTTAATGGGACGTTGTCCGGACATCAGGGACTGAGTTACAGGGAAAGGTTCAATACGGTCGGGCCTTTATCCGCTGAAGGTTTACTGGGATGTTGCGTAGACGTCAGGGATAGAGTTAAAGAGAAAATTCCAACTGTTTCAGGACTTTATCTCATGAAGATTTACGGGGTTGTTACGTGGACATCAGCGACTGGGATCCAAGGAATTTGACAACAGCTTCAGAATTTATCAACTGAAGATTTACTGGGACATTGCCAGGACGTCAGGAACTGAGTTACAGGGAATGGTTCAATAGGTTTGGGACTTTATCCCCTGAAGATTTACTGGGACGTTGCCCAGACATGTGGGACCGAGTTACAGTGAAAGGTCCAACACGTTCAGGACTTTATCCCCTGAAGATTTACTGGGATGTTGACCCGACATCAGGGACTGAGTTACAGACAAAGAGTCAACAGGGTCAGGACTTTCAACCCTGAAGATTCACTGGGATTTCGCCTGGCCGTCAGGGACTGAATTACAGGGAAATGTTCAATAGGTTCGGGACTTTATCCCCTGAATATTTACTTGGACATTTCCTGGTCGTCAGGGACTGGGTGACAGGCAAATGTCCAAAAGGGTCGAGATTTTCCCCCCTGAAGATTTAATAGGACATTGCCCCGAAGTCAGGGAGTGATTTGGAGGGAAAATTTCAACACGTTCAGGACTTTATCCCCTGAAGATTTAATAGGACATTGCCCGGACGTCAGGGATTGAGTTACAGGGAAAGGTCCAACACATTCAGGACTTTATCCCCTGAAGATTTGTGAGGATGTGGCCTAGACATTGGGGACTGAGTTATAGGGAAAGGTACAACAGGTTCGGGACTTAATCCCCTGATATTTACTGGGTTATGGCCCCGACGTCAGGGACTGAGTTACGGGGAAAATACAACAAGTTTGGGAATCTATCCCATTTTGATTTAATGGGACGTTGTTCGGACATCAGGGACTGAGTTACAGGGAAAGGTTCAATAGTGTCGGGACTTTATCCCCTGAAGGTTTACTGGGAAGTTGCCTGGATGTAAGGGACAGTGTTACAGAGAAAGTTCCAACAGTTTCGGGACTTTATCCCATGAAGATTTACGGGGATGTTACATGGACATCAGCGACTGGGATCCAAGGAATTTGAAAACAGCTTCAGTATTTATCAACTGAAGATTTGCTGGGACATTGCCAGGACGTCAGGAACTGAGTTACAGGGAATGGTTCAATAGGTTTGGGACTTTATCCCCTGAAGATTTACTAGGACGTTGCCCAGTCATGTGGGACCGAGTTACAGTGTAAGGTCCAACACGTTCAGGACTTTACCCCCTGAAGATTTACTGGGATGTTGACCCGACATCAGGGACTGAGTTACAGGCAAAGAGTCAACAGGGTCGGGACTTTAACCCCTGAAGATTTACTGGGATTTCGCCTGGCCGTCAGGGACTGAATTACAGGGAAATGTTCAATACGTTTGGGACTTTATCCCTTGAATATTTACTTGGACATTGCCCGGACGTCAGGGACTGAGTTACAGGGAAAGGTCCAACACATTCAGGACTTTATCCCCTGAAGATTTGCAAGGATGTGGCCCAGACATCAGGGACTGAGGTATGGAGAAAGGTACAACAGGTTCAGGACTTTATCCCCTGAATATTTACTTAGACGTTTCCCGGTTGTCAGGGACTGAGTGACCGCCAAATATCCAATAGGTTCGAGATTTTCCTTCCTGAAGATGTATTAGGACATTGCCCCGACGTCAGGGAGTTAGTTGGAGGGAAAATTTCTACATGTTCAGGACTTTATTCCCTGAAGATTTCATAGATCATTGCCCGGACGTCAGGGACTGAGTTACAGGAAAAGGTCCAATACATTCAGGTCTTTATTCCCTGAAGATTTACTGGGATGTTGCCCTGACTTCAGGGACTGAGTTACAGGCAAAGAGTCAACAGCGTCGTGTCGTTAACCCCTGAAGATTTACTTGGACGTTGCCCGGTCGTCAGGGACTGAATTACAGGGAAATGTTCAATACGTTTGGGACTTTATCCCTTGAATATTTACTTGGACATTGCCCGGACGTCAGGGACTGAGTTACAGGGAAAGGTCCAACACATTCAGGACTTTATCCCCTGAAGATTTGCAAGGATGTGGCCCAGACATCAGGGACTGAGGTATAGGGAAAGGTACAACAGGTTCAGGACTTTATCCCCTGAATATTTACTTAGACGTTTCCCGGTCGTCAGGGACAGGGTGACCGCCAAATATCCAATAGGTTCGAGATTTTCCTCCCTGAAGATTTATTAGGACATTGCCCCGACGTCAGGGAGTGAGTTGGAGGGAAAATTTCTACATGTTCAGGACTTTATCCCCTGAAGATTTCATATATCATTGCCCGGACGTCAGGGACTGAGTTACAGGAAAAGGTCCAATACATTCAGGTCTTTATTCCCTGAAGATTTACTGGGATGTTGCCCTGACTTCAGGGACTGAGTTACAGGCAAAGAGTCAACAGCGTCGTGTCGTTAACCCCTGAAGATTTACTTGGACGTTGCCCGGTCGTCAGGGACTGAGTTACAGGGAAAGGTCCAACACATTCAGGACTTTATCGCCTGAAGATTTGCGAGGATGTGGCCCAGAAATCAGGGACGGAGTTACAGGGAAAGGCACAACATGTTCGGGACTTAATCCCCTGATATTTACTGGGTTATGGCCCTGACGTCAGGGACTTAGTTACAGGGAAAGTTGAACAGGTTTGAGAATTTATCTCAGGTAGATTTAATGGGACATTGTCCGGACATCAGTGACTGAGTTATAGGGAAAGGTTCAATAGGGTCGGGACTTTATCCCCTGAAGGTTTACTGGGAAGTTGCCTGGATGTAAGGGACAGTGTTACAGAGAAAGTTCCAACAGTTTCGGGACTTTAACCCATGAAGATTTATGGGGATGATACGTGGACATCAGCGACTGGGTTCCAAGGAATGTGACAACAGCTTCAGAATTTATCAACTGAAGATTTACTGGGACATTGCCAGGACGTCAGGAACTGAGTTACAGGGAATGGTTCAATAGGTTTGGGACTTTATCCCCTGAAGATTTACTGGGACGTTGCCCAGTCATGTGGGACCGAGTTACAGTGTAAGGTCCAACACGTTCAGGACTTTACCCCCTGAAGATTTACTGGGATGTTGACCCGACATCAGGCAAAGAGTCAACAGCGTCGTGTCGTTAACCCCTGAAGATTTACTTGGACGTTGCGCGGTCGTCAGGGACTGAGTTACAGGAAAAGGTCCAATACATTCAGGTCTTTATCCCCTGAAGATTTACTGGGACGTTGCCCAGACATGTGGGACCGAGTTACAGTGAAAGGTCCAACACGTTCAGGACTTTATCCCCTGAAGATTTATTGGGATGTTGACCCGACATCAGGGACTGAGTTACAGGCAAAGAGTAAACAGGGTCAGGACTTTCACCCCTGAAGATTTACTGGGATTTCGCCTGGCCGTCAGGGTCTGAATTACAGGGAAATGTTCAATAGGTTCGGGACTTTATCCCCTGAATATTTACTTGGACGTTTCCCTGTCGTCACGGACTTGGTGACAGGCAAATGTCCAACAGGGTCGAGATTTTCCCCCCTGAAGATTTAATAGGACATTGCCCCGAAGTCAGGGAGTGATTTGTAGGGAAAATTTCAACACGTTCAGGACTTTATCCCCTGAAGATTTAATAGGACATTGCCCAGATGTCAGGGACTGAGTTACAGGGAAAGGTCCAACACATTCAGGACTTTATCCCCTGAAGATTTGCGAGGATGTGGCCTAGACATCGGGGACTGAGTTATAGGGAAAGGTACAACAGGTTCGGGACTTAATCCCCTGATATTTACTGGGTTATGGCCCCGACGTCTGGGACAGAGTTACGGGGAAAGTTCAACAGGTTTGGGATTTAATCCCCTGATATTTACTGGGTTATGGCCCCGACGTCAGGGACTGAGTTACAGGGAAAGGTTCAATACGGTCGGGACTTTTCCTCTGAAGGTTTACTGGGATGCTTCCTGGACGTAAGGGACAGTGTTACAGAGAAAGTTACAACTGTTTCAGAACTTTATCCCATGAAGATTTACGGGGATGTTACGTGGACATCAGCAACTGGGATCCAAGGAATTTGAAAACAGCTTCAGTATTTATCAACTGAATATTTACCTGGACATTGCCCGGACGTCAGGGACTGAGTTACAGGGAAAGGTCCAACACATTCAGGACTTTATCCCCTGAAGATTTGCAAGGATGTGGCCCAGACATCAGGGACTGAGGTATAGGGAAAGGTACAACAGGTTCAGGACTTTATCCCCTGAATATTTACTTCGACGTTTCCCGGTCGTCAGGGACTGGGTGACCGCCAAATATCCAATAGGTTCGAAATTTTCCTCCCTGAAGATTTATTGGGACATTGCCAGGACGTCAGGAACTGAGTTACAGGGAATGGTTCAATAGGTTTGGGACTTTATCCCCTGAAGATTTACTAGGACGTTGCCCAGTCATGTGGGACCGAGTTACAGTGTAAGGTCCAACACGTTCAGGACTTTACCCCCTGAAGATTTACTGGGATGTTGACCCGACATCAGGGACTGAGTTACAGGCAAAGAGTCAACAGGGTCGGGACTTTAACCCCTGAAGATTAACTGGGATTCCGCCTGGCCGTCAGGGACTGAATTACAGGGAAATGTTCAATACGTTTGGGACTTTATCCCTTGAATATTTACTTGGACATTGCCCGGACGTCAAGGACTGAGTTACAGGGAAAGGTCCAACACATTCAGGACTTTATCCCCTGAAGATTTGCAAGGATGTGGCCCAGACATCAGGGACTGAGGTATAGGGAAAGGTACAACAGGTTCGGGACTTAATCCCCTGATATTTACTGGGTTATGGCCCCGACGTCAGGGACTGAGTTACGGGGAAAATACAACAAGTTTGGGAATCTATCCCATTTTGATTTAATGGGACGTTGTTCGGACATCAGGGACTGAGTTACAGGGAAAGGTTCAATAGTGTCGGGACTTTATCCCCTGAAGGTTTACTGGGAAGTTGCCTGGATGTAAGGGACAGTGTTACAGAGAAAGTTCCAACAGTTTCGGGACTTTATCCCATGAAGATTTACGGGGATGTTACATGGACATCAGCGACTGGGATCCAAGGAATTTGAAAACAGCTTCAGTATTTATCAACTGAAGATTTGCTGGGACATTGCCAGGACGTCAGGAACTGAGTTACAGGGAATGGTTCAATAGGTTTGGGACTTTATCCCCTGAAGATTTACTAGGACGTTGCCCAGTCATGTGGGACCGAGTTACAGTGTAAGGTCCAACACGTTCAGGACTTTACCCCCTGAAGATTTACTGGGATGTTGACCCGACATCAGGGACTGAGTTACAGGCAAAGAGTCAACAGGGTCGGGACTTTAACCCCTGAAGATTTACTGGGATTTCGCCTGGCCGTCAGGGACTGAATTACAGGGAAATGTTCAATACGTTTGGGACTTTATCCCTTGAATATTTACTTGGACATTGCCCGGACGTCAGGGACTGAGTTACAGGGAAAGGTCCAACACATTCAGGACTTTATCCCCTGAAGATTTGCAAGGATGTGGCCCAGACATCAGGGACTGAGGTATGGAGAAAGGTACAACAGGTTCAGGACTTTATCCCCTGAATATTTACTTAGACGTTTCCCGGTTGTCAGGGACTGAGTGACCGCCAAATATCCAATAGGTTCGAGATTTTCCTTCCTGAAGATGTATTAGGACATTGCCCCGACGTCAGGGAGTTAGTTGGAGGGAAAATTTCTACATGTTCAGGACTTTATTCCCTGAAGATTTCATAGATCATTGCCCGGACGTCAGGGACTGAGTTACAGGAAAAGGTCCAATACATTCAGGTCTTTATTCCCTGAAGATTTACTGGGATGTTGCCCTGACTTCAGGGACTGAGTTACAGGCAAAGAGTCAACAGCGTCGTGTCGTTAACCCCTGAAGATTTACTTGGACGTTGCCCGGTCGTCAGGGACTGAATTACAGGGAAATGTTCAATACGTTTGGGACTTTATCCCTTGAATATTTACTTGGACATTGCCCGGACGTCAGGGACTGAGTTACAGGGAAAGGTCCAACACATTCAGGACTTTATCCCCTGAAGATTTGCAAGGATGTGGCCCAGACATCAGGGACTGAGGTATAGGGAAAGGTACAACAGGTTCAGGACTTTATCCCCTGAATATTTACTTAGACGTTTCCCGGTCGTCAGGGACAGGGTGACCGCCAAATATCCAATAGGTTCGAGATTTTCCTCCCTGAAGATTTATTAGGACATTGCCCCGACGTCAGGGAGTGAGTTGGAGGGAAAATTTCTACATGTTCAGGACTTTATCCCCTGAAGATTTCATATATCATTGCCCGGACGTCAGGGACTGAGTTACAGGAAAAGGTCCAATACATTCAGGTCTTTATTCCCTGAAGATTTACTGGGATGTTGCCCTGACTTCAGGGACTGAGTTACAGGCAAAGAGTCAACAGCGTCGTGTCGTTAACCCCTGAAGATTTACTTGGACGTTGCCCGGTCGTCAGGGACTGAGTTACAGGGAAAGGTCCAACACATTCAGGACTTTATCGCCTGAAGATTTGCGAGGATGTGGCCCAGAAATCAGGGACGGAGTTACAGGGAAAGGCACAACATGTTCGGGACTTAATCCCCTGATATTTACTGGGTTATGGCCCTGACGTCAGGGACTTAGTTACAGGGAAAGTTGAACAGGTTTGAGAATTTATCTCAGGTAGATTTAATGGGACATTGTCCGGACATCAGTGACTGAGTTATAGGGAAAGGTTCAATAGGGTCGGGACTTTATCCCCTGAAGGTTTACTGGGAAGTTGCCTGGATGTAAGGGACAGTGTTACAGAGAAAGTTCCAACAGTTTCGGGACTTTAACCCATGAAGATTTATGGGGATGATACGTGGACATCAGCGACTGGGTTCCAAGGAATGTGACAACAGCTTCAGAATTTATCAACTGAAGATTTACTGGGACATTGCCAGGACGTCAGGAACTGAGTTACAGGGAATGGTTCAATAGGTTTGGGACTTTATCCCCTGAAGATTTACTGGGACGTTGCCCAGTCATGTGGGACCGAGTTACAGTGTAAGGTCCAACACGTTCAGGACTTTACCCCCTGAAGATTTACTGGGATGTTGACCCGACATCAGGCAAAGAGTCAACAGCGTCGTGTCGTTAACCCCTGAAGATTTACTTGGACGTTGCGCGGTCGTCAGGGACTGAGTTACAGGAAAAGGTCCAATACATTCAGGTCTTTATTCCCTGAAGATTTACTGGGATGTTGCCCTGACTTCAGGGATTGAGTTACAGGCAAAGAGTCAACAGCGTCGTGTCGTTAACCCCTGAAGATTTACTTGGACGTTTCCCGGTCGTCAGGGACTGAATTACAGGGAAATGTTCAATACGTTTGGGACTTTATCCCTTGAATATTTACTTGGACATTGCCCGGACGTCAGGGACTGAGTTACAGGGAAAGGTCCAACACATTCAGGACTTTATCCCCTGAAGATTTGCAAGGATGTGGCCCAGACATCAGGGACTGAGGTATAGGGAAAGGTACAACAGGTTCAGGACTTTATCCCCTGAATATTTACTTAGACGTTTCCCGGTCGTCAGGGACAGGGTGACCGCCAAATATCCAATAGGTTCGAGATTTTCCTCCCTGAAGATTTATTAGGACATTGCCCCGACGTCAGGGAGTGAGTTGGAGGGAAAATTTCTACATGTTCAGGACTTTATCCCCTGAAGATTTCATATATCATTGCCCGGACGTCAGGGACTGAGTTACAGGAAAAGGTCCAATACATTCAGGTCTTTATTCCCTGAAGATTTACTGGGATGTTGCCCTGACTTCAGGGACTGAGTTACAGGCAAAGAGTCAACAGCGTCGTGTCGTTAACCCCTGAAGATTTACTTGGACGTTGCCCGGTCGTCAGGGACTGAGTTACAGGGAAAGGTCCAACACATTCAGGACTTTATCGCCTGAAGATTTGCGAGGATGTGGCCCAGAAATCAGGGACGGAGTTACAGGGAAAGGCACAACATGTTCGGGACTTAATCCCCTGATATTTACTGGGTTATGGCCCTGACGTCAGGGACTTAGTTACAGGGAAAGTTGAACAGGTTTGAGAATTTATCTCAGGTAGATTTAATGGGACATTGTCCGGACATCAGTGACTGAGTTATAGGGAAAGGTTCAATAGGGTCGGGACTTTATCCCCTGAAGGTTTACTGGGAAGTTGCCTGGATGTAAGGGACAGTGTTACAGAGAAAGTTCCAACAGTTTCGGGACTTTAACCCATGAAGATTTATGGGGATGATACGTGGACATCAGCGACTGGGTTCCAAGGAATGTGACAACAGCTTCAGAATTTATCAACTGAAGATTTACTGGGACATTGCCAGGACGTCAGGAACTGAGTTACAGGGAATGGTTCAATAGGTTTGGGACTTTATCCCCTGAAGATTTACTGGGACGTTGCCCAGACATGTGGGACCGAGTTACAGTGAAAGGTCCAACACGTTCAGGACTTTATCCCCTGAAGATTTATTGGGATGTTGACCCGACATCAGGGACTGAGTTACAGGCAAAGAGTAAACAGGGTCAGGACTTTCACCCCTGAAGATTTACTGGGATTTCGCCTGGCCGTCAGGGTCTGAATTACAGGGAAATGTTCAATAGGTTCGGGACTTTATCCCCTGAATATTTACTTGGACGTTTCCCTGTCGTCACGGACTTGGTGACAGGCAAATGTCCAACAGGGTCGAGATTTTCCCCCCTGAAGATTTAATAGGACATTGCCCCGAAGTCAGGGAGTGATTTGTAGGGAAAATTTCAACACGTTCAGGACTTTATCCCCTGAAGATTTAATAGGACATTGCCCAGATGTCAGGGACTGAGTTACAGGGAAAGGTCCAACACATTCAGGACTTTATCCCCTGAAGATTTGCGAGGATGTGGCCTAGACATCGGGGACTGAGTTATAGGGAAAGGTACAACAGGTTCGGGACTTAATCCCCTGATATTTACTGGGTTATGGCCCCGACGTCTGGGACAGAGTTACGGGGAAAGTTCAACAGGTTTGGGATTTAATCCCCTGATATTTACTGGGTTATGGCCCCGACGTCAGGGACTGAGTTACAGGGAAAGGTTCAATACGGTCGGGACTTTTCCTCTGAAGGTTTACTGGGATGTTTCCTGGACGTAAGGGACAGTGTTACAGAGAAAGTTACAACTGTTTCAGAACTTTATCCCATGAAGATTTACGGGGATGTTACGTGGACATCAGCAACTGGGATCCAAGGAATTTGAAAACAGCTTCAGTATTTATCAACTGAATATTTACCTGGACATTGCCCGGACGTCAGGGACTGAGTTACAGGGAAAGGTCCAACACATTCAGGACTTTATCCCCTGAAGATTTGCAAGGATGTGGCCCAGACATCAGGGACTGAGGTATAGGGAAAGGTACAACAGGTTCAGGACTTTATCCCCTGAATATTTACTTCGACGTTTCCCGGTCGTCAGGGACTGGGTGACCGCCAAATATCCAATAGGTTCGAAATTTTCCTCCCTGAAGATTTATTGGGACATTGCCAGGACGTCAGGAACTGAGTTACAGGGAATGGTTCAATAGGTTTGGGACTTTATCCCCTGAAGATTTACTAGGACGTTGCCCAGTCATGTGGGACCGAGTTACAGTGTAAGGTCCAACACGTTCAGGACTTTACCCCCTGAAGATTTACTGGGATGTTGACCCGACATCAGGGACTGAGTTACAGGCAAAGAGTCAACAGGGTCGGGACTTTAACCCCTGAAGATTAACTGGGATTCCGCCTGGCCGTCAGGGACTGAATTACAGGGAAATGTTCAATACGTTTGGGACTTTATCCCTTGAATATTTACTTGGACATTGCCCGGACGTCAAGGACTGAGTTACAGGGAAAGGTCCAACACATTCAGGACTTTATCCCCTGAAGATTTGCAAGGATGTGGCCCAGACATCAGGGACTGAGGTATAGGGAAAGGTACAACAGGTTCACGACTTTATCCCCTGAATATTTACTTAGACGTTTCCCGGTCGTCAGGGACTGGGTGACTGCCAAATATCCAATAGGTTCGAGATTTTCCTTCCTGAAGATGTATTAGGACATTGCCCCGACGTCAGGTAGTGAGTTGGAGGGAAAATTTCTACATGTTCAGGACTTTATCCCCTGAAGATTTCATAGATCATTGCCCGGACGTCAGGGACTGAGTTACAGGAAAAGGTCCAATACATTCAGGTCTTTATTCCCTGAAGATTTACTGGGATGTTGCCCTGACTTCAGGGACTGAGTTACAGGCAAAGAGTCAACAGCGTCGTGTCGTTAACCCCTGAAGATTTACTTGGACGTTGCCCGGTCGTCAGGGACTGAGTTACAGGAAAAGGTCCAATACATTCAGGTCTTTATTCCCTGAAGATTTACTGGGATGTTGCCCTGACTTCAGGGACTGAGTTACAGGCAAAGAGTCAACAGCGTCGTGTCGTTAACCCCTGAAGATTTACTTGGACGTTGCCCGGTCGTCAGGGACTGAATTACAGGGAAATGTTCAATACGTTTGGGACTTTATCCCTTGAATATTTACTTGGACATTGCCCGGACGTCAGGGACTGAGTTACAGGGAAAGGTCCAACACATTCAGGACTTTATCCCCTGAAGATTTGCAAGGATGTGGCCCAGACATCAGGGACTGAGGTATAGGGAAAGGTACAACAGGTTCAGGACTTTATCCCCTGAATATTTACTTAGACGTTTCCCGGTCGTCAGGGACTGGGTGACCGCCAAATATCCAATAGGTTCGAGATTTTCCTCCCTGAAGATTTATTAGGACATTGCCCCGACGTCAGGGAGTGAGTTGGAGGGAAAATTTCTATATGTTCAGGACTTTATCCCCTGAAGATTTCATAGATCATTGCCCGGACGTCAGGGACTGAGTTACAGGAAAAGGTCCAATGCATTCAGGTCTTTATTCCCTGAAGATTTACTGGGATGTTGCCCTGACTTCAGGGACTGAGTTACAGGCAAAGAGTCAACAGCGTCGTGTCGTTAACCCCTGAAGATTTACTTGGACGTTGCCCGGTCGTCAGGGACTGAGTTACAGGGAAAGGTCCAACACATCCAGGAGTTTATCGCCTGAAGATTTGCGAGGATGTGGCCCAGACATCAGGGACGGAGTTACAGGGAAAGTTCAACAGGTTTGAGAATTTATCTCAGGTAGATTTAATGGGACATTGTCCGGACATCAGTGACTGAGTTACAGGGAAAGGTTCAATAGGGTCGGGACTTTATCCCCTGAAGGTTTACTGGGAAGTTGCCTGGATGTAAGGGACAGTGTTACAGAGAAATTTCCAACAGTTTCGGGACTTTAACCCATGAAGGTTTATGGGGATGATACGTGGACATCAGCGACTGGGTTCCAAGGAATGTCACAACAGCTTCAGAATTTATCAACTGAAGATTTACTGGGACATTGCCAGGACGTCAGGAACTGAGTTACAGGGAATGGTTCAATAGGTTTGGGACTTTATCCCCTGAAGATTTGCGAGGATGTGGCCTAGACATCGGGGACTGAGTTATAGGGAAAGGTACAACAGGTTCGGGACTTAATCCCCTGATATTTACTGGGTTATGGCCCCGACGTCAGGGACTGAGTTACGGGGAAAATACAACAAGTTTGGGAATCTATCCCATTTTGATTTAATGGGACGTTGTTCGGACATCAGGGACTGAGTTACAGGGAAAGGTTCAATAGGGTCGGGACTTTATCCCCTGAAGGTTTACTGGGAAGTTGCCTGGATGTAAGGGACAGTGTTACAGAGAAAGTTCCAACAGTTTCGGGACTTTAACCCATGAAGATTTATGGGGATGATACGTGGACATCAGCGACTGGGTTCCAAGGAATGTGACAACAGCTTCAGAATTTATCAACTGAAGATTTACTGGGACATTGCCAGGACGTCAGGAACTGAGTTACAGGGAATGGTTCAATAGGTTTGGGACTTTATCCCCTGAAGATTTACTGGGACGTTGCCCAGACATGTGGGACCGAGTTACAGTGAAAGGTCCAACACGTTCAGGACTTTATCCCCTGAAGATTTACTGGGATGTTGACCCAACATCAGGGACTGAGTTACAGGCAAAGAGTAAGCAGGGTCAGGACTTTCACCCCTGAAGATTTACTGGGATTTCGCCTGGCCGTCAGGGACTGAATTACAGGGAAATGTTCAATAGGTTCGGGACTTTATCCCCTGAATATTTACTTGGACGTTTCCCTGTCGTCACGGACTTGGTGACAGGCAAATGTCCAACAGGGTCGAGATTTTCCCCCCTGAAGATTTAATAGGACATTGCCCCGAAGTCAGGGAGTGATTTGTAGGGAAAATTTCAACACGTTCAGGACTTTATCCCCTGAAGATTTAATAGGACATTGCCCGGACGTCAGGGACTGAGTTACAGGGAAAGGTCCAACACATTCAGGACTTTATCCCCTGAAGATTTGCGAGGATGTGGCCTAGACATCGGGGACTGAGTTATAGGGAAAGGTACAACAGGTTCGGGACTTAATCCCCTGATATTTACTGGGTTATGGCCCCGACGTCTGGGACAGAGTTACGGGGAAAGTTCAACAGGTTTGGGACTTAATACCCTGATATTTACTGGGTTATGGCCCCGACGTCAGGGACTGAGTTACAGTGAAAGTTCAACAGGTTTGGGAATTTATCCCGTGTAGCTTTAATGGAACGATTGCGGACATCAGGGACTGAGTTACAGGGAAAGGTTCAATACGGTCGAGACTTTATCCCCTGAAGGTTTACTGGGTTGTTTCCTGGACGTAAGGGACAGTGTTACAGAGAAAGTTCCAACTGTTTCAGGACTTTATCCCATGAAGATTTACGGGGATGTTACGTGGACATCAGCGACTGGGATCCAAGGAATTTGAAAACAGCTTCAGTATTTATAAACTGAAGATTTGCTGGGACATTGCCAGGACGTCAGGAACTGAGTTACAGGGAATGGTTCAATAGGTTTGGGACTTTATCCCCTGAAGATTTACTAGGTCGTTGCCCAGTCATGTGGGACCGAGTTACAGTGTAAGGTCCAACACGTTCAGGACTTTACCCCCTGAAGATTTACTGGGATGTTGACCCGACATCAGGGACTGAGTTACAGGCAAGGAGTCAACAGGGTCGGGACTTTAACCCCTGAAGATTTACTGGGATTTCGCCTGGCCGTCAGGGACTGAATTACAGGGAAATGTTCAATACGTTTGGGACTTTATCCCTTGAATATTTACTTGGACATTGCCCGGACGTCAGGGACTGAGTTACAGGGAAAGGTCCAACACATTCAGGACTTTATCCCCTGAAGATTTGCAAGGATGTGGCCCAGACATCAGGGACTGAGGTATAGGGAAAGGTACAACAGGTTCACGACTTTATCCCCTGAATATTTACTTAGACGTTTCCCGGTCGTCAGGGACTGGGTGACCGCCAAATATCCAATAGGTTCGAGATTTTCCTTCCTGAAGATGTATTATGACATTGCCCCGACGTCAGGGATTGAGTTACAGGGAAAGTGCAACACATTCAAGACTTTATCCCCTGAAGGTTTGCGAGGATTTGGCCCAGACATCAGGGACTGAGTTATAGGGAAAGGTACAACAGGTTCGGGACTTAATCCCCTGATATTTACAGGGTTATGGCCCCGACGTCAGGGACTGAGTTACAGGGAAAGTTCAACAGGTTTGGGAATTTATCCCGTGTAGATTTAATGGGACGTTGTCCGGACATCAGAGATTTTGTTACAGGGAAAGGTTCAATAGCGTCGGGACTTTATCCCCTGAAGGTTTATGAGGATGTGCTCCACATATCAGGGACTGACTTACAAGTGAAGGCCCAACATGTTCGGGACATTATCCCCTGAAAATTTACTTGGACTTTGCCCAGACGTCTGGGACAGATTTACTGGGAAAGCTTCAACAGGTTCGGGACTTTATCCCCTGAAAATTTAATAGGACATTGCCCGGACGTCAGGGACTGATTTACAGGGAAGGTCCAACACATTCAGGACTTTATCCCCTGAAGGTTTGCGAGGATTTGGCCCAGACATCAGGGACTGAGTTATAGGGAAAGGTACAACAGGTTCGGGACTTAATCCCCTGATATTTACTGGGTTATGGCCCCGACGTCAGGGACTGAGTTACAGGGTAAGTTCAACAGGTTTGGGAATTTATCCCGTGTAGATTTAATGGGACGTTGTCCGGACATCAGGGACTGAGTTACAGGGAAAGGTTCAATACGGTCGGGCCTTTATCCGCTGAAGGTTTACTGGGATGTTGCGTGGACGTCAGGGATAGAGTTAAAGAGAAAATTCCAACTGTTTCAGGACTTTATCTCATGAAGATTTACGGGGTTGTTACGTGGACATCAGCGACTGGGATCCAAGGAATTTGACAACAGCTTCAGAATTTATCAACTGAAGATTTACTGGGACATTGCCAGGACGTCAGGAACTGAGTTACAGGGAATGGTTCAATAGGTTTGGGACTTTATCCCCTGAAGATTTACTGGGACGTTGCCCAGACATGTGGGACCGAGTTACAGTGAAAGGTCCAACACGTTCAGGACTTTATCCCCTGAAGATTTACTGGGATGTTGACCCGACATCAGGGACTGAGTTACAGACAAAGAGTCAACAGGGTCAGGACTTTCAACCCTGAAGATTCACTGGGATTTCGCCTGGCCGTCAGGGACTGAATTACAGGGAAATGTTCAATAGGTTCGGGACTTTATCCCCTGAATATTTACTTGGACATTTCCTGGTCGTCAGGGACTGGGTGACAGGCAAATGTCCAAAAGGGTCGAGATTTTCCCCCCTGAAGATTTAATAGGACATTGCCCCGAAGTCAGGGAGTGATTTGGAGGGAAAATTTCAACACGTTCAGGACTTTATCCCCTGAAGATTTAATAGGACATTGCCCGGACGTCAGGGATTGAGTTACAGGGAAAGGTCCAACACATTCAGGACTTTATCCCCTGAAGATTTGCGAGGATGTGGCCTAGACATTGGGGACTGAGTTATAGGGAAAGGTACAACAGGTTCGGGACTTAATCCCCTGATATTTACTGGGTTATGGCCCCGACGTCAGGGACTGAGTTACGGGGAAAATACAACAAGTTTGGGAATCTATCCCATTTTGATTTAATGGGACGTTGTTCGGACATCAGGGACTGAGTTACAGGGAAAGGTTCAATAGTGTCGGGACTTTATCCCCTGAAGGTTTACTGGGAAGTTGCCTGGATGTAAGGGACAGTGTTACAGAGAAAGTTCCAACAGTTTCGGGACTTTAACCCATGAAGATTTATGGGGATGATACGTGGACATCAGCGACTGGGTTCCAAGGAATGTGACAACAGCTTCAGAATTTTTCAACTGAAGATTTACTGGGATATTGCCAGGACGTCAGGAACTGAGTTACAGGGAATGGTTCAATAGGTTTGGGACTTTATCCCCTGAAGATTTACTGGGATGTTGACCCAACATCAGGGACTGAGTTACAGGCAAAGAGTAAGCAGGGTCAGGACTTTCACTCCTGAAGATTTACTGGGATTTCGCCTGGCCGTCAGGGACTGAATTACAGGGAAATGTTCAATAGGTTCGGGACTTTATCCCCTGAAGATTTGCAAGGATGTGGCCCAGACATCAGGGACTGAGGTATAGAGAAAGGTACAACAGGTTCAGGACTTTATCCCCTGAATATTTACTTAGACGTTTCCCGGTCGTCAGGGACTGGGTGACCGCCAAATATCCAATAGGTTCGAGATTTTCCTTCCTGAAGATGTATTAGGACATTGCCCCGACGTCAGGGAGTGAGTTGGAGGGAAAATTTCTACATGTTCAGGACTTTATTCCCTGAAGATTTCATAGATCATTGCCCGGACGTCAGGGACTGAGTTACAGGCAAAGAGTCAACAGCGTCGTGTCGTTAACCCCTGAAGATTTACTTGGACGTTGCCCGGTCGTCAGGGACTGAGTTACAGGCAAAGAGTCAACAGCGTCGTGTCGTTAACCCCTGAAGATTTACTTGGACGTTGCCCGGTCGTCAGGGACTGAGTTACAGGGAAAGGTCCAACACATTCAGGACTTTATCGCCTGAAGATTTGCGAGGATGTGGCCCAGACATCAGGGACGGAGTTACAGGGAAAGGCACAACATGTTCGGGACTTAATCCCCTGATATTTACTGGGTTATGGCCCTGACGTCAGGGACTTAGTTACAGGGAAAGTTCAACAGGTTTGGGAATTTATCCCGTGTAGATTTAATGGGACGTTGTCCGGACATCAGAGATTTTGTTACAGGGAAAGGTTCAATAGCGTCGGGACTTTATCCCCTGAAGGTTTATGAGGATGTGCTCCACATATCAGGGACTGACTTACAAGTGAAGGCCCAACATGTTCGGGACATTATCCCCTGAAAATTTACTTGGACTTTGCCCAGACGTCTGGGACAGATTTACTGGGAAAGTTTCAACAGGTTCGGGACTTTATCCCCTGAAAATTTAATAGGACATTGCCCGGACGTCAGAGACTGATTTACAGGGAAGGTCCAACACATTCAGGAATTTATCCCCTGAAGGTTTGCGAGGATTTGGCCCAGACATCAGGGACTGAGTTATAGGGAAAGGTACAACAGGTTCGGGACTTAATCCCCTGATATTTACTGGGTTATGGCCCCGACGTCAGGGACTGAGTTACAGGGTAAGTTCAACAGGTTTGGGAATTTATCCCGTGTAGATTTAATGGGACGTTGTCCGGACATCAGGGTCTGAGTTACAGGGAAAGGTTCAATACGGTCGGGCCTTTATCCGCTGAAGGTTTACTGGGATGTTGCGTGGACGTCAGGGATAGAGTTAAAGAGAAAATTCCAATTGTTTCAGGACTTTATCTCATGAAGATTTACGGGGTTGTTACGTGGACATCAGCGACTGGGATCCAAGGAATTTGACAACAGCTTCAGAATTTATCAACTGAAGATTTACTGGGACATTGCCAGGACGTCAGGAACTGAGTTACAGGGAATGGTTCAATAGGTTTGGGACTTTATCCCCTGAAGATTTACTGGGACGTTGCCCAGACATGTGGGACCGAGTTACAGTGAAAGGTCCAACACGTTCAGGACTTTATCCCCTGAAGATTTACTGGGATGTTGACCCGACATCAGGGACTGAGTTACAGACAAAGAGTCAACAGGGTCAGGACTTTCACCCCTGAAGATTTACTGGGATTTCGCCTGGCCGTCAGGGTCTGAATTACAGGGAAATGTTCAATAGGTTCGGGACTTTATCCCCTGAATATTTACTTGGACGTTTCCCTGTCGTCACGGACTTGGTGACAGGCAAATGTCCAACAGGGTCGAGATTTTCCCCCCTGAAGATTTAATAGGACATTGCCCCGAAGTCAGGGAGTGATTTGTAGGGAAAATTTCAACACGTTCAGGACTTTATCCCCTGAAGATTTAATAGGACATTGCCCAGATGTCAGGGACTGAGTTACAGGGAAAGGTCCAACACATTCAGGACTTTATCCCCTGAAGATTTGCGAGGATGTGGCCTAGACATCGGGGACTGAGTTATAGGGAAAGGTACAACAGGTTCGGGACTTAATCCCCTGATATTTACTGGGTTATGGCCCCGACGTCTGGGACAGAGTTACGGGGAAAGTTCAACAGGTTTGGGATTTAATCCCCTGATATTTACTGGGTTATGGCCCCGACGTCAGGGACTGAGTTACAGGGAAAGGTTCAATACGGTCGGGACTTTTCCTCTGAAGGTTTACTGGGATGTTTCCTGGACGTAAGGGACAGTGTTACAGAGAAAGTTACAACTGTTTCAGAACTTTATCCCATGAAGATTTACGGGGATGTTACGTGGACATCAGCAACTGGGATCCAAGGAATTTGAAAACAGCTTCAGTATTTATCAACTGAATATTTACCTGGACATTGCCCGGACGTCAGGGACTGAGTTACAGGGAAAGGTCCAACACATTCAGGACTTTATCCCCTGAAGATTTGCAAGGATGTGGCCCAGACATCAGGGACTGAGGTATAGGGAAAGGTACAACAGGTTCAGGACTTTATCCCCTGAATATTTACTTCGACGTTTCCCGGTCGTCAGGGACTGGGTGACCGCCAAATATCCAATAGGTTCGAAATTTTCCTCCCTGAAGATTTATTGGGACATTGCCAGGACGTCAGGAACTGAGTTACAGGGAATGGTTCAATAGGTTTGGGACTTTATCCCCTGAAGATTTACTGGGACGTTGCCCAGACATGTGGGACCGAGTTACAGTGAAAGGTCCAACACGTTCAGGACTTTATCCCGTGAAGATTAACTGGGATGGTGCCCGGATGTCAGGGTCTGAGTTACAGCGGAAGGTTGAGCAGGTTTGGCACTTTATCCTCTGAAGATATAATGGGATGATGCCCGGAAGTCACTGTCTGAGTTACAGCGTAAGGTTTAACAGGTTCGGGACTTTAACCCCTGAAGATTTACAAGGATGTGGTCCACATATCAGGGACTGAGTTACAAGGGAAGGTCCAACATGATCGGGACATTATCCCCTGAAAACTTACTTGGACGTTGCCCAGACGTCTGGGACAGATGTCCTGGGAAAGGTCCAATATATTCATGACTTTATACCCTGAAGATTTACTGCGATGTTGACCCGACATCAGGGACTGAGTTACAGGCAAAGTGTCAACAGGGTCGGGACTTTCACCTCAGAAGATTTAGTGGGATTTTCGACAGGCCGTCAGGGATTCAATTACAGGGAAATGTTCAATAGGTTCGGGACTCTATCCCCTGAATATTTACTTGGACATTTCCCGGTCGTCAGGGACTGGGTGACAGGTAAATATACAACTGGTTCGAGATTTTCCCCCCTGAAGATTTCTTAGGACATTGCCCCGACGTCAGGGAGTGAGTTGGAGGGAAAATTTCAACACGTTCAGGACTTTTTCCCCTGAAGATTTCATAGGACGTCAGGGACTGAGTTACAGGAAAAGGTCCAATACATACAGGTCTTTGTTCCCTGAAGATTTACTGGGAAGTTGCCCCGACTTCAGGGACTGAGTTAAAGGCAAAGAGTCAACAGGGTCGTGTCGTTAACACCTGAAGATTTACTTGGACGTTGCCCGGTCGTCAGGGACTGGGTGACAGGGAAATGTCCAACAGGGTCGGGACTATCACCTGAAGATTTAATATGACATTGCCCGGACGTCAGGGACTGAGTTACAGGGAAAAGTCCAACACATTCATGACTTTATCCCCTGAAGATTTGCGAGGATGTGGCACAGATATCGGGGACGGAGTTACAGGGAAAGGCACAACAGATTCGGGACTTAATCCCCTGATATTTACTGGGTTATGGCCCCGACGTCAGGGACTGAGTTACAGGGAAAGTTCAACAGGTTTGGGAATTTATCCCGTGTAGATTTAATGGGACATTGTCCGGACATCAGGGACTGAGTTACATGGAAAGTTCAACAGGTTTGAAAATTTATCCCGTGTAGATTTACTGGGATGTTGACCCGACATCGGGGACTGAGTTACAGGCAAAGAGTCAACAGGGTCGGGACTTTCACCCCTGAAGATTTACTGGGATTTTCGCCTGGCCATCAGGGACTGAATTACAGGGAAATGTTCAATAGGTTCGGGACTTTATCCCCTGAATATTTACTTGGACATTTCCCGGTCGTCTGGGACTGGGTGACAGGCAAATGTCCAACAGGGTCGAGATTTACCCCCCTGAAGATTTAATAGGACATTGCACGGACGTCATGGACTGACTTACAGGAAAAGGTCCAATACATTCAGGACTTTATTCCCTGAAGATTTACTGGGATGTTGCCCCGACTTCAGGGACTGAGTTACAGGCAAAGAGTCAACAGGGTCGGGTCGTTAACCCCTGAAGATTAACTTGGATGTTGCCCGGTCGTCAGGGACTGGGTTACAGTGAAATGTCCAACAGGGTCGGGACTATCCCCTGAAGAATTAATATGACATTGCCCGGACGTCAGGGACTGAGTTACAGGGAAAGGTGCAACACATTCAGGACTTTATCCTCTGAAGGTTTGCGAGGATTTGGCCCAGACATCAGGGACTGAGTTACAGGGAAAGGTATAACAGGTTCGGGACTTAATCCCCTGATATTTACTGGGTTATGGCCCCGACGTCAGGGACTGAGTTACAGGGAAAGTTCAACAGGTTTGGGAATTTATCCCGTGTAGCTTTAATGGAACGTTGTGCGGACATCAGGGACTGAGTTACAGGGAAAGGTTCAATACGGTCGGGACTTTATCCCCTGAAGGTTTACTGGGATGTTTCCTGGACGTAAGGGACAGTGTTACAGAGAAAGTTCCAACTGTTTCAGGACTTTATCCCATGAAGATTTACGGGGATGTTACGTGGACATCAGCGACTGGGATCCAAGGAATTTGAAAACAGCTTCAGGATTTATCAACTGAAGATTTGCTGGGACATTGCCAGGACGTCAGGAACTGAGTTACAGGGAATGGTTCAATAGGTTTGGGACTTTATCCCCTGAAGATTTACTAGGACGTTGCCCAGTCATGTGGAACCGAGTTACAGTGTAAGGTCCAACACGTTCAGGACTTTACCCCCTGAAGATTTACTGGGATGTTGACACGACATCAGGGACTGAGTTACAGGCAAAGAGTCAACAGGGTCGGGACTTTAACCCCTGAAGATTTACTGGGATTTCGCCTGGCCATCAGGGACTGAATTACAGGGAAATGTTCAATACGTTTGGGACTTTATCCCTTGAATATTTACTTGGACATTACCCGGACGTCAGGGACTGAGTTACAGGGAAAGGTCCAACACATTCAGGACTTTATCCCCTGAAGATTTGCAAGGATGTGTCCCAGACATCAGGGACTGAGGCATAGGGAAAGGTACAACAGGTTCAGGACTTTATCCCCTGAATATTTACTTAGACGTTTCCCGGTCGTCAGGGACTGGGTGACCGCCAAATATCCAATAGGTTCGAGATTTTCCTCCCTGAAGATTTATTAGGACATTGCCCCGACGTCAGGGAGTGAGTTGGAGGGAAAATTTCTACATGTTCAGGACTTTATCCCCTGAAGATTTCATAGATCATTGCCCGGACGTCAGGGACTGAGTTACAGGAAAAGGTCCAATACATTCAGGTCTTTATTCCCTGAAGATTTACTGGGATGTTGCCCTGACTTCAGGGACTGAGTTACAGGCAAAGAGTCAACAGCGTCGTGTCGTTAACCCCTGAAGATTTACTTGGACGTTGCCCGGTCGTCAGGGACTGAGTTACAGGAAAAGTTCCAATACATTCAGGTCTTTATTCCCTGAAGATTTACTGGGATGTTGCCCTGACTTCAGGGACTGTGTTACAGGCAAAGAGTCAACAGCGTCGTGTCATTAACCCCTGAAGATTTACTTGGACGTTGCCCGGTCGTCAGGGACTGAATTACAGGGAAATGTTCAATACGTTTGGGACTTTATCCCTTGAATATTTACTTGGACATTGCCCGGACGTCAGGGACTGAGTTACAGGGAAAGGTCCAACACATTCAGGACTTTATCCCCTGAAGATTTGCAAGGATGTGGCCCAGACATCAGGGACTGAGGTATAGGGAAAGGTACAACAGGTTCAGGACTTTATCCCCTGAATATTTACTTCGACGTTTCCCGGTCGTCAGGGACTGGGTGACCGCCAAATATCCAATAGGTTCGAGATTTTCCTCCCTGAAGATTTATTAGGACATTGCCCCGACGTCAGGGAGTGAGTTCGAGGGAAAATTTCTACATGTTCAGGACTTTATCCCCTGAAGATTTCATAGATCATTGCCCGGACGTCAGGGACTGAGTTACAGGAAAAGGTCCAATACATTCAGGTCTTTATTCCCTGAAGATTTACTGGGATGTTGCCCTGACTTCAGGGATTGAGTTACAGGCAAAGAGTCAACAGCGTCGTGTCGTTAACCCCTGAAGATTTACTTGGACGTTGCCCGGTCGTCAGGGACTGAGTTACAGGGAAAGGTCCAACACATTCAGGACTTTATCGCCTGAAGATTTGCGAGGATGTGGCCCAGACATCAGGGACGGAGTTACAGGGAAAGGCACAACATGTTCGGGACTTAATCCCCTGATATTTACTGGGTTATGGCCCTGACGTCAGGGACTTAGTTACAGGGAATGTTCAACAGGTTTGAGAATTTATCTCAGGTAGATTTAATGGGACATTGTCCGGACATCAGTGACTGAGTTATAGGGAAAGGTTCAATAGGGTCGGGACTTTATCCCCTGAAGGTTTACTGGGAAGTTGCCTGGATGTAAGGGACAGTGTTACAGAGAAAGTTCCAACAGTTTCGGGACTTTAACCCATGAAGATTTATGGGGATGATACGTGGACATCAGCGACTGGGTTCCAAGGAATGTGACAACAGCTTCAGAATTTATCAACTGAAGATTTACTGGGACATTGCCAGGACGTCAGGAACTGAGTTACAGGGAATGGTTCAATAGGTTTGGGACTTTATCCCCTGAAGATTTACTGGGACGTTGCCCAGTCATGTGGGACCGAGTTACAGTGTAAGGTCCAACACGTTCAGGACTTTACCCCCTGAAGATTTACTGGGATGTTGACCCGACATCAGGGACTGAGTTACAGGCAAAGAGTCAACAGGGTCGGGACTTTAACCCCTGAAGATTTACTGGGATTTCGCCTGGCCGTCAGGGACTGAATTACAGGGAAATGTTCAATACGTTTGGGACTTTATCCCTTGAATATTTACTTGGACATTGCCCGGACGTCAGGGACTGAGTTACAGGGAAAGGTGCAACACATTCAGGACTTTATCCCCTGAAGATTTGCAAGGATGTGGCCCAGACATCAGGGACTGAGGTATAGAGAAAGGTACAACAGGTTCAGGACTTTATCCCCTGAATATTTACTTAGACGTTTCCCGGTCGTCAGGGACTGGGTGACCGCCAAATATCCAATAGGTTCGAGATTTTCCTTCCTGAAGATGTATTAGGACATTGCCCCGACGTCAGGGAGTGAGTTGGAGGGAAAATTTCTACATGTTCAGGACTTTATTCCCTGAAGATTTCATAGATCATTGCCCGGACGTCAGGGACTGAGTTACAGGAAAAGGTCCAATACATTCAGGTCTTTATTCCCTGAAGATTTACTGGGATGTTGCCCTGACTTCAGGGACTGAGTTACAGGCAAAGAGTCAACAGCGTCGTGTCGTTAACCCCTGAAGATTTACTTGGACGTTGCCCGGTCGTCAGGGACTGAGTTACAGGAAAAGGTCCAATACATTCAGGTCTTTATTCCCTGAAGATTTACTGGGATGTTGCCCTGACTTCAGGGACTGAGTTACAGGCAAAGAGTCAACAGCGTCGTGTCGTTAACCCCTGAAGATTTACTTGGACGTTGCCCGGTCTTCAGGGACTGAATTACAGGGAAATGTTCAATACGTTTGGGACTTTATCCCTTGAATATTTACCTGGACATTGCCCGGACGTCAGGGACTGAGTTACAGGGAAAGGTCCAACACATTCAGGACTTTATCCCCTGAAGATTTGCAAGGATGTGGCCCAGACATCAGGGACTGAGGTATAGGGAAAGGTACAACAGGTTCAGGACTTTATCCCCTGAATATTTACTTCGACGTTTCCCGGTCGTCAGGGACTGGGTGACCGCCAAATATCCAATAGGTTCGAGATTTTCCTCCCTGAAGATTTATTGGGACATTGCCAGGACGTCAGGAACTGAGTTACAGGGAATGGTTCAATAGGTTTGGGACTTTATCCCCTGAAGATTTACTGGGACGTTGCCCAGACATGTGGGACCGAGTTACAGTGAAAGGTCCAACACGTTCAGGACTTTATCCCGTGAAGATTAACTGGGATGGTGCCCGGACGTCAGGGTCTGAGTTACAGCGGAAGGTTGAGCAGGTTTGGCACTTTATCCTCTGAAGATATAATGGGATGATGCCCGGAAGTCACTGTCTGAGTTACAGCGTAAGGTTTAACAGGTTCGGGACTTTAACCCCTGAAGATTTACAAGGATGTGGTCCACATATCAGGGACTGAGTTACAAGGGAAGGTCCAACATGATCGGGACATTATCCCCTGAAAACTTACTTGGACGTTGCCCAGACGTCTGGGACAGATGTCCTGGGAAAGGTCCAATATATTCATGACTTTATACCCTGAAGATTTACTGCGATGTTGACCCGACATCAGGGACTGAGTTACAGGCAAAGTGTCAACAGGGTCGGGACTTTCACCTCAGAAGATTTAGTGGGATTTTCGACAGGCCGTCAGGGATTCAATTACAGGGAAATGTTCAATAGGTTCGGGACTCTATCCCCTGAATATTTACTTGGACATTTCCCGGTCGTCAGGGACTGGGTGACAGGTAAATATACAACTGGTTCGAGATTTTCCCCCCTGAAGATTTCTTAGGACATTGCCCCGACGTCAGGGAGTGAGTTGGAGGGAAAATTTCAACACGTTCAGGACTTTTTCCCCTGAAGATTTCATAGGACGTCAGGGACTGAGTTACAGGAAAAGGTCCAATACATACAGGTCTTTATTCCCTGAAGATTTACTGGGAAGTTGCCCCGACTTCAGGGACTGAGTTAAAGGCAAAGAGTCAACAGGGTCGTGTCGTTAACACCTGAAGATTTACTTGGACGTTGCCCGGTCGTCAGGGACTGGGTGACAGGGAAATGTCCAACAGGGTCGGGACTATCACCTGAAGATTTAATATGACATTGCCCGGACGTCAGGGACTGAGTTACAGGGAAAAGTCCAACACATTCATGACTTTATCCCCTGAAGATTTGCGAGGATGTGGCACAGATATCGGGGACGGAGTTACAGGGAAAGGCACAACAGATTCGGGACTTAATCCCCTGATATTTACTGGGTTATGGCCCCGACGTCAGGGACTGAGTTACAGGGAAAGTTCAACAGGTTTGGGAATTTATCCCGTGTAGATTTAATGGGACATTGTCCGGACATCAGGGACTGAGTTACATGAAAAGTTCAACAGGTTTGAAAATTTATCCCGTGTAGATTTACTGGGATGTTGACCCGACATCGGGGACTGAGTTACAGGCAAAGAGTCAACAGGGTCGGGACTTTCACCCCTGAAGATTTACTGGGATTTTCGCCTGGCCATCAGGGACTGAATTACAGGGAAATGTTCAATAGGTTCGGGACTTTATCCCCTGAATATTTACTTGGACATTTCCCGGTCGTCTGGGACTGGGTGACAGGCAAATGTCCAACAGGGTCGAGATTTACCCCCCTGAAGATTTAATAGGACATTGCACGGACGTCATGGACTGACTTACAGGAAAAGGTCCAATACATTCAGGACTTTATTCCCTGAAGATTTACTGGGATGTTGCCCCGACTTCAGGGACTGAGTTACAGGCAAAGAGTCAACAGGGTCGGGTCGTTAACCCCTGAAGATTAACTTGGATGTTGCCCGGTCGTCAGGGACTGGGTTACAGTGAAATGTCCAACAGGGTCGGGACTATCCCCTGAAGAATTAATATGACATTGCCCGGACGTCAGGGACTGAGTTACAGGGAAAGGTGCAACACATTCAGGACTTTATCCTCTGAAGGTTTGCGAGGATTTGGCCCAGACATCAGGGACTGAGTTACAGGGAAAGGTATAACAGGTTCGGGACTTAATCCCCTGATATTTACTGGGTTATGGCCCCGACGTCAGGGACTGAGTTACAGGGAAAGTTCAACAGGTTTGGGAATTTATCCCGTGTAGCTTTAATGGAACGTTGTGCGGACATCAGGGACTGAGTTACAGGGAAAGGTTCAATACGGTCGGGACTTTATCCCCTGAAGGTTTACTGGGATGTTTCCTGGACGTAAGGGACAGTGTTACAGAGAAAGTTCCAACTGTTTCAGGACTTTATCCCATGAAGATTTACGGGGATGTTACGTGGACATCAGCGACTGGGATCCAAGGAATTTGAAAACAGCTTCAGGATTTATCAACTGAAGATTTGTGGGACATTGCCAGGACGTCAGGAACTGAGTTACAGGGAATGGTTCAATAGGTTTGGGACTTTATCCCCTGAAGATTTACTAGGACGTTGCCCAGTCATGTGGGACCGAGTTACAGTGTAAGGTCCAACACGTTCAGGACTTTACCCCCTGAAGATTTACTGGGATGTTGACACGACATCAGGGACTGAGTTACAGGCAAAGAGTCAACAGGGTCGGGACTTTAACCCCTGAAGATTTACTGGGATTTCGCCTGGCCATCAGGGACTGAATTACAGGGAAATGTTCAATACGTTTGGGACTTTATCCCTTGAATATTTACTTGGACATTGCCCGGACGTCAGGGACTGAGTTACAGGGAAAGGTCCAACACATTCAGGACTTTATCCCCTGAAGATTTGCAAGGATGTGTCCCAGACATCAGGGACTGAGGCATAGGGAAAGGTACAACAGGTTCAGGACTTTATCCCCTGAATATTTACTTAGACGTTTCCCGGTCGTCAGGGACTGGGTGACCGCCAAATATCCAATAGGTTCGAGATTTTCCTCCCTGAAGATTTATTAGGACATTGCCCCGACGTCAGGGAGTGAGTTGGAGGGAAAATTTCTACATGTTCAGGACTTTATCCCCTGAAGATTTCATAGATCATTGCCCGGACGTCAGGGACTGAGTTACAGGAAAAGGTCCAATACATTCAGGTCTTTATTCCCTGAAGATTTACTGGGATGTTGCCCTGACTTCAGGGACTGAGTTACAGGCAAAGAGTCAACAGCGTCGTGTCGTTAACCCCTGAAGATTTACTTGGACGTTGCCCGGTCGTCAGGGACTGAGTTACAGGAAAAGTTCCAATACATTCAGGTCTTTATTCCCTGAAGATTTACTGGGATGTTGCCCTGACTTCAGGGACTGTGTTACAGGCAAAGAGTCAACAGCGTCGTGTCATTAACCCCTGAAGATTTACTTGGACGTTGCCCGGTCGTCAGGGACTGAATTACAGGGAAATGTTCAATACGTTTGGGACTTTATCCCTTGAATATTTACTTGGACATTGCCCGGAAGTCAGGGACTGAGTTACAGGGAAAGGTCCAACACATTCAGGACTTTATCCCCTGAAGATTTGCAAGGATGTGGCCCAGACATCAGGGACTGAGGTATAGGGAAAGGTACAACAGGTTCAGGACTTTATCCCCTGAATATTTACTTCGACGTTTCCCGGTCGTCAGGGACTGGGTGACCGCCAAATATCCAATAGGTTCGAGATTTTCCTCCCTGAAGATTTATTAGGACATTGCCCCGACGTCAGGGAGTGAGTTGGAGGGAAAATTTCTACATGTTCAGGACTTTATCCCCTGAAGATTTCATAGATCATTGCCCGGACGTCAGGGACTGAGTTACAGGAAAAGGTCCAATACATTCAGGTCTTTATTCCCTGAAGATTTACTGGGATGTTGCCCTGACTTCAGGGATTGAGTTACAGGCAAAGAGTCAACAGCGTCGTGTCGTTAACCCCTGAAGATTTACTTGGACGTTGCCCGGTCTTCAGGGACTGAGTTACAGGGAAAGGTCCAACACATTCAGGACTTTATCGCCTGAAGATTTGCGAGGATGTGGCCCAGACATCAGGGACGGAGTTACAGGGAAAGGCACAACATGTTCGGGACTTAATCCCCTGATATTTACTGGGTTATGGCCCTGACGTCAGGGACTTAGTTACAGGGAAAGTTCAACAGGTTTGAGAATTTATCCCCTGAAGATTTACTAGGACGTTGCCCTGTCATGTGGGACCGAGTTACAGTGTAAGGTCCAACACGTTCAGGACTTTACCCCCTGAAGATTTACTGGGATGTTGACCCGACATCAGGGACTGAGTTACAGGCAAAGAGTCAACAGGGTCGGGACTTTAACCCCTGAAGATTTACTGGGATTTCGCCTGGCCATCAGGGACTGAATTACAGGGAAATGTTCAATACGTTTGGGACTTTATCCCTTGAATATTTACTTGGACATTGCCCGGACGTCAGGGACTGAGTTACAGGGAAAGGTCCAACACATTCAGGACTTTATCGCCTGAAGATTTGCGAGGATGTGGCCCAGACATCAGGGACGGAGTTACAGGGAAAGGCACAACATGTTCGGGACTTAATCCCCTGATATTTACTGGGTTATGGCCCTGACGTCAGTGACTGAGTTACAGGGAAAGGTTCAATAGGGTCGGGACTTTATCCCCTGAAGGTTTACTGGGATTTTCCCAGGACGTCAGGAACTGAGTTACAGGGAAAGGTCCAACACATTCAGGACTTTATCCCCTGAAGATTTGCGAGGATGTGGCACAGACATCTGGGACTGAGTTATAGGGAAAGGTACAACAGATTCGCGACTTTCACCCCTGAAGATTAACTAGGATTTCGCCCGGACGTCAGGAACTGAATTACAGGGAAATGTTCAATAGGTTTGGGACTTTATCCCCTGAATATTTACTTGGATGTTTCCCGGTCGTCAGGGACTGGGTGACACGCAAATGTCCAACAAGGTCGAGATTTTCCCCCCTGAAGATTTAATAGGACATTGCCCCGACGTCAGGGAGTGAGATGGAGGGCAAATTTCAACATGTTCAGGACTTTATCCCCTGAAGATTTAATAGGACTTTGACCGGACGTCAGGGACTGAGTTACAGGAAAAGGACCAATACATTCAGCACTTTATTCCTGAAGATTTACTGGGATGTTGCCCCGACTTCAGGGACTGAGTTACAGGCAAAGAGTCAACAGGGTCGGGTCGTTAACCCCTGAAGATTAACTTGGATGTTGCCCGGACGTCAGGGACTGGGTTGCAGGGAAATGTGCAACAGGGTCGGGACTATCACTTGAAGAATTAATATGACATTGCCCGGACGTCAGGGACTGAGTTACAGGGAAAGGTGCAACACATTCAGAACTTTATCCCCTGAAGGTTTGCGAGGATTTGGCCCAGACATCAGGGACTGAGTTATAGGGAAAGGTACAACAGGTTCACGACTTAATCCCCTGATATTTACAGGGTTATGGCCCCGACGTCAGGGACTGAGTTACAGGGAATGTTCAACAGGTTTGGGAATTTATCCCGTGTAGATTTAATGGGACGTTGTCCGGACATCAGGGACTGAGTTACAGGGAAAGGTTCAATAGGGTCGGGACTTTATCCCCTGAAAGTTTACTAGGATGAGCTCCACATATCAGGGACTCATTTACAAGTGAAGGCCCAACATGTTCGGAACATTATCTCCTGAAAATTTACTTGGATGTTGCCCAGACGTCTGGGACAGATTTAATGGGAAAGTTTCAACAGGTTCGGGACTTTATCCCCTGAAAATTTAATAGGACATTGCCCGGACATCAGGGACTGATTTACAGGGAAAGGTCCAACACATTCATGACTTTATACGCTGAAGATTTACTGGGATGTTGAACCGACATCAGGGACTGCGTTACAGGCAAAGATTCAACAGGGTCGGGGCTTTCACCCCTGAAGATTTACCGGGATTTCACCTGGCCGTCAGGGACTGAATAACAGGGAAATGTTCAATAGGTTCGGGACTTTATCCCCTGAATATTTACTTGGACATTTCCCGGTCGTCAGGGACTGGGTGACAGGCAAATGTCCAACAGGGTCGAGATTTTACCCGCTGAAGATTTAATAGAACATTGCCCCGACGTCAGGGAGTGAGTTGCAGGGAAAATTTCAACACGTTCAGGACTTTATTGCCTGAAGATTTCATAGGACATTGCCCGGACGTCAGGGACTGAGTTACAGGAAAAGGTCCAATACATTCAGGACTTTATTCCCTGAAGATTTACTGGGATGTTGCCCCGACTTCAGTGACTGAGTTACAGGCAAAGAGTCAACAGGGTCGGGTCGTTAACCCCTGAAGATTGTCTTGGACGTTGCCCAGTCGTCAGGGACTGGGTTACGGGGAAATGTCCAACAGGGGCGGGACTATCCCCTGAAGATTTAATATGACATTGCCCGGACGTCAGGTACTGAGTTACAGGGAAATGTCGAACACATTCAGGACTTTATCCCCTGAAGATTTGCGAGGATGTGGCCCCGACGTCAGAGACTGAGTTACAGGGAAAGTTCAACAGGTTTGGGAATTTATCCCGTGTAGATTTAATGGGACATTGTCCGGACATCAGGGACTGAGTTACATGAAAAGTTCAACAGGTTTGAAAATTTATCCCGTGTAGATTTACTGGGATGTTGACCCGACATCGGGGACTGAGTTACAGGCAAAGAGTCAACAGGGTCGGGACTTTCACCCCTGAAGATTTACTGGGATTTTCGCCTGGCCATCAGGGACTGAATTACAGGGAAATGTTCAATAGGTTCGGGACTTTATCCCCTGAATATTTACTTGGACATTTCCCGGTCGTCTGGGACTGGGTGAGAGGCAAATGTCCAACAGGGTCGAGATTTTCCCCCCTGAAGATTTAATAGGACATTGCACGGACGTCATGGACTTACTTACAGGAAAAGGTCCAATACATTCAGGACATTATTCCCTGAAGATTTACTGGGATGTTGCCCCGACTTCAGGGACTGAGTTACAGGCAAAGAGTCAACAGGGTCGGGTCGTTAACCCCTGAAGATTAACTTGGATGTTGCCCGGTCGTCAGGGACTGGGTTACAGTGAAATGTCCAACAGGGTCGGGACTATCCCCTGAAGAATTAATATGACATTGCCCGGACGTCAGGGACTGAGTTACAGGGAAAGGTGCAACACATTCAGGACTTTATCCTCTGAAGGTTTGCGAGAATTTGGCCCAGACATCAGGGACTGAGTTACAGGGAAAGGTATAACAGGTTCGGGACTTAATCCCCTGATATTTACTGGGTTATGGCCCCGACGTCAGGGAGTGAGTTGGAGGGAAAATTTCTACATGTTCAGGACTTTATCCCCTGAAGATTTCATAGATCATTGCCCGGACGTCAGGGACTGAGTTACAGGAAAAGGTCCAATACATTCAGGTCTTTATTCCCTGAAGATTTACTGGGATGTTGCCCTGACTTCAGGGACTGAGTTACAGGCAAAGAGTCAACAGCGTCGTGTCGTTAACCCCTGAAGATTTACTTGGACGTTGTCCGGTCGTCAGGGACTGAGTTACAGGAAAAGGTCCAATACATTCAGGTCTTTATTCCCTGAAGATTTACTGGGATGTTGCCCTGACTTCAGGGACTGAGTTACAGGCAAAGAGTCAGCAGCGTCGTGTCGTTAACCCCTGAAGATTTACTTGAACGATGCCCGGTCGTCAGGAACTGAGTTACAGGGAAAGGTCCAACACATTCAGGACTTTATCCCCTGAAGATTTGCGAGGATGTGGCCCAGACATCAGGGACTGAGTTATAGGGAAAGGTACAACAGATTCGCGACTTTCACCCCTGAAGATTAACTAGGATTTCGCCCGGACGTCAGGAACTGAATTACAGGGAAATGTTCAATAGGTTTGGGACTTTATCCCCTGAATATTTACTTGGATGTTTCCCGGTCGTCAGGGACTGGGTGACACGCAAATGTCCAACAAGGTCGAGATTTTCCCCCCTGAAGATTTAATAGGACATTGCCCCGACGTCAGGGAGTGAGATGGAGGGCAAATTTCAACATGTTCAGGACTTTATCGCTTAAGATTTAATAGGACTTTGCCCGGACGTCAGGGACTGAGTTACAGGAAAAGGACCAATACATTCAGGACTTTATTCCTGAAGATTTACTGGGATGTTGCCCTGACTTCAGGGACTGAGTTACAGGCAAAGAGTCAACAGGGTCGGGTTGTTAACCCCTGAAGATTAACTTGCATGTTGCCCGGTCGTCAGGGACTGGGTTGCAGGGAAATGTGCAACAGGGTCGGGACTATCACTTGAAGAATTAATATGACATTGCCCGGACGTCAGGGACTGAGTTACAGGGAAAGGTGCAACACATTCAGAACTTTATCCCCTGAAGGTTTGCGAGGATTTGGCCCAGACATCAGGTACTGAGTTATAGGGAAAGGTACAAAGGGTTCAGGACTTAATCCCCTGATATTTACAGGGTTATGGCCCAGACGTCAGGGACTGAGTTACAGGGAAAGTTCAACAGGTTTGGGAATTTATCCCGTGTAGATTTAATGGGATGTTGTCCGGACATCAGGGACTGAGTTACAGGGAAAGGTTCAATAGGGTCGGGACTTTATCCCCTGAAAGTTTACTAGGATGAGCTCCACATATCAGGGACTCATTTAAAAGTGAAGGCCCAACGTGTTCGGAACATTATCCCCTGAAAATTTACTTGGACGTTGCCCAGACGTCTGGTACAGATTTACTGGGAAAGTTTCAACAGGTTCGGGACTTTATCCCCTGAAAATTTAATAGGACATTGCCCGGACATCATGGAATGATTTACATGGAAAGGTCCAACACATTCATGACTTTATACGCTGAAGATTTACTGGGATGTTGAACCGACATCAGGGACTGCGTTACAGGCAAAGATTCAACAGGGTCGGGGCTTTCACCCCTGAAGATTTACCGGGATTTCACCTGTCCGTCAGGGACTGAATAACAGGGAAATGTTCAATAGGTTCGGGACTTTATCCCCTGAATATTTACTTGTACATTTCCCGGTCGTCAGGGACTGGGTGACAGGCAAATGTCCAACAGGGTCGAGATTTTACCCGCTGAAGATTTAATAGGACATTGCCCCGACGTCAGGGAGTGAGTTGCAGGGAAAATTTCAACACGTTCAGGACTTTATTGCCTGAAGATTTCATAGGACATTGCCCGGACGTCAGGGACTGAGTTACAGGAAAAGGTCCAATACATTCAGGACTTTATTCCCTGAAGATTTACTGGGATGTTGCCCCGACTTCAGTGACTGAGTTACAGGCAAAGAGTCAACAGGGTCGGGTCGTTAACCCCTGAAGATTGTCTTGGACGTTGCCCAGTCGTCAGGGACTGGGTTACGGGGAATTGTCCAACAGGGTCGGGACTATCCCCTGAAGATTTAATATGACATTGCCCGGACGTCAGGTACTGAGTTACAGGGAAATGTCGAACACATTCAGGACTTTATCCCCTGAAGATTTGCGAGGATGTGGCCCAGACATCAGGGACTGAGTTATAGGGAAAGGTAGAACAGATTCGGGACTTAATCCCCTGATATTTACTGGGTTATGGCCCTGACGTACGGGACTGAGTTACAGGGAAAGTTCAACAGTTTTTGGAATTTATCCCGTGTAGATTTAATGGGACGTTGTCTGGACATCAGGGACTGAGTTACATGGAAAGTTCAACAGGTTTGAAAATTTATCCCATGTAGATTTACTGGGTTGTTGAGACGACATCGGGGACTGAGTTACAGGCAAAGAGTCAACAGGGTCGGGACTTTCACGCCTGAAGATTTACTGGGATTTTCACCTGGCCGTCAGGGACTGAATTACAGGGAAATGTTCAATAGGTTTGGGAATTTATCCCGTGTAGATTTAATGGGACGTTGTCCGGACGTCAGGGACTGAGTTACAGGGAAAGGTTCAATAGGGTCGGGACTTTATCCCCTGAAGGTTTACAGGGATGTTGCCCGGACATCAGGGACTGAGTTACAGAGAAAGGTGCAACACATTCAGGACTTTATCCCCTGAAGGTTTGCGAGGATTTGGCCCAGACATCAGGTACTGAGTTATAGGGAAAGGTACAAAGGGTTCGGGACTTAATCCCCTGATATTTACAGGGTTATGGCCCAGACGTCAGGGACTGAGTTACAGGGAAAGTTCAACAGGTTTGGGAATTTATCCCGTGTAGATTTAATGGGATGTTGTCCGGACATCAGGGACTGAGTTACAGGGAAAGGTTCAATAGGGTCGGGACTTTATCCCCTGAAAGTTTACTAGGATGAGCTCCACATATCAGGGACTCATTTAAAAGTGAAGGCCCAACGTGTTCGGAACATTATCCCCTGAAAATTTACTTGGATGTTGCCCAGACGTCTGGGACAGATTTAATGGGAAAGTTTCAACAGGTTCGGGACTTTATCCCCTGAAAATTTAATAGGACATTGCCCGGACATCAGGGACTGATTTACAGGGAAAGGTCCAACACATTCATGACTTTATACGCTGAAGATTTACTGGGATGTTGAACCGACATCAGGGACTGCGTTACAGGCAAAGATTCAACAGGGTCGGGGCTTTCACCCCTGAAGATTTACCGGGATTTCACCTGGCCGTCAGGGACTGAATAACAGGGAAATGTTCAATATGTTCGGGACTTTATCCCCTGAATATTTACTTGGACATTTCCCGGTCGTCAGGGACTGGGTGACAGGCAAATGTCCAACAGGGTCGAGATTTTACCCGCTGAAGATTTAATAGGACATTGCCCCGACGTCAGGGAGTGAGTTGCAGGGAAAATTTCAACACGTTCAGGACTTTATTGCCTGAAGATTTCATAGGACATTGCCCGGACGTCAGGGACTGAGTTACAGGAAAAGGTCCAATACATTCAGGACTTTATTCCCTGAAGATTTACTGGGATGTTGCCCCGACTTCAGTGACTGAGTTACAGGCAAAGAGTCAACAGGGTCGGGTCGTTAACCCCTGAAGATTGTCTTGGATGTTGCCCAGTCGTCAGGGACTGGGTTACAGGGAAATGTCCAACATGATCGGGACTATCCCCTGAAGATTTAATATGACATTGCCCGGACGTCAGGTACTGAGTTACAGGGAAATGTCGAACACATTCAGGACTTTATCCCCTGAAGATTTGCGAGGATGTGGCCCAGACATCAGGGACTGAGTTATAGGGAAAGGTACAACAGATTCGGGACTTAATCCCCTGATATTTACTGGGTTATGGCCCTGACGTACGGGACTGAGTTACATGGAAAGTTCAACAGGTTTGAAAATTTATCCCATGTAGATTTCCTGGGTTGTTGAGACGACATCGGGGACTGAGTTACAGGCAAAGAGTCAACAGGGTCGGGACTTTCACGCCTGAAGATTTACTGGGATTTTCGCCTGGCCGTCAGGGACTGAATTACAGGGAAATGTTCAATAGGTTTGGGAATTTATCCCGTGTAGATTTAATGGGACGTTGTCCGGACGTCAGGGACTGAGTTACAGGGAAAGGTTCAATAGGGTCGGGACTTTATCCCCTGAAGGTTTACAGGGATGTTGCCCAGACGTCAGGGACTGAGTTACAGAGAAAGGTGCAACACATTCAGGACTTTATCCCTTGAAGGTTTGCGAGGATTTGGCCCAGACATCAGGTACTGAGTTATAGGGAAAGGTACAAAGGGTTCGGGACTTAATCCCCTGATATTTACAGGGTTATGGCCCAGACGTCAGGGACTGTGTTACAGGGAAAGTTCAACAGGTTTGGGAATTTATCCCGTGTAGATTTAATGGGACGTTGTCCGGACATCAGAGACTGAGTTACAGTGAAAGGTTCAATAGGGTCGGAACTTTATCCCCTGAAGGTTTACTAGGATGTGCTCCACATATCAGGGACTAATTTACAAGTGAAGGCCCAACATGTTCAGGAAATTATCCCCTGAAAATTTACTTGGACGTTGCCCAGACGTCTGGGACAGATTTACTGGGAAAGTTTCAACAGGTTCGGGACTTTATCCCTTGAAAATTTAATAGGACATTGCCCGGACATCAGGGAATGATTTACAGGGAAAGGTCCAACACATTCATGACTTTATACGCTGAAGATTTACTGGGATATTGAACCGACATCAGGGACTGCGTTACAGGCAAAGATTCAACAGGGTCGGGGCTTTCACCCCTGAAGATTTACCGGGATTTCACCTGTCCGTCAGGGACTGAATAACAGGGAAATGTTCAATAGGTTCGGGACTTTATCCCCTGAATATTTACTTGTACATTTCCCGGTCGTCAGGGACTGGGTGACAGGCAAATGTCCAACAGGGTCGAGATTTTACCCGCTGAAGATTTAATAGGACATTGCCCCGACGTCAGGGAGTGAGTTGCAGGGAAAATTTCAACACGTTCAGGACTTTATTGCCTGAAGATTTCATAGGACATTGCCCGGACGTCAGGGTCTGAGTTACAGGAAAAGGTCCAATACATTCAGGACTTTATTCCCTGAAGATTTACTGGGATGTTGCCCCGACTTCAGTGACTGAGTTACAGGCAAAGAGTCAACAGGGTCGGGTCGTTAACCCCTGAAGATTGTCTTGGACGTTGCCCAGTCCTCAGGGACTGGGTTACAGGGAATTGTCCAACAGGGTCGGGACTATCCCCTGAAGATTTAATATGACATTGCCCGGACGTCAGGTACTGAGTTACAGGGAAATGTCGACCACATTCAGGACTTTATCCCCTGAAGATTTGCGAGGATGTGGCCCAGACATCAGGGACTGAGTTATAGGGAAAGGTACAACAGATTCGGGACTTAATCTCCTGATATTTACTGGGTTATGGCCCTGACGTACGGGACTGAGTTACAGGGAAAGTTCAACAGTTTTTGGAATTTATCCCGTGTAGATTTAATGGGACGTTCTCTGGACATCAGGGACTGAGTTACATGGAAAGTTCAACAGGTTTGAAAATTTATTCCATGTAGATTTACTGGGTTGTTGAGACGACATCGGGGACTGAGTTACAGGCAAAGAGTCAACAGGGTCGGGACTTTCACGCCTGAAGATTTACTGGGATTTTCACCTGGCCGTCAGGGACTGAATTACAGGGAAATGTTCAATAGGTTTGGGAATTTATCCCGTGTAGATTTAATGGGACGTTGTCCGGACGTCAGGGACTGAGTTACAGGGAAAGGTTCAATAGGGTCGGGACTTTATCCCCTGAAGGTTTACAGGGATGTTGCCCGGACATCAGGGACTGAGTTACAGAGAAAGGTGCAACACATTCAGGACTTTATCCCCTGAAGGTTTGCGAGGATTTGGCCCAGACATCAGGTACTGAGTTATAGGGAAAGGTACAAAGGGTTCGGGACTTAATCCCCTGATATTTACAGGGTTATGGCCCAGACGTCAGGGACTGAGTTACAGGGAAAGTTCAACAGGTTTGGGAATTTATCCCGTGTAGATTTAATGGGATGTTGTCCGGACATCAGGGACTGAGTTACAGGGAAAGGTTCAATAGGGTCGGGACTTTATCCCCTGAAAGTTTACTAGGATGAGCTCCACATATCAGGGACTCATTTAAAAGTGAAGGCCCAACGTGTTCGGAACATTATCCCCTGAAAATTTACTTGGATGTTGCCCAGACGTCTGGGACAGATTTAATGGGAAAGTTTCAACAGGTTCGGGACTTTATCCCCTGAAAATTTAATAGGACATTGCCCGGACATCAGGGACTGATTTACAGGGAAAGGTCCAACACATTCATGACTTTATACGCTGAAGATTTACTGGGATGTTGAACCGACATCAGGGACTGCGTTACAGGCAAAGATTCAACAGGGTCGGGGCTTTCACCCCTGAAGATTTACCGGGATTTCACCTGGCCGTCAGGGACTGAATAACAGGGAAATGTTCAATAGGTTCGGGACTTTATCCCCTGAATATTTACTTGGACATTTCCCGGTCGTCAGGGACTGGGTGACAGGCAAATGTCCAACAGGGTCGAGATTTTACCCGCTGAAGATTTAATAGGACATTGCCCCGACGTCAGGGAGTGAGTTGCAGGGAAAATTTCAACACGTTCAGGACTTTATTGCCTGAAGATTTCATAGGACATTGCCCGGACGTCAGGGACTGAGTTACAGGAAAAGGTCCAATACATTCAGGACTTTATTCCCTGAAGATTTACTGGGATGTTGCCCCGACTTCAGTGACTGAGTTACAGGCAAAGAGTCAACAGGGTCGGGTCGTTAACCCCTGAAGATTGTCTTGGATGTTGCCCAGTCGTCAGGGACTGGGTTACAGGGAAATGTCCAACATGATCGGGACTATCCCCTGAAGATTTAATATGACATTGCCCGGACGTCAGGTACTGAGTTACAGGGAAATGTCGAACACATTCAGGACTTTATCCCCTGAAGATTTGCGAGGATGTGGCCCAGACATCAGGGACTGAGTTATAGGGAAAGGTACAACAGATTCGGGACTTAATCCCCTGATATTTACTGGGTTATGGCCCTGACGTACGGGACTGAGTTACAGGGAAAGTTCAACAGTTTTGGGAATTTATCCCGTGTAGATTTAATGGGACGTTGTCTGGACATCAGGGACTGAGTTACATGGAAAGTTTAACAGGTTTGAAAATTTATCCCATGTAGATTTCCTGGGTTGTTGAGACGACATCGGGGACTGAGTTACAGGCAAAGAGTCAACAGGGTCGGGACTTTCACGCCTGAAGATTTACTGGGATTTTCGCCTGGCCGTCAGGGACTGAATTACAGGGAAATGTTCAATAGGTTTGGGAATTTATCCCGTGTAGATTTAATGGGACGTTGTCCGGACGTCAGGGACTGAGTTACAGGGAAAGGTTCAATAGGGTCGGGACTTTATCCCCTGAAGGTTTACAGGGATGTTGCCCAGACGTCAGGGACTGAGTTACAGAGAAAGGTGCAACACATTCAGGACTTTATCCCTTGAAGGTTTGCGAGGATTTGGCCCAGACATCAGGTACTGAGTTATAGGGAAAGGTACAAAGGGTTCGGGACTTAATCCCCTGATATTTACAGGGTTATGGCCCAGACGTCAGGGACTGTGTTACAGGGAAAGTTCAACAGGTTTGGGAATTTATCCCGTGTAGATTTAATGGGACGTTGTCCGGACATCAGAGACTGAGTTACAGTGAAAGGTTCAATAGGGTCGGAACTTTATCCCCTGAAGGTTTACTAGGATGTGCTCCACATATCAGGGACTGATTTACAAGTGAAGGCCCAACATGTTCAGGAAATTATCCCCTGAAAATTTACTTGGACGTTGCCCAGACGTCTGGGACAGATTTACTGGGAAAGTTTCAACAGGTTCGGGACTTTATCCCCTGAAAATTTAATAGGACATTGCCCGGACATCAGGGAATGATTTACAGGGAAAGGTCCAACACATTCATGACTTTATACGCTGAAGATTTACTGGGATATTGAACCGACAACAGGGACTGCGTTACAGGCAAAGATTCAACAGGGTCGGGGCTTTCACCCCTGAAGATTTACCGGGATTTCACCTGTCCGTCAGGGACTGAATAACAGGGAAATGTTCAATAGGTTCGGGACTTTATCCCCTGAATATTTACTTGTACATTTCCCGGTCGTCAGGGACTGGGTGACAGGCAAATGTCCAACAGGGTCGAGATTTTACCCGCTGAAGATTTAATAGGACATTGCCCCGACGTCAGGGAGTGAGTTGCAGGGAAAATTTCAACACGTTCAGGACTTTATTGCCTGAAGATTTCATAGGACATTGCCCGGACGTCAGGGTCTGAGTTACAGGAAAAGGTCCAATACATTCAGGACTTTATTCCCTGAAGATTTACTGGGATGTTGCCCCGACTTCAGTGACTGAGTTACAGGCAAAGAGTCAACAGGGTCGGGTCGTTAACCCCTGAAGATTGTCTTGGACGTTGCCCAGTCGTCAGGGACTGGGTTACAGGGAATTGTCCAACAGGGTCGGGACTATCCCCTGAAGATTTAATATGACATTGCCCGGACATCAGGTACTGAGTTACAGGGAAATGTCGAACACATTCAGGACTTTATCCCCTGAAGATTTGCGAGGATGTGGCCCAGACATCAGGGACTGAGTTATAGGGAAAGGTACAACAGATTCGGGACTTAATCCCCTGATATTTACTGGGTTATGGCCCTGACGTACGGGACTGAGTTACAGGGAAAGTTCAACAGTTTTGGGAATTTATCCCGTGTAGATTTAATGGGACGTTGTCTGGACATCAGGGACTGAGTTACATGGAAAGTTCAACAGGTTTGAAAATTTATCCCATGTAGATTTACTGGGTTGTTGAGACGACATCGGGGACTGAGTTACAGGCAAAGAGTCAACAGGGTCGGGACTTTCACGCCTGAAGATTTACTGGGATTTTCACCTGGCCGTCAGGGACTGAATTACAGGGAAATGTTCAATAGGTTTGGGAATTTATCCCGTGTAGATTTAATGGGACGTTGTCCGGACGTCAGGGACTGAGTTACAGGGAAAGGTTCAATAGGGTCGGGACTTTATCCCCTGAAGGTTTACAGGGATGTTGCCCGGACATCAGGGACTGAGTTACAGAGAAAGGTGCAACACATTCAGGACTTTATCCCCTGAAGGTTTGCGAGGATTTGGCCCAGACATCAGGTACTGAGTTATAGGGAAAGGTACAAAGGGTTCGGGACTTAATCCCCTGATATTTACAGGGTTATGGCCCAGACGTCAGGGACTGAGTTACAGGGAAAGGTCCAACACATTCAGGACTTTATCGCCTGAAGATTTGCGAGGATGTGGCCCAGACATCAGGGACGGAGTTACAGGGAAAGGCACAACATGTTCGGGACTTAATCCCCTGATATTTACTGGGTTATGGCCCTGACGTCAGTGACTGAGTTACAGGGAAAGGTTCAATAGGGTCGGGACTTTATCCCCTGAAGGTTTACTGGGATTTTCCCAGGACGTCAGGAACTGAGTTACAGGGAAAGGTCCAACACATTCAGGACTTTATCCCCTGAAGATTTGCGAGGATGTGGCACAGACATCTGGGACTGAGTTATAGGGAAAGGTACAACAGATTCGCGACTTTCACCCCTGAAGATTAACTAGGATTTCGCCCGGACGTCAGGAACTGAATTACAGGGAAATGTTCAATAGGTTTGGGACTTTATCCCCTGAATATTTACTTGGATGTTTCCCGGTCGTCAGGGACTGGGTGACACGCAAATGTCCAACAAGGTCGAGATTTTCCCCCCTGAAGATTTAATAGGACATTGCCCCGACGTCAGGGAGTGAGATGGAGGGCAAATTTCAACATGTTCAGGACTTTATCCCCTGAAGATTTAATAGGACTTTGACCGGACGTCAGGGACTGAGTTACAGGAAAAGGACCAATACATTCAGCACTTTATTCCTGAAGATTTACTGGGATGTTGCCCCGACTTCAGGGACTGAGTTACAGGCAAAGAGTCAACAGGGTCGGGTCGTTAACCCCTGAAGATTAACTTGGATGTTGCCCGGTCGTCAGGGACTGGGTTGCAGGGAAATGTGCAACAGGGTCGGGACTATCACTTGAAGAATTAATATGACATTGCCCGGACGTCAGGGACTGAGTTACAGGGAAAGGTGCAACACATTCAGAACTTTATCCCCTGAAGGTTTGCGAGGATTTGGCCCAGACATCAGGGACTGAGTTATAGGGAAAGGTACAACAGGTTCACGACTTAATCCCCTGATATTTACAGGGTTATGGCCCCGACGTCAGGGACTGAGTTACAGGGAATGTTCAACAGGTTTGGGAATTTATCCCGTGTAGATTTAATGGGACGTTGTCCGGACATCAGGGACTGAGTTACAGGGAAAGGTTCAATAGGGTCGGGACTTTATCCCCTGAAAGTTTACTAGGATGAGCTCCACATATCAGGGACTCATTTACAAGTGAAGGCCCAACATGTTCGGAACATTATCTCCTGAAAATTTACTTGGATGTTGCCCAGACGTCTGGGACAGATTTAATGGGAAAGTTTCAACAGGTTCGGGACTTTATCCCCTGAAAATTTAATAGGACATTGCCCGGACATCAGGGACTGATTTACAGGGAAAGGTCCAACACATTCATGACTTTATACGCTGAAGATTTACTGGGATGTTGAACCGACATCAGGGACTGCGTTACAGGCAAAGATTCAACAGGGTCGGGGCTTTCACCCCTGAAGATTTACCGGGATTTCACCTGGCCGTCAGGGACTGAATAACAGGGAAATGTTCAATAGGTTCGGGACTTTATCCCCTGAATATTTACTTGGACATTTCCCGGTCGTCAGGGACTGGGTGACAGGCAAATGTCCAACAGGGTCGAGATTTTACCCGCTGAAGATTTAATAGAACATTGCCCCGACGTCAGGGAGTGAGTTGCAGGGAAAATTTCAACACGTTCAGGACTTTATTGCCTGAAGATTTCATAGGACATTGCCCGGACGTCAGGGACTGAGTTACAGGAAAAGGTCCAATACATTCAGGACTTTATTCCCTGAAGATTTACTGGGATGTTGCCCCGACTTCAGTGACTGAGTTACAGGCAAAGAGTCAACAGGGTCGGGTCGTTAACCCCTGAAGATTGTCTTGGACGTTGCCCAGTCGTCAGGGACTGGGTTACGGGGAAATGTCCAACAGGGGCGGGACTATCCCCTGAAGATTTAATATGACATTGCCCGGACGTCAGGTACTGAGTTACAGGGAAATGTCGAACACATTCAGGACTTTATCCCCTGAAGATTTGCGAGGATGTGGCCCCGACGTCAGAGACTGAGTTACAGGGAAAGTTCAACAGGTTTGGGAATTTATCCCGTGTAGATTTAATGGGACATTGTCCGGACATCAGGGACTGAGTTACATGAAAAGTTCAACAGGTTTGAAAATTTATCCCGTGTAGATTTACTGGGATGTTGACCCGACATCGGGGACTGAGTTACAGGCAAAGAGTCAACAGGGTCGGGACTTTCACCCCTGAAGATTTACTGGGATTTTCGCCTGGCCATCAGGGACTGAATTACAGGGAAATGTTCAATAGGTTCGGGACTTTATCCCCTGAATATTTACTTGGACATTTCCCGGTCGTCTGGGACTGGGTGAGAGGCAAATGTCCAACAGGGTCGAGATTTTCCCCCCTGAAGATTTAATAGGACATTGCACGGACGTCATGGACTTACTTACAGGAAAAGGTCCAATACATTCAGGACATTATTCCCTGAAGATTTACTGGGATGTTGCCCCGACTTCAGGGACTGAGTTACAGGCAAAGAGTCAACAGGGTCGGGTCGTTAACCCCTGAAGATTAACTTGGATGTTGCCCGGTCGTCAGGGACTGGGTTACAGTGAAATGTCCAACAGGGTCGGGACTATCCCCTGAAGAATTAATATGACATTGCCCGGACGTCAGGGACTGAGTTACAGGGAAAGGTGCAACACATTCAGGACTTTATCCTCTGAAGGTTTGCGAGAATTTGGCCCAGACATCAGGGACTGAGTTACAGGGAAAGGTATAACAGGTTCGGGACTTAATCCCCTGATATTTACTGGGTTATGGCCCCGACGTCAGGGAGTGAGTTGGAGGGAAAATTTCTACATGTTCAGGACTTTATCCCCTGAAGATTTCATAGATCATTGCCCGGACGTCAGGGACTGAGTTACAGGAAAAGGTCCAATACATTCAGGTCTTTATTCCCTGAAGATTTACTGGGATGTTGCCCTGACTTCAGGGACTGAGTTACAGGCAAAGAGTCAACAGCGTCGTGTCGTTAACCCCTGAAGATTTACTTGGACGTTGTCCGGTCGTCAGGGACTGAGTTACAGGAAAAGGTCCAATACATTCAGGTCTTTATTCCCTGAAGATTTACTGGGATGTTGCCCTGACTTCAGGGACTGAGTTACAGGCAAAGAGTCAGCAGCGTCGTGTCGTTAACCCCTGAAGATTTACTTGAACGATGCCCGGTCGTCAGGAACTGAGTTACAGGGAAAGGTCCAACACATTCAGGACTTTATCCCCTGAAGATTTGCGAGGATGTGGCCCAGACATCAGGGACTGAGTTATAGGGAAAGGTACAACAGATTCGCGACTTTCACCCCTGAAGATTAACTAGGATTTCGCCCGGACGTCAGGAACTGAATTACAGGGAAATGTTCAATAGGTTTGGGACTTTATCCCCTGAATATTTACTTGGATGTTTCCCGGTCGTCAGGGACTGGGTGACACGCAAATGTCCAACAAGGTCGAGATTTTCCCCCCTGAAGATTTAATAGGACATTGCCCCGACGTCAGGGAGTGAGATGGAGGGCAAATTTCAACATGTTCAGGACTTTATCGCTTAAGATTTAATAGGACTTTGCCCGGACGTCAGGGACTGAGTTACAGGAAAAGGACCAATACATTCAGGACTTTATTCCTGAAGATTTACTGGGATGTTGCCCTGACTTCAGGGACTGAGTTACAGGCAAAGAGTCAACAGGGTCGGGTTGTTAACCCCTGAAGATTAACTTGCATGTTGCCCGGTCGTCAGGGACTGGGTTGCAGGGAAATGTGCAACAGGGTCGGGACTATCACTTGAAGAATTAATATGACATTGCCCGGACGTCAGGGACTGAGTTACAGGGAAAGGTGCAACACATTCAGAACTTTATCCCCTGAAGGTTTGCGAGGATTTGGCCCAGACATCAGGTACTGAGTTATAGGGAAAGGTACAAAGGGTTCAGGACTTAATCCCCTGATATTTACAGGGTTATGGCCCAGACGTCAGGGACTGAGTTACAGGGAAAGTTCAACAGGTTTGGGAATTTATCCCGTGTAGATTTAATGGGATGTTGTCCGGACATCAGGGACTGAGTTACAGGGAAAGGTTCAATAGGGTCGGGACTTTATCCCCTGAAAGTTTACTAGGATGAGCTCCACATATCAGGGACTCATTTAAAAGTGAAGGCCCAACGTGTTCGGAACATTATCCCCTGAAAATTTACTTGGACGTTGCCCAGACGTCTGGTACAGATTTACTGGGAAAGTTTCAACAGGTTCGGGACTTTATCCCCTGAAAATTTAATAGGACATTGCCCGGACATCATGGAATGATTTACATGGAAAGGTCCAACACATTCATGACTTTATACGCTGAAGATTTACTGGGATGTTGAACCGACATCAGGGACTGCGTTACAGGCAAAGATTCAACAGGGTCGGGGCTTTCACCCCTGAAGATTTACCGGGATTTCACCTGTCCGTCAGGGACTGAATAACAGGGAAATGTTCAATAGGTTCGGGACTTTATCCCCTGAATATTTACTTGTACATTTCCCGGTCGTCAGGGACTGGGTGACAGGCAAATGTCCAACAGGGTCGAGATTTTACCCGCTGAAGATTTAATAGGACATTGCCCCGACGTCAGGGAGTGAGTTGCAGGGAAAATTTCAACACGTTCAGGACTTTATTGCCTGAAGATTTCATAGGACATTGCCCGGACGTCAGGGACTGAGTTACAGGAAAAGGTCCAATACATTCAGGACTTTATTCCCTGAAGATTTACTGGGATGTTGCCCCGACTTCAGTGACTGAGTTACAGGCAAAGAGTCAACAGGGTCGGGTCGTTAACCCCTGAAGATTGTCTTGGACGTTGCCCAGTCGTCAGGGACTGGGTTACGGGGAATTGTCCAACAGGGTCGGGACTATCCCCTGAAGATTTAATATGACATTGCCCGGACGTCAGGTACTGAGTTACAGGGAAATGTCGAACACATTCAGGACTTTATCCCCTGAAGATTTGCGAGGATGTGGCCCAGACATCAGGGACTGAGTTATAGGGAAAGGTAGAACAGATTCGGGACTTAATCCCCTGATATTTACTGGGTTATGGCCCTGACGTACGGGACTGAGTTACAGGGAAAGTTCAACAGTTTTTGGAATTTATCCCGTGTAGATTTAATGGGACGTTGTCTGGACATCAGGGACTGAGTTACATGGAAAGTTCAACAGGTTTGAAAATTTATCCCATGTAGATTTACTGGGTTGTTGAGACGACATCGGGGACTGAGTTACAGGCAAAGAGTCAACAGGGTCGGGACTTTCACGCCTGAAGATTTACTGGGATTTTCACCTGGCCGTCAGGGACTGAATTACAGGGAAATGTTCAATAGGTTTGGGAATTTATCCCGTGTAGATTTAATGGGACGTTGTCCGGACGTCAGGGACTGAGTTACAGGGAAAGGTTCAATAGGGTCGGGACTTTATCCCCTGAAGGTTTACAGGGATGTTGCCCGGACATCAGGGACTGAGTTACAGAGAAAGGTGCAACACATTCAGGACTTTATCCCCTGAAGGTTTGCGAGGATTTGGCCCAGACATCAGGTACTGAGTTATAGGGAAAGGTACAAAGGGTTCGGGACTTAATCCCCTGATATTTACAGGGTTATGGCCCAGACGTCAGGGACTGAGTTACAGGGAAAGTTCAACAGGTTTGGGAATTTATCCCGTGTAGATTTAATGGGATGTTGTCCGGACATCAGGGACTGAGTTACAGGGAAAGGTTCAATAGGGTCGGGACTTTATCCCCTGAAAGTTTACTAGGATGAGCTCCACATATCAGGGACTCATTTAAAAGTGAAGGCCCAACGTGTTCGGAACATTATCCCCTGAAAATTTACTTGGATGTTGCCCAGACGTCTGGGACAGATTTAATGGGAAAGTTTCAACAGGTTCGGGACTTTATCCCCTGAAAATTTAATAGGACATTGCCCGGACATCAGGGACTGATTTACAGGGAAAGGTCCAACACATTCATGACTTTATACGCTGAAGATTTACTGGGATGTTGAACCGACATCAGGGACTGCGTTACAGGCAAAGATTCAACAGGGTCGGGGCTTTCACCCCTGAAGATTTACCGGGATTTCACCTGGCCGTCAGGGACTGAATAACAGGGAAATGTTCAATAGGTTCGGGACTTTATCCCCTGAATATTTACTTGGACATTTCCCGGTCGTCAGGGACTGGGTGACAGGCAAATGTCCAACAGGGTCGAGATTTTACCCGCTGAAGATTTAATAGGACATTGCCCCGACGTCAGGGAGTGAGTTGCAGGGAAAATTTCAACACGTTCAGGACTTTATTGCCTGAAGATTTCATAGGACATTGCCCGGACGTCAGGGACTGAGTTACAGGAAAAGGTCCAATACATTCAGGACTTTATTCCCTGAAGATTTACTGGGATGTTGCCCCGACTTCAGTGACTGAGTTACAGGCAAAGAGTCAACAGGGTCGGGTCGTTAACCCCTGAAGATTGTCTTGGATGTTGCCCAGTCGTCAGGGACTGGGTTACAGGGAAATGTCCAACATGATCGGGACTATCCCCTGAAGATTTAATATGACATTGCCCGGACGTCAGGTACTGAGTTACAGGGAAATGTCGAACACATTCAGGACTTTATCCCCTGAAGATTTGCGAGGATGTGGCCCAGACATCAGGGACTGAGTTATAGGGAAAGGTACAACAGATTCGGGACTTAATCCCCTGATATTTACTGGGTTATGGCCCTGACGTACGGGACTGAGTTACAGGGAAAGTTCAACAGTTTTGGGAATTTATCCCGTGTAGATTTAATGGGACGTTGTCTGGACATCAGGGACTGAGTTACATGGAAAGTTTAACAGGTTTGAAAATTTATCCCATGTAGATTTCCTGGGTTGTTGAGACGACATCGGGGACTGAGTTACAGGCAAAGAGTCAACAGGGTCGGGACTTTCACGCCTGAAGATTTACTGGGATTTTCGCCTGGCCGTCAGGGACTGAATTACAGGGAAATGTTCAATAGGTTTGGGAATTTATCCCGTGTAGATTTAATGGGACGTTGTCCGGACGTCAGGGACTGAGTTACAGGGAAAGGTTCAATAGGGTCGGGACTTTATCCCCTGAAGGTTTACAGGGATGTTGCCCAGACGTCAGGGACTGAGTTACAGAGAAAGGTGCAACACATTCAGGACTTTATCCCTTGAAGGTTTGCGAGGATTTGGCCCAGACATCAGGTACTGAGTTATAGGGAAAGGTACAAAGGGTTCGGGACTTAATCCCCTGATATTTACAGGGTTATGGCCCAGACGTCAGGGACTGTGTTACAGGGAAAGTTCAACAGGTTTGGGAATTTATCCCGTGTAGATTTAATGGGACGTTGTCCGGACATCAGAGACTGAGTTACAGTGAAAGGTTCAATAGGGTCGGAACTTTATCCCCTGAAGGTTTACTAGGATGTGCTCCACATATCAGGGACTGATTTACAAGTGAAGGCCCAACATGTTCAGGAAATTATCCCCTGAAAATTTACTTGGACGTTGCCCAGACGTCTGGGACAGATTTACTGGGAAAGTTTCAACAGGTTCGGGACTTTATCCCCTGAAAATTTAATAGGACATTGCCCGGACATCAGGGAATGATTTACAGGGAAAGGTCCAACACATTCATGACTTTATACGCTGAAGATTTACTGGGATATTGAACCGACAACAGGGACTGCGTTACAGGCAAAGATTCAACAGGGTCGGGGCTTTCACCCCTGAAGATTTACCGGGATTTCACCTGTCCGTCAGGGACTGAATAACAGGGAAATGTTCAATAGGTTCGGGACTTTATCCCCTGAATATTTACTTGTACATTTCCCGGTCGTCAGGGACTGGGTGACAGGCAAATGTCCAACAGGGTCGAGATTTTACCCGCTGAAGATTTAATAGGACATTGCCCCGACGTCAGGGAGTGAGTTGCAGGGAAAATTTCAACACGTTCAGGACTTTATTGCCTGAAGATTTCATAGGACATTGCCCGGACGTCAGGGTCTGAGTTACAGGAAAAGGTCCAATACATTCAGGACTTTATTCCCTGAAGATTTACTGGGATGTTGCCCCGACTTCAGTGACTGAGTTACAGGCAAAGAGTCAACAGGGTCGGGTCGTTAACCCCTGAAGATTGTCTTGGACGTTGCCCAGTCGTCAGGGACTGGGTTACAGGGAATTGTCCAACAGGGTCGGGACTATCCCCTGAAGATTTAATATGACATTGCCCGGACATCAGGTACTGAGTTACAGGGAAATGTCGAACACATTCAGGACTTTATCCCCTGAAGATTTGCGAGGATGTGGCCCAGACATCAGGGACTGAGTTATAGGGAAAGGTACAACAGATTCGGGACTTAATCCCCTGATATTTACTGGGTTATGGCCCTGACGTACGGGACTGAGTTACAGGGAAAGTTCAACAGTTTTGGGAATTTATCCCGTGTAGATTTAATGGGACGTTGTCTGGACATCAGGGACTGAGTTACATGGAAAGTTCAACAGGTTTGAAAATTTATCCCATGTAGATTTACTGGGTTGTTGAGACGACATCGGGGACTGAGTTACAGGCAAAGAGTCAACAGGGTCGGGACTTTCACGCCTGAAGATTTACTGGGATTTTCACCTGGCCGTCAGGGACTGAATTACAGGGAAATGTTCAATAGGTTTGGGAATTTATCCCGTGTAGATTTAATGGGACGTTGTCCGGACGTCAGGGACTGAGTTACAGGGAAAGGTTCAATAGGGTCGGGACTTTATCCCCTGAAGGTTTACAGGGATGTTGCCCGGACATCAGGGACTGAGTTACAGAGAAAGGTGCAACACATTCAGGACTTTATCCCCTGAAGGTTTGCGAGGATTTGGCCCAGACATCAGGTACTGAGTTATAGGGAAAGGTACAAAGGGTTCGGGACTTAATCCCCTGATATTTACAGGGTTATGGCCCAGACGTCAGGGACTGAGTTACAGGGAAAGGTCCAACACATTCAGGACTTTATCGCCTGAAGATTTGCGAGGATGTGGCCCAGACATCAGGGACGGAGTTACAGGGAAAGGCACAACATGTTCGGGACTTAATCCCCTGATATTTACTGGGTTATGGCCCTGACGTCAGTGACTGAGTTACAGGGAAAGGTTCAATAGGGTCGGGACTTTATCCCCTGAAGGTTTACTGGGATTTTCCCAGGACGTCAGGAACTGAGTTACAGGGAAAGGTCCAACACATTCAGGACTTTATCCCCTGAAGATTTGCGAGGATGTGGCACAGACATCTGGGACTGAGTTATAGGGAAAGGTACAACAGATTCGCGACTTTCACCCCTGAAGATTAACTAGGATTTCGCCCGGACGTCAGGAACTGAATTACAGGGAAATGTTCAATAGGTTTGGGACTTTATCCCCTGAATATTTACTTGGATGTTTCCCGGTCGTCAGGGACTGGGTGACACGCAAATGTCCAACAAGGTCGAGATTTTCCCCCCTGAAGATTTAATAGGACATTGCCCCGACGTCAGGGAGTGAGATGGAGGGCAAATTTCAACATGTTCAGGACTTTATCCCCTGAAGATTTAATAGGACTTTGACCGGACGTCAGGGACTGAGTTACAGGAAAAGGACCAATACATTCAGCACTTTATTCCTGAAGATTTACTGGGATGTTGCCCCGACTTCAGGGACTGAGTTACAGGCAAAGAGTCAACAGGGTCGGGTCGTTAACCCCTGAAGATTAACTTGGATGTTGCCCGGTCGTCAGGGACTGGGTTGCAGGGAAATGTGCAACAGGGTCGGGACTATCACTTGAAGAATTAATATGACATTGCCCGGACGTCAGGGACTGAGTTACAGGGAAAGGTGCAACACATTCAGAACTTTATCCCCTGAAGGTTTGCGAGGATTTGGCCCAGACATCAGGGACTGAGTTATAGGGAAAGGTACAACAGGTTCACGACTTAATCCCCTGATATTTACAGGGTTATGGCCCCGACGTCAGGGACTGAGTTACAGGGAATGTTCAACAGGTTTGGGAATTTATCCCGTGTAGATTTAATGGGACGTTGTCCGGACATCAGGGACTGAGTTACAGGGAAAGGTTCAATAGGGTCGGGACTTTATCCCCTGAAAGTTTACTAGGATGAGCTCCACATATCAGGGACTCATTTACAAGTGAAGGCCCAACATGTTCGGAACATTATCTCCTGAAAATTTACTTGGATGTTGCCCAGACGTCTGGGACAGATTTAATGGGAAAGTTTCAACAGGTTCGGGACTTTATCCCCTGAAAATTTAATAGGACATTGCCCGGACATCAGGGACTGATTTACAGGGAAAGGTCCAACACATTCATGACTTTATACGCTGAAGATTTACTGGGATGTTGAACCGACATCAGGGACTGCGTTACAGGCAAAGATTCAACAGGGTCGGGGCTTTCACCCCTGAAGATTTACCGGGATTTCACCTGGCCGTCAGGGACTGAATAACAGGGAAATGTTCAATAGGTTCGGGACTTTATCCCCTGAATATTTACTTGGACATTTCCCGGTCGTCAGGGACTGGGTGACAGGCAAATGTCCAACAGGGTCGAGATTTTACCCGCTGAAGATTTAATAGAACATTGCCCCGACGTCAGGGAGTGAGTTGCAGGGAAAATTTCAACACGTTCAGGACTTTATTGCCTGAAGATTTCATAGGACATTGCCCGGACGTCAGGGACTGAGTTACAGGAAAAGGTCCAATACATTCAGGACTTTATTCCCTGAAGATTTACTGGGATGTTGCCCCGACTTCAGTGACTGAGTTACAGGCAAAGAGTCAACAGGGTCGGGTCGTTAACCCCTGAAGATTGTCTTGGACGTTGCCCAGTCGTCAGGGACTGGGTTACGGGGAAATGTCCAACAGGGGCGGGACTATCCCCTGAAGATTTAATATGACATTGCCCGGACGTCAGGTACTGAGTTACAGGGAAATGTCGAACACATTCAGGACTTTATCCCCTGAAGATTTGCGAGGATGTGGCCCCGACGTCAGAGACTGAGTTACAGGGAAAGTTCAACAGGTTTGGGAATTTATCCCGTGTAGATTTAATGGGACATTGTCCGGACATCAGGGACTGAGTTACATGAAAAGTTCAACAGGTTTGAAAATTTATCCCGTGTAGATTTACTGGGATGTTGACCCGACATCGGGGACTGAGTTACAGGCAAAGAGTCAACAGGGTCGGGACTTTCACCCCTGAAGATTTACTGGGATTTTCGCCTGGCCATCAGGGACTGAATTACAGGGAAATGTTCAATAGGTTCGGGACTTTATCCCCTGAATATTTACTTGGACATTTCCCGGTCGTCTGGGACTGGGTGAGAGGCAAATGTCCAACAGGGTCGAGATTTTCCCCCCTGAAGATTTAATAGGACATTGCACGGACGTCATGGACTTACTTACAGGAAAAGGTCCAATACATTCAGGACATTATTCCCTGAAGATTTACTGGGATGTTGCCCCGACTTCAGGGACTGAGTTACAGGCAAAGAGTCAACAGGGTCGGGTCGTTAACCCCTGAAGATTAACTTGGATGTTGCCCGGTCGTCAGGGACTGGGTTACAGTGAAATGTCCAACAGGGTCGGGACTATCCCCTGAAGAATTAATATGACATTGCCCGGACGTCAGGGACTGAGTTACAGGGAAAGGTGCAACACATTCAGGACTTTATCCTCTGAAGGTTTGCGAGAATTTGGCCCAGACATCAGGGACTGAGTTACAGGGAAAGGTATAACAGGTTCGGGACTTAATCCCCTGATATTTACTGGGTTATGGCCCCGACGTCAGGGAGTGAGTTGGAGGGAAAATTTCTACATGTTCAGGACTTTATCCCCTGAAGATTTCATAGATCATTGCCCGGACGTCAGGGACTGAGTTACAGGAAAAGGTCCAATACATTCAGGTCTTTATTCCCTGAAGATTTACTGGGATGTTGCCCTGACTTCAGGGACTGAGTTACAGGCAAAGAGTCAACAGCGTCGTGTCGTTAACCCCTGAAGATTTACTTGGACGTTGTCCGGTCGTCAGGGACTGAGTTACAGGAAAAGGTCCAATACATTCAGGTCTTTATTCCCTGAAGATTTACTGGGATGTTGCCCTGACTTCAGGGACTGAGTTACAGGCAAAGAGTCAGCAGCGTCGTGTCGTTAACCCCTGAAGATTTACTTGAACGATGCCCGGTCGTCAGGAACTGAGTTACAGGGAAAGGTCCAACACATTCAGGACTTTATCCCCTGAAGATTTGCGAGGATGTGGCCCAGACATCAGGGACTGAGTTATAGGGAAAGGTACAACAGATTCGCGACTTTCACCCCTGAAGATTAACTAGGATTTCGCCCGGACGTCAGGAACTGAATTACAGGGAAATGTTCAATAGGTTTGGGACTTTATCCCCTGAATATTTACTTGGATGTTTCCCGGTCGTCAGGGACTGGGTGACACGCAAATGTCCAACAAGGTCGAGATTTTCCCCCCTGAAGATTTAATAGGACATTGCCCCGACGTCAGGGAGTGAGATGGAGGGCAAATTTCAACATGTTCAGGACTTTATCGCTTAAGATTTAATAGGACTTTGCCCGGACGTCAGGGACTGAGTTACAGGAAAAGGACCAATACATTCAGGACTTTATTCCTGAAGATTTACTGGGATGTTGCCCTGACTTCAGGGACTGAGTTACAGGCAAAGAGTCAACAGGGTCGGGTTGTTAACCCCTGAAGATTAACTTGCATGTTGCCCGGTCGTCAGGGACTGGGTTGCAGGGAAATGTGCAACAGGGTCGGGACTATCACTTGAAGAATTAATATGACATTGCCCGGACGTCAGGGACTGAGTTACAGGGAAAGGTGCAACACATTCAGAACTTTATCCCCTGAAGGTTTGCGAGGATTTGGCCCAGACATCAGGTACTGAGTTATAGGGAAAGGTACAAAGGGTTCAGGACTTAATCCCCTGATATTTACAGGGTTATGGCCCAGACGTCAGGGACTGAGTTACAGGGAAAGTTCAACAGGTTTGGGAATTTATCCCGTGTAGATTTAATGGGATGTTGTCCGGACATCAGGGACTGAGTTACAGGGAAAGGTTCAATAGGGTCGGGACTTTATCCCCTGAAAGTTTACTAGGATGAGCTCCACATATCAGGGACTCATTTAAAAGTGAAGGCCCAACGTGTTCGGAACATTATCCCCTGAAAATTTACTTGGACGTTGCCCAGACGTCTGGTACAGATTTACTGGGAAAGTTTCAACAGGTTCGGGACTTTATCCCCTGAAAATTTAATAGGACATTGCCCGGACATCATGGAATGATTTACATGGAAAGGTCCAACACATTCATGACTTTATACGCTGAAGATTTACTGGGATGTTGAACCGACATCAGGGACTGCGTTACAGGCAAAGATTCAACAGGGTCGGGGCTTTCACCCCTGAAGATTTACCGGGATTTCACCTGTCCGTCAGGGACTGAATAACAGGGAAATGTTCAATAGGTTCGGGACTTTATCCCCTGAATATTTACTTGTACATTTCCCGGTCGTCAGGGACTGGGTGACAGGCAAATGTCCAACAGGGTCGAGATTTTACCCGCTGAAGATTTAATAGGACATTGCCCCGACGTCAGGGAGTGAGTTGCAGGGAAAATTTCAACACGTTCAGGACTTTATTGCCTGAAGATTTCATAGGACATTGCCCGGACGTCAGGGACTGAGTTACAGGAAAAGGTCCAATACATTCAGGACTTTATTCCCTGAAGATTTACTGGGATGTTGCCCCGACTTCAGTGACTGAGTTACAGGCAAAGAGTCAACAGGGTCGGGTCGTTAACCCCTGAAGATTGTCTTGGACGTTGCCCAGTCGTCAGGGACTGGGTTACGGGGAATTGTCCAACAGGGTCGGGACTATCCCCTGAAGATTTAATATGACATTGCCCGGACGTCAGGTACTGAGTTACAGGGAAATGTCGAACACATTCAGGACTTTATCCCCTGAAGATTTGCGAGGATGTGGCCCAGACATCAGGGACTGAGTTATAGGGAAAGGTAGAACAGATTCGGGACTTAATCCCCTGATATTTACTGGGTTATGGCCCTGACGTACGGGACTGAGTTACAGGGAAAGTTCAACAGTTTTTGGAATTTATCCCGTGTAGATTTAATGGGACGTTGTCTGGACATCAGGGACTGAGTTACATGGAAAGTTCAACAGGTTTGAAAATTTATCCCATGTAGATTTACTGGGTTGTTGAGACGACATCGGGGACTGAGTTACAGGCAAAGAGTCAACAGGGTCGGGACTTTCACGCCTGAAGATTTACTGGGATTTTCACCTGGCCGTCAGGGACTGAATTACAGGGAAATGTTCAATAGGTTTGGGAATTTATCCCGTGTAGATTTAATGGGACGTTGTCCGGACGTCAGGGACTGAGTTACAGGGAAAGGTTCAATAGGGTCGGGACTTTATCCCCTGAAGGTTTACAGGGATGTTGCCCGGACATCAGGGACTGAGTTACAGAGAAAGGTGCAACACATTCAGGACTTTATCCCCTGAAGGTTTGCGAGGATTTGGCCCAGACATCAGGTACTGAGTTATAGGGAAAGGTACAAAGGGTTCGGGACTTAATCCCCTGATATTTACAGGGTTATGGCCCAGACGTCAGGGACTGAGTTACAGGGAAAGTTCAACAGGTTTGGGAATTTATCCCGTGTAGATTTAATGGGATGTTGTCCGGACATCAGGGACTGAGTTACAGGGAAAGGTTCAATAGGGTCGGGACTTTATCCCCTGAAAGTTTACTAGGATGAGCTCCACATATCAGGGACTCATTTAAAAGTGAAGGCCCAACGTGTTCGGAACATTATCCCCTGAAAATTTACTTGGATGTTGCCCAGACGTCTGGGACAGATTTAATGGGAAAGTTTCAACAGGTTCGGGACTTTATCCCCTGAAAATTTAATAGGACATTGCCCGGACATCAGGGACTGATTTACAGGGAAAGGTCCAACACATTCATGACTTTATACGCTGAAGATTTACTGGGATGTTGAACCGACATCAGGGACTGCGTTACAGGCAAAGATTCAACAGGGTCGGGGCTTTCACCCCTGAAGATTTACCGGGATTTCACCTGGCCGTCAGGGACTGAATAACAGGGAAATGTTCAATATGTTCGGGACTTTATCCCCTGAATATTTACTTGGACATTTCCCGGTCGTCAGGGACTGGGTGACAGGCAAATGTCCAACAGGGTCGAGATTTTACCCGCTGAAGATTTAATAGGACATTGCCCCGACGTCAGGGAGTGAGTTGCAGGGAAAATTTCAACACGTTCAGGACTTTATTGCCTGAAGATTTCATAGGACATTGCCCGGACGTCAGGGACTGAGTTACAGGAAAAGGTCCAATACATTCAGGACTTTATTCCCTGAAGATTTACTGGGATGTTGCCCCGACTTCAGTGACTGAGTTACAGGCAAAGAGTCAACAGGGTCGGGTCGTTAACCCCTGAAGATTGTCTTGGATGTTGCCCAGTCGTCAGGGACTGGGTTACAGGGAAATGTCCAACATGATCGGGACTATCCCCTGAAGATTTAATATGACATTGCCCGGACGTCAGGTACTGAGTTACAGGGAAATGTCGAACACATTCAGGACTTTATCCCCTGAAGATTTGCGAGGATGTGGCCCAGACATCAGGGACTGAGTTATAGGGAAAGGTACAACAGATTCGGGACTTAATCCCCTGATATTTACTGGGTTATGGCCCTGACGTACGGGACTGAGTTACATGGAAAGTTCAACAGGTTTGAAAATTTATCCCATGTAGATTTCCTGGGTTGTTGAGACGACATCGGGGACTGAGTTACAGGCAAAGAGTCAACAGGGTCGGGACTTTCACGCCTGAAGATTTACTGGGATTTTCGCCTGGCCGTCAGGGACTGAATTACAGGGAAATGTTCAATAGGTTTGGGAATTTATCCCGTGTAGATTTAATGGGACGTTGTCCGGACGTCAGGGACTGAGTTACAGGGAAAGGTTCAATAGGGTCGGGACTTTATCCCCTGAAGGTTTACAGGGATGTTGCCCAGACGTCAGGGACTGAGTTACAGAGAAAGGTGCAACACATTCAGGACTTTATCCCTTGAAGGTTTGCGAGGATTTGGCCCAGACATCAGGTACTGAGTTATAGGGAAAGGTACAAAGGGTTCGGGACTTAATCCCCTGATATTTACAGGGTTATGGCCCAGACGTCAGGGACTGTGTTACAGGGAAAGTTCAACAGGTTTGGGAATTTATCCCGTGTAGATTTAATGGGACGTTGTCCGGACATCAGAGACTGAGTTACAGTGAAAGGTTCAATAGGGTCGGAACTTTATCCCCTGAAGGTTTACTAGGATGTGCTCCACATATCAGGGACTAATTTACAAGTGAAGGCCCAACATGTTCAGGAAATTATCCCCTGAAAATTTACTTGGACGTTGCCCAGACGTCTGGGACAGATTTACTGGGAAAGTTTCAACAGGTTCGGGACTTTATCCCTTGAAAATTTAATAGGACATTGCCCGGACATCAGGGAATGATTTACAGGGAAAGGTCCAACACATTCATGACTTTATACGCTGAAGATTTACTGGGATATTGAACCGACATCAGGGACTGCGTTACAGGCAAAGATTCAACAGGGTCGGGGCTTTCACCCCTGAAGATTTACCGGGATTTCACCTGTCCGTCAGGGACTGAATAACAGGGAAATGTTCAATAGGTTCGGGACTTTATCCCCTGAATATTTACTTGTACATTTCCCGGTCGTCAGGGACTGGGTGACAGGCAAATGTCCAACAGGGTCGAGATTTTACCCGCTGAAGATTTAATAGGACATTGCCCCGACGTCAGGGAGTGAGTTGCAGGGAAAATTTCAACACGTTCAGGACTTTATTGCCTGAAGATTTCATAGGACATTGCCCGGACGTCAGGGTCTGAGTTACAGGAAAAGGTCCAATACATTCAGGACTTTATTCCCTGAAGATTTACTGGGATGTTGCCCCGACTTCAGTGACTGAGTTACAGGCAAAGAGTCAACAGGGTCGGGTCGTTAACCCCTGAAGATTGTCTTGGACGTTGCCCAGTCCTCAGGGACTGGGTTACAGGGAATTGTCCAACAGGGTCGGGACTATCCCCTGAAGATTTAATATGACATTGCCCGGACGTCAGGTACTGAGTTACAGGGAAATGTCGACCACATTCAGGACTTTATCCCCTGAAGATTTGCGAGGATGTGGCCCAGACATCAGGGACTGAGTTATAGGGAAAGGTACAACAGATTCGGGACTTAATCTCCTGATATTTACTGGGTTATGGCCCTGACGTACGGGACTGAGTTACAGGGAAAGTTCAACAGTTTTTGGAATTTATCCCGTGTAGATTTAATGGGACGTTCTCTGGACATCAGGGACTGAGTTACATGGAAAGTTCAACAGGTTTGAAAATTTATTCCATGTAGATTTACTGGGTTGTTGAGACGACATCGGGGACTGAGTTACAGGCAAAGAGTCAACAGGGTCGGGACTTTCACGCCTGAAGATTTACTGGGATTTTCACCTGGCCGTCAGGGACTGAATTACAGGGAAATGTTCAATAGGTTTGGGAATTTATCCCGTGTAGATTTAATGGGACGTTGTCCGGACGTCAGGGACTGAGTTACAGGGAAAGGTTCAATAGGGTCGGGACTTTATCCCCTGAAGGTTTACAGGGATGTTGCCCGGACATCAGGGACTGAGTTACAGAGAAAGGTGCAACACATTCAGGACTTTATCCCCTGAAGGTTTGCGAGGATTTGGCCCAGACATCAGGTACTGAGTTATAGGGAAAGGTACAAAGGGTTCGGGACTTAATCCCCTGATATTTACAGGGTTATGGCCCAGACGTCAGGGACTGAGTTACAGGGAAAGTTCAACAGGTTTGGGAATTTATCCCGTGTAGATTTAATGGGATGTTGTCCGGACATCAGGGACTGAGTTACAGGGAAAGGTTCAATAGGGTCGGGACTTTATCCCCTGAAAGTTTACTAGGATGAGCTCCACATATCAGGGACTCATTTAAAAGTGAAGGCCCAACGTGTTCGGAACATTATCCCCTGAAAATTTACTTGGATGTTGCCCAGACGTCTGGGACAGATTTAATGGGAAAGTTTCAACAGGTTCGGGACTTTATCCCCTGAAAATTTAATAGGACATTGCCCGGACATCAGGGACTGATTTACAGGGAAAGGTCCAACACATTCATGACTTTATACGCTGAAGATTTACTGGGATGTTGAACCGACATCAGGGACTGCGTTACAGGCAAAGATTCAACAGGGTCGGGGCTTTCACCCCTGAAGATTTACCGGGATTTCACCTGGCCGTCAGGGACTGAATAACAGGGAAATGTTCAATAGGTTCGGGACTTTATCCCCTGAATATTTACTTGGACATTTCCCGGTCGTCAGGGACTGGGTGACAGGCAAATGTCCAACAGGGTCGAGATTTTACCCGCTGAAGATTTAATAGGACATTGCCCCGACGTCAGGGAGTGAGTTGCAGGGAAAATTTCAACACGTTCAGGACTTTATTGCCTGAAGATTTCATAGGACATTGCCCGGACGTCAGGGACTGAGTTACAGGAAAAGGTGCAATACATTCAGGACTTTATTCCCTGAAGATTTACTGGGATGTTGCCCCGACTTCAGTGACTGAGTTACAGGCAAAGAGTCAACAGGGTCGGGTCGTTAACCCCTGAAGATTGTCTTGGATGTTGCCCAGTCGTCAGGGACTGGGTTACAGGGAAATGTCCAACATGATCGGGACTATCCCCTGAAGATTTAATATGACATTGCCCGGACGTCAGGTACTGAGTTACAGGGAAATGTCGAACACATTCAGGACTTTATCCCCTGAAGATTTGCGAGGATGTGGCCCAGACATCAGGGACTGAGTTATAGGGAAAGGTACAACAGATTCGGGACTTAATCCCCTGATATTTACTGGGTTATGGCCCTGACGTACGGGACTGAGTTACAGGGAAAGTTCAACAGTTTTGGGAATTTATCCCGTGTAGATTTAATGGGACGTTGTCTGGACATCAGGGACTGAGTTACATGGAAAGTTTAACAGGTTTGAAAATTTATCCCATGTAGATTTCCTGGGTTGTTGAGACGACATCGGGGACTGAGTTACAGGCAAAGAGTCAACAGGGTCGGGACTTTCACGCCTGAAGATTTACTGGGATTTTCGCCTGGCCGTCAGGGACTGAATTACAGGGAAATGTTCAATAGGTTTGGGAATTTATCCCGTGTAGATTTAATGGGACGTTGTCCGGACGTCAGGGACTGAGTTACAGGGAAAGGTTCAATAGGGTCGGGACTTTATCCCCTGAAGGTTTACAGGGATGTTGCCCAGACGTCAGGGACTGAGTTACAGAGAAAGGTGCAACACATTCAGGACTTTATCCCTTGAAGGTTTGCGAGGATTTGGCCCAGACATCAGGTACTGAGTTATAGGGAAAGGTACAAAGGGTTCGGGACTTAATCCCCTGATATTTACAGGGTTATGGCCCAGACGTCAGGGACTGTGTTACAGGGAAAGTTCAACAGGTTTGGGAATTTATCCCGTGTAGATTTAATGGGACGTTGTCCGGACATCAGAGACTGAGTTACAGTGAAAGGTTCAATAGGGTCGGAACTTTATCCCCTGAAGGTTTACTAGGATGTGCTCCACATATCAGGGACTGATTTACAAGTGAAGGCCCAACATGTTCAGGAAATTATCCCCTGAAAATTTACTTGGACGTTGCCCAGACGTCTGGGACAGATTTACTGGGAAAGTTTCAACAGGTTCGGGACTTTATCCCCTGAAAATTTAATAGGACATTGCCCGGACATCAGGGAATGATTTACAGGGAAAGGTCCAACACATTCATGACTTTATACGCTGAAGATTTACTGGGATATTGAACCGACAACAGGGACTGCGTTACAGGCAAAGATTCAACAGGGTCGGGGCTTTCACCCCTGAAGATTTACCGGGATTTCACCTGTCCGTCAGGGACTGAATAACAGGGAAATGTTCAATAGGTTCGGGACTTTATCCCCTGAATATTTACTTGTACATTTCCCGGTCGTCAGGGACTGGGTGACAGGCAAATGTCCAACAGGGTCGAGATTTTACCCGCTGAAGATTTAATAGGACATTGCCCCGACGTCAGGGAGTGAGTTGCAGGGAAAATTTCAACACGTTCAGGACTTTATTGCCTGAAGATTTCATAGGACATTGCCCGGACGTCAGGGTCTGAGTTACAGGAAAAGGTCCAATACATTCAGGACTTTATTCCCTGAAGATTTACTGGGATGTTGCCCCGACTTCAGTGACTGAGTTACAGGCAAAGAGTCAACAGGGTCGGGTCGTTAACCCCTGAAGATTGTCTTGGACGTTGCCCAGTCGTCAGGGACTGGGTTACAGGGAATTGTCCAACAGGGTCGGGACTATCCCCTGAAGATTTAATATGACATTGCCCGGACATCAGGTACTGAGTTACAGGGAAATGTCGAACACATTCAGGACTTTATCCCCTGAAGATTTGCGAGGATGTGGCCCAGACATCAGGGACTGAGTTATAGGGAAAGGTACAACAGATTCGGGACTTAATCCCCTGATATTTACTGGGTTATGGCCCTGACGTACGGGACTGAGTTACAGGGAAAGTTCAACAGTTTTGGGAATTTATCCCGTGTAGATTTAATGGGACGTTGTCTGGACATCAGGGACTGAGTTACATGGAAAGTTCAACAGGTTTGAAAATTTATCCCATGTAGATTTACTGGGTTGTTGAGACGACATCGGGGACTGAGTTACAGGCAAAGAGTCAACAGGGTCGGGACTTTCACGCCTGAAGATTTACTGGGATTTTCACCTGGCCGTCAGGGACTGAATTACAGGGAAATGTTCAATAGGTTTGGGAATTTATCCCGTGTAGATTTAATGGGACGTTGTCCGGACGTCAGGGACTGAGTTACAGGGAAAGGTTCAATAGGGTCGGGACTTTATCCCCTGAAGGTTTACAGGGATGTTGCCCGGACATCAGGGACTGAGTTACAGAGAAAGGTGCAACACATTCAGGACTTTATCCCCTGAAGGTTTGCGAGGATTTGGCCCAGACATCAGGTACTGAGTTATAGGGAAAGGTACAAAGGGTTCGGGACTTAATCCCCTGATATTTACAGGGTTATGGCCCAGACGTCAGGGACTGAGTTACAGGGAAAGTTCAACAGGTTTGGGAATTTATCCCGTGTAGATTTAATGGGATGTTGTCCGGACATCAGGGACTGAGTTACAGGGAAAGGTTCAATAGGGTCGGGACTTTATCCCCTGAAAGTTTACTAGGATGAGCTCCACATATCAGGGACTCATTTAAAAGTGAAGGCCCAACGTGTTCGGAACATTATCCCCTGAAAATTTACTTGGATGTTGCCCAGACGTCTGGGACAGATTTAATGGGAAAGTTTCAACAGGTTCGGGACTTTATCCCCTGAAAATTTAATAGGACATTGCCCGGACATCAGGGACTGATTTACAGGGAAAGGTCCAACACATTCATGACTTTATACGCTGAAGATTTACTGGGATGTTGAACCGACATCAGGGACTGCGTTACAGGCAAAGATTCAACAGGGTCGGGGCTTTCACCCCTGAAGATTTACCGGGATTTCACCTGGCCGTCAGGGACTGAATAACAGGGAAATGTTCAATAGGTTCGGGACTTTATCCCCTGAATATTTACTTGGACATTTCCCGGTCGTCAGGCACTGGGTGACAGGCAAATGTCCAACAGGGTCGAGATTTTACCCGCTGAAGATTTAATAGGACATTGCCCGGACGTCAGGGACTGAGTTACAGGAAAAGGTCCAATACATTCAGGACTTTATTCCCTGAAGATTTACTGGGATGTTGCCCCGACTTCAGTGACTGAGTTACAGGCAAAGAGTCAACAGGGTCGGGTCGTTAACCCCTGAAGATTGTCTTGGATGTTGCCCAGTCGTCAGGGACTGGGTTACAGGGAAATGTCCAACATGATCGGGACTATCCCCTGAACATTTAATATGACATTGCCCGGACGTCAGGTACTGAGTTACAGGGAAATGTCGAACACATTCAGGACTTTATCCCCTGAAGATTTGCGAGGATGTGGCCCAGACATCAGGGACTGAGTTATAGGGAAAGGTACAACAGATTCGGGACTTAATCCCCTGATATTTACTGGGTTATGGCCCTGACGTACGGGACTGAGTTACAGGGAAAGTTCAACAGTTTTGGGAATTTATCCCGTGTAGATTTAATGGGACGTTGTCTGGACATCAGGGACTGAGTTACATGGAAAGTTCAACAGGTTTGAAAATTTATCCCATGTAGATTTCCTGGGTTGTTGAGACGACATCGGGGACTGAGTTACAGGCAAAGAGTCAACAGGGTCGGGACTTTCACGCCTGAAGATTTACTGGGATTTTCGCCTGGCCGTCAGGGACTGAATTACAGGGAAATGTTCAATAGGTTTGGGAATTTATCCCGTGTAGATTTAATGGGACGTTGTCCGGACGTCAGGGACTGAGTTACAGGGAAAGGTTCAATAGGGTCGGGACTTTATCCCCTGAAGGTTTACAGGGATGTTGCCCAGACGTCAGGGACTGAGTTACAGAGAAAGGTGCAACACATTCAGGACTTTATCCCTTGAAGGTTTGCGAGGATTTGGCCCAGACATCAGGTACTGAGTTATAGGGAAAGGTACAAAGGGTTCGGGACTTAATCCCCTGATATTTACAGGGTTATGGCCCAGACGTCAGGGACTGTGTTACAGGGAAAGTTCAACAGGTTTGGGAATTTATCCCGTGTAGATTTAATGGGACGTTGTCCGGACATCAGAGACTGAGTTACAGTGAAAGGTTCAATAGGGTCGGAACTTTATCCCCTGAAGGTTTACTAGGATGTGCTCCACATATCAGGGACTGATTTACAAGTGAAGGCCCAACATGTTCAGGAAATTATCCCCTGAAAATTTACTTGGACGTTGCCCAGACGTCTGGGACAGATTTACTGGGAAAGTTTCAACAGGTTCGGGACTTTATCCCCTGAAAATTTAATAGGACATTGCCCGGACATCAGGGAATGATTTACAGGGAAAGGTCCAACACATTCATGACTTTATACGCTGAAGATTTACTGGGATATTGAACCGACATCAGGGACTGCGTTACAGGCAAAGATTCAACAGGGTCGGGGCTTTCACCCCTGAAGATTTACCGGGATTTCACCTGTCCGTCAGGGACTGAATAACAGGGAAATGTTCAATAGGTTCGGGACTTTATCCCCTGAATATTTACTTGTACATTTCCCGGTCGTCAGGGACTGGATGACAGGCAAATGTCCAACAGGGTCGAGATTTTACCCGCTGAAGATTTAATAGGACATTGCCCCGACGTCAGGGAGTGAGTTGCAGGGAAAATTTCAACACGTTCAGGACTTTATTGCCTGAAGATTTCATAGGACATTGCCCGGACGTCAGGGTCTGAGTTACAGGAAAAGGTCCAATACATTCAGGACTTTATTCCCTGAAGATTTACTGGGATGTTGCCCCGACTTCAGTGACTGAGTTACAGGCAAAGAGTCAACAGGGTCGGGTCGTTAACCCCTGAAGATTGTCTTGGACGTTGCCCAGTCGTCAGGGACTGGGTTACAGGGAATTGTCCAACAGGGTCGGGACTATCCCCTGAAGATTTAATATGACATTGCCCGGACATCAGGTACTGAGTTACAGGGAAATGTCGAACACATTCAGGACTTTATCCCCTGAAGATTTGCGAGGATGTGGCCCAGACATCAGGGACTGAGTTATAGGGAAAGGTACAACAGATTCGGGACTTAATCCCCTGATATTTACTGGGTTATGGCCCTGACGTACGGGACTGAGTTACAGGGAAAGTTCAACAGTTTTGGGAATTTATCCCGTGTAGATTTAATGGGACGTTGTCTGGACATCAGGGACTGAGTTACATGGAAAGTTCAACAGGTTTGAAAATTTATCCCATGTAGATTTACTGGGTTGTTGAGACGACATCGGGGACTGAGTTACAGGCAAAGAGTCAACAGGGTCGGGACTTTCACGCCTGAAGATTTACTGGGATTTTCGCCTGGCCGTCAGGGACTGAATTACAGGGAAATGTTCAATAGGTTTGGGAATTTATCCCGTGTAGATTTAATGGGACGTTGTCCGGACGTCAGGGACTGAGTTACAGGGAAAGGTTCAATAGGGTCGGGACTTTATCCCCTGAAGGTTTACAGGGATGTTGCCCGGACATCAGGGACTGAGTTACAGAGAAAGGTGCAACACCTTCAGGACTTTATCCCCTGAAGGTTTGCGAGGATTTGGCCCAGACATCAGGTACTGAGTTATAGGGAAAGGTACAAAGGGTTCGGGACTTAATCCCCTGATATTTACAGGGTTATGGCCCAGACGTCAGGGACTGTGTTACAGGGAAAGTTCAACAGGTTTGGGAATTTATCCCGTGTAGATTTAATGGGACGTTGTCCGGACATCAGAGACTGAGTTACAGTGAAAGGTTCAATAGGGTCGGAACTTTATCCCCTGAAGGTTTACTAGGATGTGCTCCATATATCAGGGACTGATTTACAAGTGAAGGCCCAACATGTTCAGGACATTATCCCCTGAAAATTTACTTGGACGTTGCCCAGACGTCTGGGACAGATTTACTGGGAAAGTTTCAACACGTTCGGGACTTTATCCCCTGAAAATTTAATAGGACATTGCCCGGACGTCAGGGACTGATTTACAGGGAAAGGTCCAATACATTCAGGACTTTATTCCCTGAAGATTTACTGGGATGTTGCCCCGACTTCAGTGACTGAGTTACAGGCAAAGAGTCAACAGGGTCGGGTCGTTAACCCCTGAAGATTGTCTTGGATGTTGCCCAGTCGTCAGGGACTGGGTTACAGGGAAATGTCCAACATGATCGGGACTATCCCCTGAACATTTAATATGACATTGCCCGGACGTCAGGTACTGAGTTACAGGGAAATGTCGAACACATTCAGGACTTTATCCCCTGAAGATTTGCGAGGATGTGGCCCAGACATCAGGGACTGAGTTATAGGGAAAGGTACAACAGATTCGGGACTTAATCCCCTGATATTTACTGGGTTATGGCCCTGACGTACGGGACTGAGTTACAGGGAAAGTTCAACAGTTTTGGGAATTTATCCCGTGTAGATTTAATGGGACGTTGTCTGGACATCAGGGACTGAGTTACATGGAAAGTTCAACAGGTTTGAAAATTTATCCCATGTAGATTTCCTGGGTTGTTGAGACGACATCGGGGACTGAGTTACAGGCAAAGAGTCAACAGGGTCGGGACTTTCACGCCTGAAGATTTACTGGGATTTTCGCCTGGCCGTCAGGGACTGAATTACAGGGAAATGTTCAATAGGTTTGGGAATTTATCCCGTGTAGATTTAATGGGACGTTGTCCGGACGTCAGGGACTGAGTTACAGGGAAAGGTTCAATAGGGTCGGGACTTTATCCCCTGAAGGTTTACAGGGATGTTGCCCAGACGTCAGGGACTGAGTTACAGAGAAAGGTGCAACACATTCAGGACTTTATCCCTTGAAGGTTTGCGAGGATTTGGCCCAGACATCAGGTACTGAGTTATAGGGAAAGGTACAAAGGGTTCGGGACTTAATCCCCTGATATTTACAGGGTTATGGCCCAGACGTCAGGGACTGTGTTACAGGGAAAGTTCAACAGGTTTGGGAATTTATCCCGTGTAGATTTAATGGGACGTTGTCCGGACATCAGAGACTGAGTTACAGTGAAAGGTTCAATAGGGTCGGAACTTTATCCCCTGAAGGTTTACTAGGATGTGCTCCACATATCAGGGACTGATTTACAAGTGAAGGCCCAACATGTTCAGGAAATTATCCCCTGAAAATTTACTTGGACGTTGCCCAGACGTCTGGGACAGATTTACTGGGAAAGTTTCAACAGGTTCGGGACTTTATCCCCTGAAAATTTAATAGGACATTGCCCGGACATCAGGGAATGATTTACAGGGAAAGGTCCAACACATTCATGACTTTATACGCTGAAGATTTACTGGGATATTGAACCGACATCAGGGACTGCGTTACAGGCAAAGATTCAACAGGGTCGGGGCTTTCACCCCTGAAGATTTACCGGGATTTCACCTGTCCGTCAGGGACTGAATAACAGGGAAATGTTCAATAGGTTCGGGACTTTATCCCCTGAATATTTACTTGTACATTTCCCGGTCGTCAGGGACTGGGTGACAGGCAAATGTCCAACAGGGTCGAGATTTTACCCGCTGAAGATTTAATAGGACATTGCCCCGACGTCAGGGAGTGAGTTGCAGGGAAAATTTCAACACGTTCAGGACTTTATTGCCTGAAGATTTCATAGGACATTGCCCGGACGTCAGGGTCTGAGTTACAGGAAAAGGTCCAATACATTCAGGACTTTATTCCCTGAAGATTTACTGGGATGTTGCCCCGACTTCAGTGACTGAGTTACAGGCAAAGAGTCAACAGGGTCGGGTCGTTAACCCCTGAAGATTGTCTTGGACGTTGCCCAGTCGTCAGGGACTGGGTTACAGGGAATTGTCCAACAGGGTCGGGACTATCCCCTGAAGATTTAATATGACATTGCCCGGACATCAGGTACTGAGTTACAGGGAAATGTCGAACACATTCAGGACTTTATCCCCTGAAGATTTGCGAGGATGTGGCCCAGACATCAGGGACTGAGTTATAGGGAAAGGTACAACAGATTCGGGACTTAATCCCCTGATATTTACTGGGTTATGGCCCTGACGTACGGGACTGAGTTACAGGGAAAGTTCAACAGTTTTGGGAATTTATCCCGTGTAGATTTAATGGGACGTTGTCTGGACATCAGGGACTGAGTTACATGGAAAGTTCAACAGGTTTGAAAATTTATCCCATGTAGATTTACTGGGTTGTTGAGACGACATCGGGGACTGAGTTACAGGCAAAGAGTCAACAGGGTCGGGACTTTCACGCCTGAAGATTTACTGGGATTTTCGCCTGGCCGTCAGGGACTGAATTACAGGGAAATGTTCAATAGGTTTGGGAATTTATCCCGTGTAGATTTAATGGGACGTTGTCCGGACGTCAGGGACTGAGTTACAGGGAAAGGTTCAATAGGGTCGGGACTTTATCCCCTGAAGGTTTACAGGGATGTTGCCCGGACATCAGGGACTGAGTTACAGAGAAAGGTGCAACACCTTCAGGACTTTATCCCCTGAAGGTTTGCGAGGATTTGGCCCAGACATCAGGTACTGAGTTATAGGGAAAGGTACAAAGGGTTCGGGACTTAATCCCCTGATATTTACAGGGTTATGGCCCAGACGTCAGGGACTGTGTTACAGGGAAAGTTCAACAGGTTTGGGAATTTATCCCGTGTAGATTTAATGGGACGTTGTCCGGACATCAGAGACTGAGTTACAGTGAAAGGTTCAATAGGGTCGGAACTTTATCCCCTGAAGGTTTACTAGGATGTGCTCCATATATCAGGGACTGATTTACAAGTGAAGGCCCAACATGTTCAGGACATTATCCCCTGAAAATTTACTTGGACGTTGCCCAGACGTCTGGGACAGATTTACTGGGAAAGTTTCAACACGTTCGGGACTTTATCCCCTGAAAATTTAATAGGACATTGCCCGGACGTCAGGGACTGATTTACAGGGAAAGGTCCAACACATTCAGGACTTTATACGCTGAAGATTTACTGGGATGTTGAACCGACATCAGGGACTGAGTTACAGGGAAAGTTCAACAGGTTTGGGAATTTATCCCGTGTAGATTTAATGGGACATTGTCCAGACATCAGGGACTGAGTCACATGGAAAGTTCAACAGGTTTGGGAGTTTATCCCGTGTAGATTTAATGGGACGTTGTCCGGACATCAGGGACTGAGTTACAGGGAAAGGTGCAATAGGGTCGGGACTTTATCCCCTGAAGGTTTACTGGGATGTTGCCCGGACGTCAGGGACTGAGTTACAGAGAAAGATTCAATAGGGTCGGGACTTTATCCCCTGAAGGTTTACTAGGATGAGCTCCACATATCAGGGACTGATTTACAAGTGAAGGCCCTACATGTTCGGTACATTATCCCCTGAAAATTTACTTGGACGTTGCCCAGACGTCTGGGACAGAATTAATGGGCAAGTTTCAACAGGTTCGGGACTTTATCCCCTGAAAATTTAATAGGACATTGCCCGGACATCAGGGACTGATTTACAGGGAAAGGTCCAACACATTCATGACTTTATACGCTGAAGATTTACTGGGATGTTGAACCGACATCAGGGACTGCGTTACAGGCAAAGATTCAACAGGGTCGGGGCTTTCACCCCTGAAGATTTACCGGGATTTCACCTGGCCGTCAGGGACTGAATAACAGGGAAATGTTCAATTGGTTCGGAACTTTATCCCCTGAATATTTACTTGGACATTTCCCGGTCGTCAGGGACTGGGTGACAGGCAAATGTCCAACAGGGTCGAGATTTTACCCGCTGAAGATTTAATAGGACATTGCCCCGACGTCAGGGAGTGAGTTGCAGGGAAAATTTCAACACGTTCAGGACTTTATTGCCTGAAGATTTCATAGGACATTGCCCGGACGTCAGGACTGAGTTACAGGAAAAGGTCCAATACATTCAGGACTTTATTCCCTGAAGATTTACTGGGATGTTGCCAAGACTTCAGTGACTGAGTTACAGGAAAAGAGTCAATAGGGTCGGGTCGTTAACCCCTGAAGATTGTCTTGGACGTTGCCCAGTCGTCAGGGACTGGATTACAGGGAAATGTCCAACAGGGTCGGGACTATCCCCTGAAGATTTAATATGACATTGCCCGGACGTCAGGGACTGATTTACAGGGAAAGGTCCAACACATTCAGGTCTTTATACACTGAAGATTTACTGGGATGTTTCCCTGACATCTGGGACTGAGATACAGGGAAAGGTCCAACACATTCAGGACTTTATCCCCTGAATATTTGCGAGGATGTGGCCCAGACGTCAGGGACTGAGTTATAGTGAAAGGTACAACAGGTTCGGGACTTAATCCCCTGATATTTACTGGGTTATGGCCCTGACGTAAGGGACTAAGTTACAGGGAAAGTTCAACAGTTTTGGGAATTTATCGCGTGTAGATTTAATGGGACGTTGTCCGGTCATCAGGGACTGAGTTACAGGGAAAGTTCAACAGGTTTGGAAATTTATCCTGTGTAGATTTACTGGGATGTTGACCCGAGATCAGGGACTGAGTTAGAGGCAAATAGTCAACAGGGTCGGGACTTTCACCCCTGAAGATTAACTGGGATTTTGCCCGGCTGTCAGGGACTGAATTACAGGGAAATGTTCAATAGGTTTGGGACTTTATCCCCTGAATATTTACTTGGACATTTCCCGGTCGTCAGGGACTTGGTGACAGGCAAATATCCAACAGGTTCGAGATTTTCCCACCTGAAGATTTATTAGGACATTGCCCCGACGTCAGGGACTGAGTTGGAGGGAAAATTTCAACACGTTCAGGACTTTTTCCCCTTAAGATTTCACAGGACATTGCCCGGACGTCAGGGACTGAGTTGCAGGAAAAGGTCCAATACATTCAGGACTTTATCCCCTGAAGATTTGCGAGGATGTGGCACAGATATCGAGGACGGAGTTACAGGGAAAGGCACAACAGATTCGGGACTTAATCCCCTGATATTTACTGGGTTATGGCCCCGACGTCAGGCACTGAGTTACAGGGAAAGTTCAACAGGTTTGGGAATTTATCCCGTGTAGATTTAATGGGACGTTGTCCGGATATCAGGGACTGAGTTACATGGAAAGTTCAACAGGTTTGGGAATTTATCCCGTGTAGATTTAATGGGACGTTGTCCGGACGTCAAGGACTGAGTTACAGGGAAAGGTTCAATAGGGTCGGGACTTTATCCCCTGAAGGTTTACTGGGATGTTGCCCGGACTTAAGGTACTGAGTTACAGGGAAAGGTGCAACACATTCAGCACTTTATCCCCTGAAGGTTTTGCGAGAATTTGGCCCAGACATCAGGGACTGAGTTATAGGAAAAGGTACAACGGGTTCGGGACTTAATCCCCTGATATTTACAGGGTTATGGCCCCGACGTCAGGGACTGAGTTACAGGGAAAGTTCAACAGGTTTGGGAATTTATCCCGTGTAGAATTAATGGGACGTTGTCCGGACATCAGAGACTGAGTTACAGGGAAAGGTTCAATAGGGTCGGGACTTTATCCCCTGAAGGTTTACTAGGATGTGCTCCACATATCAGGGACTGAGTTACAAGTGAAGGCCCAATATGTTCGGGACATTATCCCCTGAAAATTTACTTGGACGTTGCCCAGACGTCTGGGACAGATTTACTGGGAAAGTTTCAACAGGTTCGGGACTTTATCCCCTGAAAATTTAATAGGACATTGCCCGGACGTCAGGGACTGATTTACAGGGAAAGGTCCAACACATTCATGACTTTATACCCTGAAGATTTACTGGGATGTTGACCCGATATCAGGGACTGAGTTACAGGCAGAGTCAACAGGGTCGGGACTTTCACCCCTGAAGATTTACTGGGATTTTCGCCTGGCTGTCAGGGATTGAATTACAGGGAAATGTTCAATAGGTTCGGGACTTTATCCCCTGAATATTTACTTGGACATTTCCCGGTCGTCAGGGACTGGGTGACAGGAAAATGTCCAATAGGTTCGAGATTTTCACCCCTGAAGATTTAATAGGACGTTGCCCCGACGTCAGGGAGTGAGATGGAGGAAAATTTCGACACGTTCAGGACTTTATCCCCTGAAGATTTCATAGGACATTGCCCGGACGTCAGGGACTGAGTTACAGGAAAAGGTCCAATACATTCAGGTCTTTATACACTGAAGATTTACTGGGATGTTGCCCCGACTTCAGGGACTGAGTTACAGGCAAAGAATCAACAGGGACGTGTCGTTAACCCCTGAAGATTTACTTGGACGTTGCCCGGTTGTCAGGGACTGGGTTACGGGGAAATGTCCAACAGGGTCGGGACTATCCCCTGAAGATTTAATATGGCATTGCCCGGACATCAGGGACTGAGTTACAGGGAAAGGTCCAACACATTCAGGACCTTATCCCCTGAAGATTTGCGAGGATGTGGCCCAGACATCAGGGACGGAGTTACAGAGTAAGGCACAACAGGTTCGAGACTTAATCCCCTGATATTTACTGGGTTATGGCCCCGACGTCAGGCACTGAGTTACAGGGAAAGTTCAACAGGTTTGGGAATTTATCCCGTGTAGATTTAATGGGACGTTGTCCGGATATCAGGGACTGAGTTACATGGAAAGTTCAACAGGTTTGGGAATTTATCCCGTGTAGATTTAATGGGACGTTGTCCGGACGTCAAGGACTGAGTTACAGGGAAAGGTTCAATAGGGTCGGGACTTTATCCCCTGAAGGTTTACTGGGATGTTGCCCGGACTTCAGGTACTGAGTTACAGGGAAAGGTGCAACACATTCAGGACTTTATCCCCTGAAGGTTTTGCGAGAATTTGGCCCAGACATCAGGGACTGAGTTATAGGGAAAGGTACAACGGGTTCGGGACTTAATCCCTGATATTTACAGGGTTATGGCCCCGACGTCAGGGACTGAGTTACAGGGAAAGTTCAACAGGTTTGGGAATTTATCCCGTGTAGATTTAATGGGACGTTGTCCGGACATCAGGGACTGAGTTACAGGGAAAGGTTCAATAGGGTCGGGACTTTATCCCCTGAAAGTTTACTAGGATGAGCTCCACATATCAGGGACTCATTTAAAAGTGAAGGCCCAACATGTTCGGAACATTATCCCCTGAAAATTTACTTGGATGTTGCCCAGACGTCTGGGACAGATTTACTGGGAAAGTTTCAACAGGTTCGGGACTTTATCCCCTGAAAATTTAATAGGACATTGCCCGGACATCAGGGACTGATTTACAGGGAAAGGTCCAACACATTCATGACTTTATACGCTGAAGATTTACTGGGATGTTGAACCGACATCAGGGACTGCGTTACAGGCAAAGATTCAACAGGGTCGGGGCTTTCACCCCTGAAGATTTACCGGGATTTCACCTGGCCGTCAGGGACTGAATTACAGGGAATGGCCCCGAATATTTACTTGGACGTTACCCGGTCGTCACGGACTGAGTGACAGGGAAATGTCCAACAGGGTCGAGATTTTCCCCCCCGAAGATTTAATAGGACATTGCCCCGAAGTCAGGGACTGATTTGGAGGGAAAATTTCAACATGTTCAGGACTTTATCCCCTGACGATTTAATAGGACATTGCCCGGACGTCAGGGACTGAGTTACAGGGAAAGGTCCAACACATTCAGGACTTCATCCCCTGAAGGTTTGCGAGCATTTGGCCCAAACATCAGGGACTGAGTTATAGGGAAAGGTACAACAGGTTCGGGACTTAATCCCCTGATATTTACAGGGTTATGGCCCCGACGTCAGGGACTGAGTTACAGGGAACGTTCAACAGGTTTGGGAATTTATCCCGTGTAGATTTAATGGGACGTTGTCCGGACATCAGGGACTGAGTTACAGGGAAAGGTTCAATAGGGTCGGGACTTTATCCCCTGAAGGTTTACTAGGATGAGCTCCAAATATCAGGGACTCATTTACAAGTGAAGGCCCAACATGTTCGGAACATTATCCCCATAAAATTTACTTGGACGTTGCCCAGACGTCTGGGACAGATTTAATGGGAAAGTTTCAACAGGTTCGGGACTTTATCCCCTGAAAATTTAATAGGACATTGCCCGGACGTCAGGGACTGATTTACAGGGAAAGGTCCAACACATTCATGACTTTATACGCTGAAGATTTACTGGGATGTTGAACCGACATCAGGGACTGAGTTACAGGGAAAGTTCAACAGGTTTGGGAATTTATCCCGTGTAGATTTAATGGGACGTTGTCCGGACATCAGGGACTGAGTTACAGGGAAAGGTTAAATAGGGTCGGGACTTTATCCCCTGAAAGTTTACTAGGATGAGCTCCACATATCAGGGACTCATTTAAAAGTGAAGGCCCAACATGTTCGGAACATTATCCCCTGAAAATTTACTTGGATGTTGCCCAGACGTCTGGGACAGATTTACTGGGAAAGTTTCAACAGGTTCGGGACTTTATCCCCTGAAAATTTAATAGGACATTGCCCGGACATCAGGGACTGATTTACAGGGAAAGGTCCAACACATTCATGACTTTATACGCTGAAGATTTACTGGGATGTTGAACCGACATCAGGGACTGCGTTACAGGCAAAGATTCAACAGGGTCGGGGCTTTCACCCCTGAAGATTTACCGGGATTTCACCTGGCCGTCAGGGACTGAATAACAGGGAAATGTTCAATAGGTTCGGGACTTTATCCCCTGAATATTTACTTGGACATTTCCCGGTCGTCAGGGACTGGGTGACAGGCAAATGTCCAACAGGGTCGAGATTTTACCCGCTGAAGATTTAATAGGACATTGCCCCGACGTCAGGGAGTGAGTTGCAGGGAAAATTTCAACACGTTCAGGACTTTATTGCCTGAAGATTTCATAGGACATTGCCCGGACGTCAGGGACTGAGTTACAGGAAAAGGTCCAATACATTCAGGACTTTATTCCCTGAAGATTTACTGGGATGTTGCCCCGACTTCAGTGACTGAGTTACAGGCAAAGAGTCAACAGGGTCGGGTCGTTAACCCCTGAAGATTGTCTTGGACGTTGCCCAGTCGTCAGGGACTGGGTTACAGGGAATTGTCCAACAGGGTCGGGACTATCCCCTGAAGATTTAATATGACATTGCCCGGACGTCAGGTACTGAGTTACAGGGAAATGTCGAACACATTCAGGACTTTATCCCCTGAAGATTTGCGAGGATGTGGCCCAGACATCAGGGACTGAGTTATAGGGAAAGGTACAACAGATTCGGGACTTAATCCCCTGATATTTACTGGGTTATGGCCCTGACGTACGGGACTGAGTTACAGGGAAAGTTCAACAGTTTTGGGAATTTATCCCGTGTAGATTTAATGGGACGTTGTCTGGACATCAGGGACTGAGTTACGTGGAAAGTTCAACAGGTTTGAAAATTTATCCCATGTAGATTTACTGGGTTGTTGAGACGACATCGGGGACTGAGTTACAGGCAAAGAGTCAACAGGGTCGGGACTTTCACGCCTGAAGATTTACTGGGATTTTTGCCTGGCCGTCAGGGACTGAATTACAGGGAAATGTTCAATAGGTTTGGGAATTTATCCCGTGTAGATTTAATGGGACGTTGTCCGGACGTCAGGGACTGAGTTACAGGGAAAGGTTCAATAGGGTCGGGACTTTATCCCCTGAAGGTTTACAGGGATGTTGCCCGGACATCAGGGACTGAGTTACAGAGAAAGGTGCAACACATTCAGGACTTTATCCCCTGAAGGTTTGCGAGGATTTGGCCCAGACATCAGGTACTGAGTTATAGGGAAAGGTACAAAGGGTTCGGGACTTAATCCCCTGATATTTACAGGGTTATGGCCCAGACGTCAGGGACTGTGTTACAGGGAAAGTTCAACAGGTTTGGGAATTTATCCCGTGTAGATTTAATGGGACGTTGTCCGGACATCAGAGACTGAGTTACAGTGAAAGGTTCAATAGGGTCGGAACTTTATCCCCTGAAGGTTTACTAGGATGTGCTCCACATATCAGGGACTGATTTACAAGTGAAGGCCCAACATGTTCAGGACATTATCCCCTGAAAATTTACTTGGACGTTGCCCAGACGTCTGGGACAGATTTACTGGGAAAGTTTCAACACGTTCGGGACTTTATCCCCTGAAAATTTAATAGGACATTGCCCGGACGTCAGGGACTGATTTACAGGGAAAGGTCCAACACATTCAGGACTTTATACGCTGAAGATTTACTGGGATGTTGAACCGACATCAGGGACTGAGTTACAGGCTAAGAGTCAACAGGGTCAGGACTTTCACCCCTGAAGATTTACCGGGATTTCACCTGGCCGTCAGGGACTGAATTACAGGGAATGGCCCCGAATATTTACTTGGACGTTACCCGGTCGTCACGGACTGGGTGACAGGGAAATGTCCAACAGGGTCGAGATTTTCCCCCCCGAAGATTTAATAGGACATTGCCCCGAAGTCAGGGAGTGATTTGGAGGGAAAATTTCAACACGTTCAGGACTTTATCCCCTGACGATTTAATAGGACATTGCCCGGACGTCAGGGACTGAGTTACAGGGAAAGGTCCAACACATTCAGGACTTCATCCCCTGAAGGTTTGCGAGCATTTGGCCCAGACATCAGGGACTGAGTTATAGGGAAAGGTACAACAGGTTCGGGACTTAATCCCCTGATATTTACAGGGTTATGGCCCCGACGTCAGGGACTGAGTTACAGGGAACGTTCAACAGGTTTGGGAATTTATCCCGTGTAGATTTAATGGGACGTTGTCCGGACATCAGGGACTGAGTTACAGGGAAAGGTTCAATAGGGTCGGGACTTTACCCCCTGAAGGTTTACTAGGATGAGCTCCAAATATCAGGGACTCATTTACAAGTGAAGGCCCAACATGTTCGGAACATTATCCCCATAAAATTTACTTGGACGTTGCCCAGACGTCTGGGACAGATTTAATGGGAAAGTTTCAACAGGTTCGGGACTTTATCCCCTGAAAATTTAATAGGACATTGCCCGGACGTCAGGGACTGATTTACAGGGAAAGGTCCAACACATTCATGACTTTATACGCTGAAGATTTACTGGGATGTTGAACCGACATCAGGGACTGAGTTACAGGGAAAGTTCAACAGGTTTGGGAATTTATCCCGTGTAGATTTAATGGGACATTGTCCAGACATCAGGGACTGAGTCACATGGAAAGTTCAACAGGTTTGGGAGTTTATCCCGTGTAGATTTAATGGGACGTTGTCCGGACATCAGGGACTGAGTTACAGGGAAAGGTGCAATAGGGTCGGGACTTTATCCCCTGAAGGTTTACTGGGATGTTGCCCGGACGTCAGGGACTGAGTTACAGAGAAAGATTCAATAGGGTCGGTACTTTATCCCCTGAAGGTTTACTAGGATGAGCTCCACATATCAGGGACTGATTTACAAGTGAAGGCCCTACATGTTCGGTACATTATCCCCTGAAAATTTACTTGGACGTTGCCCAGACGTCTGGGACAGAATTAATGGGCAAGTTTCAACAGGTTCGGGACTTTATCCCCTGAAAATTTAATAGGACATTGCCCGGACATCAGGGACTGATTTACAGGGAAAGGTCCAACACATTCATGACTTTATACGCTGAAGATTTACTGGGATGTTGAACCGACATCAGGGACTGCGTTACAGGCAAAGATTCAACAGGGTCGGGGCTTTCACCCCTGAAGATTTACCGGGATTTCACCTGGCCGTCAGGGACTGAATAACAGGGAAATGTTCAATAGGTTCGGGACTTTATCCCCTGAATATTTACTTGGACATTTCCCGGTCGTCAGGGACTGGGTGACAGGCAAATGTCCAACAGGGTCGAGATTTTACCCGCTGAAGATTTAATAGGACATTGCCCCGACGTCAGGGAGTGAGTTGCAGGGAAAATTTCAACACGTTCAGGACTTTATTGCCTGAAGATTTCATAGGACATTGCCCGGACGTCAGGGACTGAGTTACAGGAAAAGGTCCAATACATTCAGGACTTTATTCCCTGAAGATTTACTGGGATGTTGCCCCAACTTCAGTGACTGAGTTACAGGAAAAGAGTCAACAGGGTCGGGTCGTTAACCCCTGAAGATTGTCTTGGACGTTGCCCAGTCGTCAGGGACTGGGTTACAGGGAAATGTCCAACAGGGTCGGGACTATCCCCTGAAGATTTAATATGACATTGCCCGGACGTCAGGGACTGATTTACAGGGAAAGGTCCAACACATTCAGGTCTTTATACACTGAAGATTTACTGGGATGTTTCCCTGACATCTGGGACTGAGATACAGGGAAAGGTCCAACACATTCAGGACATTATCCCCTGAATATTTGCGAGGATGTGGCCCAGACGTCAGGGACTGAGTTATAGTGAAAGGTACAACAGGTTCGGGACTTAATCCCCTGATATTTACTGGGTTATGGCCCTGACGTAAGGGACTAAGTTACAGGGAAAGTTCAACAGTTTTGGGAATTTATCGCGTGTAGATTTAATGGGACGTTGTCCGGTCATCAGGGACTGAGTTACAGGGAAAGTTCAACAGGTTTGGAAATTTATCCTGTGTAGATTTACTGGGATGTTGACCCGAGATCAGGGACTGAGTTACAGGCAAATAGTCAACAGGGTCGGGACTTTCACCCCTGAAGATTAACTGGGATTTCGCCCGGCTGTCAGGGACTGAATTACAGGGAAATGTTCAATAGGTTTGGGACTTTATCCCCTGAATATTTACTTGGACATTTCCCGGTCGTCAGGGACTGGGTGACAGGCAAATATCCAACAGGTTCGAGATTTTCCCACCTTAAGATTTATTAGGACATTGCCCCGACGTCAGGGACTGAGTTGGAGGGAAAATTTCAACACGTTCAGGACTTTTTCCCCTTAAGATTTCATAGGACATTGCCCGGACGTCAGGGACTGAGTTGCAGGAAAAGGTCCAATACATTCAGGACTTTATCCCCTGAAGATTTGCGAGGATGTGGCACAGATATCGAGGACGGAGTTACAGGGAAAGGCACAACAGATTCGGGACTTAATCCCCTGATATTTACTGGGTTATGGCCCCGACGTCAGGCACTGAGTTACAGGGAAAGTTCAACAGGTTTGGGAATTTATCCCGTGTAGATTTAATGGGACGTTGTCCGGATATCAGGGACTGAGTTACATGGAAAGTTCAACAGGTTTGGGAATTTATCCCGTGTAGATTTAATGGGACGTTGTCCGGACGTCAAGGACTGAGTTACAGGGAAAGGTTCAATAGGGTCGGGACTTTATCCCCTGAAGGTTTACTGGGATGTTGCCCGGACTTCAGGTACTGAGTTACAGGGAAAGGTGCAACACATTCAGCACTTTATCCCCTGAAGGTTTTGCGAGAATTTGGCCCAGACATCAGGGACTGAGTTATAGGGAAAGGTACAACGGGTTCGGGACTTAATCCCCTGATATTTACAGGGTTATGGCCCCGACGTCAGGGACTGAGTTACAGGGAAAGTTCAACAGGTTTGGGAATTTATCCCGTGTAGATTTAATGGGACGTTGTCCGGACATCAGAGACTGAGTTACAGGGAAAGGTTCAATAGAGTCGGGACTTTATCCCCTAAAGGTTTACTAGGATGTGCTCCACATATCAGGGACTGAGTTACAAGTGAAGGCCCAATATGTTCGGGACATTATCCCCTGAAAATTTACTTGGACGTTGCCCAGACGTCTGGGACAGATTTACTGGGAAAGTTTCAACAGGTTCGGGACTTTATCCCCTGAAAATTTAATAGGACATTGCCCGGACGTCAGGGACTGATTTACAGGGAAAGGTCCAACACATTCATGACTTTATACCCTGAAGATTTACTGGGATGTTGACCCGACATCAGGGACTGAGTTACAGGCAGAGTCAACAGGGTCGGGACTTTCACCCCTGAAGATTTACTGGGATTTTCGCCTGGCTGTCAGGGATTGAATTACAGGGAAATGTTCAATAGGTTCGGGACTTTATCCCCTGAATATTTACTTGGACATTTCCCGGTCGTCAGGGACTGGGTGACAGGCAAATGTCCAATAGGTTCGAGATTTTCACCCCTGAAGATTTAATAGGACGTTGCCCCGACGTCAGGGAGTGAGATGGAGGAAAATTTCGACACGTTCAGGACTTTATCCCCTGAAGATTTCATAGGACATTGCCCGGACGTCAGGGACTGAGTTACAGGAAAAGGTCCAATACATTCAGGTCTTTATACACTGAAGATTTACTGGGATGTTGCCCCGACTTCAGGGACTGAGTTACAGGCAAAGAATCAACAGGGTCGTGTCGTTAACCCCTGAAGATTTACTTGGACGTTGCCCGGTTGTCAGGGACTGGGTTACGGGGAAATGTCCAACAGGGTCGGGACTATCCCCTGAAGATTTAATATGGCATTGCCCGGACATCAGGGACTGAGTTACAGGGAAAGGTCCAACACATTCAGGACCTTATCCCCTGAAGATTTGCGAGGATGTGGCCCAGACATCAGGGACGGAGTTACAGAGTAAGGCACAACAGGTTCGGGACTTAATCCCCTGATATTTACTGGGTTATGGCCCCGACGTCAGGCACTGAGTTACAGGGAAAGTTCAACAGGTTTGGGAATTTATCCCGTGTAGATTTAATGGGACGTTGTCCGGATATCAGGGACTGAGTTACATGGAAAGTTCAACAGGTTTGGGAATATATCCCGTGTAGATTTAATGGGACGTTGTCCGGACGTCAAGGACTGAGTTACAGGGAAAGGTTCAATAGGGTCGGGACTTTATCCCCTGAAGGTTTACTGGGATGTTGCCCGGACTTCAGGTACTGAGTTACAGGGAAAGGTGCAACACATTCAGGACTTTATCCCCTGAAGGTTTTGCGAGAATTTGGCCCAGACATCAGGGACTGAGTTATAGGGAAAGGTACAACGGGTTCGGGACTTAATCCCCTGATATTTACAGGGTTATGGCCCCGACGTCAGGGACTGAGTTACAGGGAAAGTTCAACAGGTTTGGGAATTTATCCCGTGTAGATTTAATGGGACGTTGTCCGGACATCAGGGACTGAGTTACAGGGAAAGGTTCAATAGGGTCGGGACTTTATCCCCTGAAAGATTACTAGGATGAGCTCCACATATCAGGGACTCATTTAAAAGTGAAGGCCCAACATGTTCGGAACATTATCCCCTGAAAATTTACTTGGATGTTGCCCAGACGTCTGGGACAGATTTAATGGGAAAGTTTCAACAGGTTCGGGACTTTATCCCCTGAAAATTTAATAGGACATTGCCCGGACATCAGGGACTGATTTACAGGGAAAGGTCCAACACATTCATGACTTTATACGCTGAAGATTTACTGGGATGTTGAACCGACATCAGGGACTGCGTTACAGGCAAAGATTCAACAGGGTCGGGGCTTTCACCCCTGAAGATTTACCGGGATTTCACCTGGCCGTCAGGGACTGAATAACAGGGAAATGTTCAATAGGTTCGGGACTTTATCCCCTGAATATTTACTTGGACATTTCCCGGTCGTCAGGGACTGGGTGACAGGCAAATGTCCAACAGGGTCGAGATTTTACCCGCTGAAGATTTAATAGGACATTGCCCCGACGTCAGGGAGTGAGTTGCAGGGAAAATTTCAACACGTTCAGGACTTTATTGCCTGAAGATTTCATAGGACATTGCCCGGACGTCAGGGACTGAGTTACAGGAAAAGGTCCAATACATTCAGGACTTTATTCCCTGAAGATTTACTGGGATGTTGCCCCGACTTCAGTGACTGAGTTACAGGCAAAGAGTCAACAGGGTCGGGTCGTTAACCCCTGAAGATTGTCTTGGACGTTGCCCAGTCGTCAGGGACTGGGTTACAGGGAATTGTCCAACAGGGTCGGGACTATCCCCTGAAGATTTAATATGACATTGCCCGGACGTCAGGTACTGAGTTACAGGGAAATGTCGAACACATTCAGGACTTTATCCCCTGAAGATTTGCGAGGATGTGGCCCAGACATCAGGGACTGAGTTATAGGGAAAGGTACAACAGATTTGGGACTTAATCCCCTGATATTTACTGGGTTATGGCCCTTACGTACGGGACTGAGTTACAGGTAAAGTTCAACAGTTTTGGGAATTTATCCCGTGTAGATTTAATGGGACGTTGTCTGGACATCAGGGACTGAGTTACATGGAAAGTTCAACAGGTTTGAAAATTTATCCCATGTAGATTTACTGGGTTGTTGAGACGACATCGGGGACTGAGTTACAGGCAAAGAGTCAACAGGGTCGGGACTTTCACGCCTGAAGATTTACTGGGATTTTCGCCTGGCCGTCAGGGACTGAATTACAGGGAATGGCCCCGAATATTTACTTGGACGTTACCCGGTCGTCACGGACTGGGTGACAGGGAAATGTCCAACAGGGTCGAGATTTTCCCCCCCGAAGATTTAATAGGACATTGCCCCGAAGTCAGGGAGTGATTTGGAGGGAAAATTTCAACACGTTCAGGACTTTATCCCCTGACGATTTAATAGGACATTGCCCGGACGTCAGGGACTGAGTTACAGGGAAAGGTCCAACACATTCAGGACTTCATCCCCTGAAGGTTTGCGAGCATTTGGCCCAGACATTAGGGACTGAGTTATAGGGAAAGGTACAACAGGTTCGGGACTTAATCCCCTGATATTTACAGGGTTATGGCCCCGACGTCAGGGACTGAGTTACAGGGAACGTTCAACAGGTTTGGGAATTTATCCCGTGTAGATTTAATGGGACGTTGTCCGGACATCAGGGACTGAGTTACAGGGAAAGGTTCAATAGGGTCGGGACTTTATCCCCTGAAGGTTTACTAGGATGAGCTCCAAATATCAGGGACTCATTTACAAGTGAAGGCCCAACATGTTCGGAACATTATCCCCATAAAATTTACTTGGACGTTGCCCAGACGTCTGGGACAGATTTAATGGGAAAGTTTCAACAGGTTCGGGACTTTATCCCCTGAAAATTTAATAGGACATTGCCCGGACGTCAGGGACTGATTTACAGGGAAAGGTCCAACACATTCATGACTTTATACGCTGAAGATTTACTGGGATGTTGAACCGATATCAGGGACTGAGTTACAGGGAAAGTTCAACAGGTTTGGGAATTTATCCCGTGTAGATTTAATGGGACATTGTCCAGACATCAGGGACTGAGTCACATGGAAAGTTCAACAGGTTTGGGAGTTTATCCCGTGTAGATTTAATGGGACGTTGTCCGGACATCAGGGACTGAGTTACAGGGAAAGGTGCAATAGGGTCGGGACTTTATCCCCTGAAGGTTTACAGGGATGTTGCCCGGACGTCAGGGACTGAGTTACAGAGAAAGATTCAATAGGGTCGGGACTTTATCCCCTGAAGGTTTACTAGGATGAGCTCCACATATCAGGGACTGATTTACAAGTGAAGGCCCTACATGTTCGGTACATTATCCCCTGAAAATTTACTTGGACGTTGCCCAGACGTCTGGGACAGAATTAATGGGCAAGTTTCAACAGGTTCGGGACTTTATCCCCTGAAAATTTAATAGGACATTGCCCGGACATCAGGGACTGATTTACAGGGAAAGGTCCAACACATTCATGACTTTATACGCTGAAGATTTACTGGGATGTTGAACCGAAATCAGGGACTGCGTTACAGGCAAAGATTCAACAGGGTCGGGGCTTTCACCCCTGAAGATTTACCGGGATTTCACCTGGCCGTCAGGGACTGAATAACAGGGAAATGTTCAATAGGTTCGGGACTTTATCCCCTGAATATTTACTTGGACATTTCCCGGTCGTCAGGGACTGGGTGACAGGCAAATGTCCAACAGGGTCGAGATTTTACCCGCTGAAGATTTAATAGGACATTGCCCCGACGTCAGGGAGTGAGTTGCAGGGAAAATTTCAACACGTTCAGGACTTTATTGCCTGAAGATTTCATAGGACATTGCCCGGACGTCAGGGACTGAGTTACAGGAAAAGGTCCAATACATTCAGGACTTTATTCCCTGAAGATTTACTGGGATGTTGCCCCGACTTCAGTGACTGAGTTACAGGCAAAGAGTCAACAGGGTCGGGTCGTTAACCCCTGAAGATTGTCTTGGACGTTGCCCAGTCGTCAGGGACTGGGTTACAGGGAATTGTCCAACAGGGTCGGGACTATCCCCTGAAGATTTAATATGACATTGCCCGGACGTCAGGTACTGAGTTACAGGGAAATGTCGAACACATTCAGGACTTTATCCCCTGAAGATTTGCGAGGATGTGGCCCAGACATCAGGGACTGAGTTATAGGGAAAGGTACAACAGATTCGGGACTTAATCCCCTGATATTTACTGGGTTATGGCCCTGACGTACGGGACTGAGTTACAGGGAAAGTTCAACAGTTTTGGGAATTTATCCCGTGTAGATTTAATGGGACGTTGTCTGGACATCAGGGACTGAGTTACGTGGAAAGTTCAACAGGTTTGAAAATTTATCCCATGTAGATTTACTGGGTTGTTGAGACGACATCGGGGACTGAGTTACAGGCAAAGAGTCAACAGGGTCGGGACTTTCACGCCTGAAGATTTACTGGGATTTTTGCCTGGCCGTCAGGGACTGAATTACAGGGAAATGTTCAATAGGTTTGGGAATTTATCCCGTGTAGATTTAATGGGACGTTGTCCGGACGTCAGGGACTGAGTTACAGGGAAAGGTTCAATAGGGTCGGGACTTTATCCCCTGAAGGTTTACAGGGATGTTGCCCGGACATCAGGGACTGAGTTACAGAGAAAGGTGCAACACATTCAGGACTTTATCCCCTGAAGGTTTGCAAGGATTTGGCCCAGACATCAGGTACTGAGTTATAGGGAAAGGTACAAAGGGTTCGGGACTTAATCCCCTGATATTTACAGGGTTATGGCCCAGACGTCAGGGACTGTGTTACAGGGAAAGTTCAACAGGTTTGGGAATTTATCCCGTGTAGATTTAATGGGACGTTGTCCGGACATCAGAGACTGAGTTACAGTGAAAGGTTCAATAGGGTCGGAACTTTATCCCCTGAAGGTTTACTAGGATGTGCTCCACATATCAGGGACTGATTTACAAGTGAAGGCCCAACATGTTCAGGACATTATCCCCTGAAAATTTACTTGGACGTTGCCCAGACGTCTGGGACAGATTTACTGGGAAAGTTTCAACACGTTCGGGACTTTATCCCCTGAAAATTTAATAGGACATTGCCCGGACGTCAGGGACTGATTTACAGGGAAAGGTCCAACACATTCAGGACTTTATACGCTGAAGATTTACTGGGATGTTGAACCGACATCAGGGACTGAGTTACAGGCTAAGAGTCAACAGGGTCAGGACTTTCACCCCTGAAGATTTACCGGGATTTCACCTGGCCGTCAGGGACTGAATTACAGGGAATGGCCCCGAATATTTACTTGGACGTTACCCGGTCGTCACGGACTGGGTGACAGGGAAATGTCCAACAGGGTCGAGATTTTCCCCCCCGAAGATTTAATAGGACATTGCCCCGAAGTCAGGGAGTGATTTGGAGGGAAAATTTCAACACGTTCAGGACTTTATCCCCTGACGATTTAATAGGACATTGCCCGGACGTCAGGGACTGAGTTACAGGGAAAGGTCCAACACATTCAGGACTTCATCCCCTGAAGGTTTGCGAGCATTTGGCCCAGACATCAGGGACTGAGTTATAGGGAAAGGTACAACAGGTTCGGGACTTAATCCCCTGATATTTACAGGGTTATGGCCCCGACGTCAGGGACTGAGTTACAGGGAACGTTCAACAGGTTTGGGAATTTATCCCGTGTAGATTTAATGGGACGTTGTCCGGACATCAGGGACTGAGTTACAGGGAAAGGTTCAATAGGGTCGGGACTTTACCCCCTGAAGGTTTACTAGGATGAGCTCCAAATATCAGGGACTCATTTACAAGTGAAGGCCCAACATGTTCGGAACATTATCCCCATAAAATTTACTTGGACGTTGCCCAGACGTCTGGGACAGATTTAATGGGAAAGTTTCAACAGGTTCGGGACTTTATCCCCTGAAAATTTAATAGGACATTGCCCGGACGTCAGGGACTGATTTACAGGGAAAGGTTCAACACATTCATGACTTTATACGCTGAAGATTTACTGGGATGTTGAACCGACATCAGGGACTGAGTTACAGGGAAAGTTCAACAGGTTTGGGAATTTATCCCGTGTAGATTTAATGGGACATTGTCCAGACATCAGGGACTGAGTCACATGGAAAGTTCAACAGGTTTGGGAGTTTATCCCGTGTAGATTTAATGGGACGTTGTCCGGACATCAGGGACTGAGTTACAGGGAAAGGTGCAATAGGGTCGGGACTTTATCCCCTGAAGGTTTACTGGGATGTTGCCCGGACGTCAGGGACTGAGTTACAGAGAAAGATTCAACAGGGTCGGGGCTTTCACCCCTGAAGATTTACCGGGATTTCACCTGGCCGTCAGGGACTGAATAACAGGGAAATGTTCAATAGGTTCGGGACTTTATCCCCTGAATATTTACTTGGACATTTCCCGGTCGTCAGGGACTGGGTGACAGGCAAATGTCCAACAGGGTCGAGATTTTACCCGCTGAAGATTTAATAGGACATTGCCCCGACGTCAGGGAGTGAGTTGCAGGGAAAATTTCAACACGTTCAGGACTTTATTGCCTGAAGATTTCATAGGACATTGCCCGGACGTCAGGGACTGAGTTACAGGAAAAGGTCCAATACATTCAGGACTTTATTCCCTGAAGATTTACTGGGATGTTGCCCCAACTTCAGTGACTGAGTTACAGGAAAAGAGTCAACAGGGTCGGGTCGTTAACCCCTGAAGATTGTCTTGGACGTTGCCCAGTCGTCAGGGACTGGGTTACAGGGAAATGTCCAACAGGGTCGGGACTATCCCCTGAAGATTTAATATGACATTGCCCGGACGTCAGGGACTGATTTACAGGGAAAGGTCCAACACATTCAGGTCTTTATACACTGAAGATTTACTGGGATGTTTCCCTGACATCTGGGACTGAGATACAGGGAAAGGTCCAACACATTCAGGACATTATCCCCTGAATATTTGCGAGGATGTGGCCCAGACGTCAGGGACTGAGTTATAGTGAAAGGTACAACAGGTTCGGGACTTAATCCCCTGATATTTACTGGGTTATGGCCCTGACGTAAGGGACTAAGTTACAGGGAAAGTTCAACAGTTTTGGGAATTTATCGCGTGTAGATTTAATGGGACGTTGTCCGGTCATCAGGGACTGAGTTACAGGGAAAGTTCAACAGGTTTGGAAATTTATCCTGTGTAGATTTACTGGGATGTTGACCCGAGATCAGGGACTGAGTTACAGGCAAATAGTCAACAGGGTCGGGACTTTCACCCCTGAAGATTAACTGGGATTTCGCCCGGCTGTCAGGGACTGAATTACAGGGAAATGTTCAATAGGTTTGGGACTTTATCCCCTGAATATTTACTTGGACATTTCCCGGTCGTCAGGGACTGGGTGACAGGCAAATATCCAACAGGTTCGAGATTTTCCCACCTTAAGATTTATTAGGACATTGCCCCGACGTCAGGGACTGAGTTGGAGGGAAAATTTCAACACGTTCAGGACTTTTTCCCCTTAAGATTTCATAGGACATTGCCCGGACGTCAGGGACTGAGTTGCAGGAAAAGGTCCAATACATTCAGGACTTTATCCCCTGAAGATTTGCGAGGATGTGGCACAGATATCGAGGACGGAGTTACAGGGAAAGGCACAACAGATTCGGGACTTAATCCCCTGATATTTACTGGGTTATGGCCCCGACGTCAGGCACTGAGTTACAGGGAAAGTTCAACAGGTTTGGGAATTTATCCCGTGTAGATTTAATGGGACGTTGTCCGGATATCAGGGACTGAGTTACATGGAAAGTTCAACAGGTTTGGGAATTTATCCCGTGTAGATTTAATGGGACGTTGTCCGGACGTCAAGGACTGAGTTACAGGGAAAGGTTCAATAGGGTCGGGACTTTATCCCCTGAAGGTTTACTGGGATGTTGCCCGGACTTCAGGTACTGAGTTACAGGGAAAGGTGCAACACATTCAGCACTTTATCCCCTGAAGGTTTTGCGAGAATTTGGCCCAGACATCAGGGACTGAGTTATAGGGAAAGGTACAACGGGTTCGGGACTTAATCCCCTGATATTTACAGGGTTATGGCCCCGACGTCAGGGACTGAGTTACAGGGAAAGTTCAACAGGTTTGGGAATTTATCCCGTGTAGATTTAATGGGACGTTGTCCGGACATCAGAGACTGAGTTACAGGGAAAGGTTCAATAGAGTCGGGACTTTATCCCCTAAAGGTTTACTAGGATGTGCTCCACATATCAGGGACTGAGTTACAAGTGAAGGCCCAATATGTTCGGGACATTATCCCCTGAAAATTTACTTGGACGTTGCCCAGACGTCTGGGACAGATTTACTGGGAAAGTTTCAACAGGTTCGGGACTTTATCCCCTGAAAATTTAATAGGACATTGCCCGGACGTCAGGGACTGATTTACAGGGAAAGGTCCAACACATTCATGACTTTATACCCTGAAGATTTACTGGGATGTTGACCCGACATCAGGGACTGAGTTACAGGCAGAGTCAACAGGGTCGGGACTTTCACCCCTGAAGATTTACTGGGATTTTCGCCTGGCTGTCAGGGATTGAATTACAGGGAAATGTTCAATAGGTTCGGGACTTTATCCCCTGAATATTTACTTGGACATTTCCCGGTCGTCAGGGACTGGGTGACAGGCAAATGTCCAATAGGTTCGAGATTTTCACCCCTGAAGATTTAATAGGACGTTGCCCCGACGTCAGGGAGTGAGATGGAGGAAAATTTCGACACGTTCAGGACTTTATCCCCTGAAGATTTCATAGGACATTGCCCGGACGTCAGGGACTGAGTTACAGGAAAAGGTCCAATACATTCAGGTCTTTATACACTGAAGATTTACTGGGATGTTGCCCCGACTTCAGGGACTGAGTTACAGGCAAAGAATCAACAGGGTCGTGTCGTTAACCCCTGAAGATTTACTTGGACGTTGCCCGGTTGTCAGGGACTGGGTTACGGGGAAATGTCCAACAGGGTCGGGACTATCCCCTGAAGATTTAATATGGCATTGCCCGGACATCAGGGACTGAGTTACAGGGAAAGGTCCAACACATTCAGGACCTTATCCCCTGAAGATTTGCGAGGATGTGGCCCAGACATCAGGGACGGAGTTACAGAGTAAGGCACAACAGGTTCGGGACTTAATCCCCTGATATTTACTGGGTTATGGCCCCGACGTCAGGCACTGAGTTACAGGGAAAGTTCAACAGGTTTGGGAATTTATCCCGTGTAGATTTAATGGGACGTTGTCCGGATATCAGGGACTGAGTTACATGGAAAGTTCAACAGGTTTGGGAATATATCCCGTGTAGATTTAATGGGACGTTGTCCGGACGTCAAGGACTGAGTTACAGGGAAAGGTTCAATAGGGTCGGGACTTTATCCCCTGAAGGTTTACTGGGATGTTGCCCGGACTTCAGGTACTGAGTTACAGGGAAAGGTGCAACACATTCAGGACTTTATCCCCTGAAGGTTTTGCGAGAATTTGGCCCAGACATCAGGGACTGAGTTATAGGGAAAGGTACAACGGGTTCGGGACTTAATCCCCTGATATTTACAGGGTTATGGCCCCGACGTCAGGGACTGAGTTACAGGGAAAGTTCAACAGGTTTGGGAATTTATCCCGTGTAGATTTAATGGGACGTTGTCCGGACATCAGGGACTGAGTTACAGGGAAAGGTTCAATAGGGTCGGGACTTTATCCCCTGAAAGATTACTAGGATGAGCTCCACATATCAGGGACTCATTTAAAAGTGAAGGCCCAACATGTTCGGAACATTATCCCCTGAAAATTTACTTGGATGTTGCCCAGACGTCTGGGACAGATTTAATGGGAAAGTTTCAACAGGTTCGGGACTTTATCCCCTGAAAATTTAATAGGACATTGCCCGGACATCAGGGACTGATTTACAGGGAAAGGTCCAACACATTCATGACTTTATACGCTGAAGATTTACTGGGATGTTGAACCGACATCAGGGACTGCGTTACAGGCAAAGATTCAACAGGGTCGGGGCTTTCACCCCTGAAGATTTACCGGGATTTCACCTGGCCGTCAGGGACTGAATAACAGGGAAATGTTCAATAGGTTCGGGACTTTATCCCCTGAATATTTACTTGGACATTTCCCGGTCGTCAGGGACTGGGTGACAGGCAAATGTCCAACAGGGTCGAGATTTTACCCGCTGAAGATTTAATAGGACATTGCCCCGACGTCAGGGAGTGAGTTGCAGGGAAAATTTCAACACGTTCAGGACTTTATTGCCTGAAGATTTCATAGGACATTGCCCGGACGTCAGGGACTGAGTTACAGGAAAAGGTCCAATACATTCAGGACTTTATTCCCTGAAGATTTACTGGGATGTTGCCCCGACTTCAGTGACTGAGTTACAGGCAAAGAGTCAACAGGGTCGGGTCGTTAACCCCTGAAGATTGTCTTGGACGTTGCCCAGTCGTCAGGGACTGGGTTACAGGGAATTGTCCAACAGGGTCGGGACTATCCCCTGAAGATTTAATATGACATTGCCCGGACGTCAGGTACTGAGTTACAGGGAAATGTCGAACACATTCAGGACTTTATCCCCTGAAGATTTGCGAGGATGTGGCCCAGACATCAGGGACTGAGTTATAGGGAAAGGTACAACAGATTTGGGACTTAATCCCCTGATATTTACTGGGTTATGGCCCTTACGTACGGGACTGAGTTACAGGTAAAGTTCAACAGTTTTGGGAATTTATCCCGTGTAGATTTAATGGGACGTTGTCTGGACATCAGGGACTGAGTTACATGGAAAGTTCAACAGGTTTGAAAATTTATCCCATGTAGATTTACTGGGTTGTTGAGACGACATCGGGGACTGAGTTACAGGCAAAGAGTCAACAGGGTCGGGACTTTCACGCCTGAAGATTTACTGGGATTTTCGCCTGGCCGTCAGGGACTGAATTACAGGGAATGGCCCCGAATATTTACTTGGACGTTACCCGGTCGTCACGGACTGGGTGACAGGGAAATGTCCAACAGGGTCGAGATTTTCCCCCCCGAAGATTTAATAGGACATTGCCCCGAAGTCAGGGAGTGATTTGGAGGGAAAATTTCAACACGTTCAGGACTTTATCCCCTGACGATTTAATAGGACATTGCCCGGACGTCAGGGACTGAGTTACAGGGAAAGGTCCAACACATTCAGGACTTCATCCCCTGAAGGTTTGCGAGCATTTGGCCCAGACATTAGGGACTGAGTTATAGGGAAAGGTACAACAGGTTCGGGACTTAATCCCCTGATATTTACAGGGTTATGGCCCCGACGTCAGGGACTGAGTTACAGGGAACGTTCAACAGGTTTGGGAATTTATCCCGTGTAGATTTAATGGGACGTTGTCCGGACATCAGGGACTGAGTTACAGGGAAAGGTTCAATAGGGTCGGGACTTTATCCCCTGAAGGTTTACTAGGATGAGCTCCAAATATCAGGGACTCATTTACAAGTGAAGGCCCAACATGTTCGGAACATTATCCCCATAAAATTTACTTGGACGTTGCCCAGACGTCTGGGACAGATTTAATGGGAAAGTTTCAACAGGTTCGGGACTTTATCCCCTGAAAATTTAATAGGACATTGCCCGGACGTCAGGGACTGATTTACAGGGAAAGGTCCAACACATTCATGACTTTATACGCTGAAGATTTACTGGGATGTTGAACCGATATCAGGGACTGAGTTACAGGGAAAGTTCAACAGGTTTGGGAATTTATCCCGTGTAGATTTAATGGGACATTGTCCAGACATCAGGGACTGAGTCACATGGAAAGTTCAACAGGTTTGGGAGTTTATCCCGTGTAGATTTAATGGGACGTTGTCCGGACATCAGGGACTGAGTTACAGGGAAAGGTGCAATAGGGTCGGGACTTTATCCCCTGAAGGTTTACAGGGATGTTGCCCGGACGTCAGGGACTGAGTTACAGAGAAAGATTCAATAGGGTCGGGACTTTATCCCCTGAAGGTTTACTAGGATGAGCTCCACATATCAGGGACTGATTTACAAGTGAAGGCCCTACATGTTCGGTACATTATCCCCTGAAAATTTACTTGGACGTTGCCCAGACGTCTGGGACAGAATTAATGGGCAAGTTTCAACAGGTTCGGGACTTTATCCCCTGAAAATTTAATAGGACATTGCCCGGACATCAGGGACTGATTTACAGGGAAAGGTCCAACACATTCATGACTTTATACGCTGAAGATTTACTGGGATGTTGAACCGAAATCAGGGACTGCGTTACAGGCAAAGATTCAACAGGGTCGGGGCTTTCACCCCTGAAGATTTACCGGGATTTCACCTGGCCGTCAGGGACTGAATAACAGGGAAATGTTCAATAGGTTCGGGACTTTATCCCCTGAATATTTACTTGGACATTTCCCGGTCGTCAGGGACTGGGTGACAGGCAAATGTCCAACAGGGTCGAGATTTTACCCGCTGAAGATTTAATAGGACATTGCCCCGACGTCAGGGAGTGAGTTGCAGGGAAAATTTCAACACGTTCAGGACTTTATTGCCTGAAGATTTCATAGGACATTGCCCGGACGTCAGGGACTGAGTTACAGGAAAAGGTCCAATACATTCAGGACTTTATTCCCTGAAGATTTACTGGGATGTTGCCCCGACTTCAGTGACTGAGTTACAGGCAAAGAGTCAACAGGGTCGGGTCGTTAACCCCTGAAGATTGTCTTGGACGTTGCCCAGTCGTCAGGGACTGGGTTACAGGGAAATGTCCAACAGGGTCGGGACTATCCCCTGAAGATTTAATATGACATTGCCCGGACGTCAGGGACTGATTTACAGGGAAAGGTCCAACACATTCAGGTCTTTATACACTGAAGATTTACTGGGATGTTTCCCTGACATCTGGGACTGAGATACAGGGAAAGGTCCAACACATTCAGGACTTTATCCCCTGAATATTTGCGAGGATGTGGCCCAGACGTCAGGGACTGAGTTATAGTGAAAGGTACAACAGGTTCGGGACTTAATCCCCTGATATTTACTGGGTTATGGCCCTGACGTAAGGGACTAAGTTACAGGGAAAGTTCAACAGTTTTGGGAATTTATCGCGTGTAGATTTAATGGGACGTTGTCCGGTCATCAGGGACTGAGTTACAGGGAAAGTTCAACAGGTTTGGAAATTTATCCCGTGTAGATTTACTGGGATGTTGACCCGAGATCAGGGACTGAGTTACAGGCAAATAGTCAACAGGGTCGGGACTTTCACCCCTGAAGATTAACTGGGATTTCGCCCGGCTGTCAGGGACTGAATTACAGGGAAATGTTCAATAGGTTTGGGACTTTATCCCCTGAATATTTACTTGGATATTTCCCGGTCGTCAGGGACTGGGTGACAGGCAAATATCCAACAGGTTCGAGATTTTCCCACCTGAAGATTTATTAGGACATTGCCCCGACGTCAGGGACTGAGTTGGAGGGAAATTTCAACACGTTCAGGACTTTTTCCCCTTAAGATTTCATAGGACATTGCCCGGACGTCAGGGACTGAGTTGCAGGAAAAGGTCCAATACATTCAGGACTTTATCCCCTGAAGATTTGCGAGGATGTGGCACAGATATCGAGGACGGAGTTACAGGGAAAGGCACAACAGATTCGGGACTTAATCCCCTGATATTTACTGGGTTATTGCCCCGACGTCAGGCACTGAGTTACAGGGAAAGTTCAACAGGTTTGGGAATTTATCCCGTGTAGATTTAATGGGACGTTGTCCGGATATCAGGGACTGAGTTACATGGAAAGTTCAACAGGTTTGGGAATTTATCCCGTGTAGATTTAATGGGACGTTGTCCGGACGTCAAGGACTGAGTTACAGGGAAAGGTTCAATAGGGTCGGGACTTTATCCCCTGAAGGTTTACTGGGATGTTGCCCGGACTTCAGGTACTGAGTTACAGGGAAAGGTGCAACACATTCAGCACTTTATCCCCTGAAGGTTTTGCGAGAATTTGGCCCAGACATCAGGGACTGAGTTATAGGGAAAGGTACAACGGGTTCGGGACTTAATCCCCTGATATTTACAGGGTTATGGCCCCGACGTCAGGGACTGAGTTACAGGGAAAGTTCAACAGGTTTGGGAATTTATCCCGTGTAGATTTAATGGGACGTTGTCCGGACATCAGAGACTGAGTTACAGGGAAAGGTTCAATAGGGTCGGGACTTTATCCCCTGAAGGTTTACTAGGATGTGCTCCACATATCAGGGACTGAGTTACAAGTGAAGGCCCAATATGTTCGGGACATTATCCCCTGAAAATTTACTTGGACGTTGCCCAGACGTCTGGGACAGATTTACTGGGAAAGTTTCAACAGGTTCGGGACTTTATCCCCTGAAAATTTAATAGGACATTGCCCGGACATCAGGGACTGATTTACAGGGAAAGGTCCAACACATTCATGACTTTATACCCTGAAGATTTACTGGGATGTTGACCCGACATCAGGGACTGAGTTACAGGCAGAGTCAACAGGGTCGGGACTTTCACCCCTGAAGATTTACTGGGATTTTCGCCTGGCTGTCAGGGATTGAATTACAGGGAAATGTTCAATAGGTTCGGGACTTTATCCCCTGAATATTTACTTGGACATTTCCCGGTCGTCAGGGACTGGGTGACAGGCAAATGTCCAATAGGTTCGAGATTTTCACCCCTGAAGATTTAATAGGACGTTGCCCCGACGTCAGGGAGTGAGATGGAGGAAAATTTCGACACGTTCAGGACTTTATCCCCTGAAGATTTCATAGGACATTGCCCGGACGTCAGGGACTGAGTTACAGGAAAAGGTCCAATACATTCAGGTCTTTATACACTGAAGATTTACTGGGATGTTGCCACGACTTCAGGGACTGAGTTACAGGCAAAGAATCAACAGGGTCGTGTCGTTAACCCCTGAAGATTTACTTGGACGTTGCCCGGTTGTCAGGGACTGGGTTACGGGGAAATGTCCAACAGGGTCGGGACTATCCCCTGAAGATTTAATATGGCATTGCCCGGACATCAGGGACTGAGTTACAGGGAAAGGTCCAACACATTCAGGACCTTATCCCCTGAAGATTTGCGAGGATGTGGCCCAGACATCAGGGACGGAGTTACAGAGTAAGGCACAACAGGTTCGGGACTTAATCCCCTGATATTTACTGGGTTATGGCCCCGACGTCAGGCACTGAGTTACAGGGAAAGTTCAACAGGTTTGGGAATTTATCCCGTGTAGATTTAATGGGACGTTGTCCGGATATCAGGGACTGAGTTACATGGAAAGTTCAACAGGTTTGGGAATTTATCCCGTGTAGATTTAATGGGACGTTGTCCGGACGTCAAGGACTGAGTTACAGGGAAAGGTTCAATAGGGTCGGGACTTTATCCCCTGAAGGTTTACTGGGATGTTGCCCGGACTTCAGGTACTGAGTTACAGGGAAAGGTGCAACACATTCAGGACTTTATCCCCTGAAGGTTTTGCGAGAATTTGGCCCAGACATCAGGGACTGAGTTATAGGGAAAGGTACAACGGGTTCGGGACTTAATCCCCTGATATTTACAGGGTTATGGCCCCGACGTCAGGGACTGAGTTACAGGGAAAGTTCAACAGGTTTGGGAATTTATCCCGTGTAGATTTAATGGGACGTTGTCCGGACATCAGGGACTGAGTTGCAGGGAAAGTTCAACAGGTTTGGGAATTTATTCCGTGTAGATTTAATGGGACGTTGTCCGGACATCAGGGACTGAGTTACAGGGAAAGGTTCAATACGGTCGGGACTTTATCCCCTGAAGGTTTACTGGGATGTTGCCTCGATGTCAGGGACAGAGTTATAGAGAAAGTTCCAACTGTTTCAGGACTTTATTCCAAGAAGATTTACGGGGATGTTATGTGGACATCAGTGACTGTGTTCCAAGGAATTTGACAACAGCTTCAGGATTTATCAACTGAAGATTTACTGGGACATTGCAAGGACGTCAGGAACTGAGTTACAGGGAATGGTTCAATAGGTTTAGGACTTTATCCCCTGATGATTTACTGGGACGTTACCCAGACATGTGGGACCGAGTTACAGTGAAAGATCCTACACGTTCAGGACTTTATCCCCTGAAGATTAACTGGGATGGTGCCCGGACGTCAGGGAATGAGTTAGAGGGGAAGGTTGAGCAGGTTTGGCACTTTATTCTCTGAAGATATAATGGGATGATGCCCGGAAGTCACTGACTCAGTTTCAGCGTAACGTTTAACACGTTCGGGACTTTAACCCCTGAACATTTAGTAGGATGTGGTCCACATATCAGGGATTGAGTTACAGGGGAACGTCCAACATGTTTGGGACATTATCCCCTGAAAATTTACTTGGACATTGCCCAGACGTCTGGGACCGATTTCCTGGGAAAGTTTCAACAGGTTCAGGACTTTATCCCCTGAAGATTAACTGGGATGGTGCCCGGACGTCAGGGAATGAGTTAGAGGGGAAGGTTGAGCAGGTTTGGCACTTTATTCTCTGAAGATATAATGGGATGATGCCCGGAAGTCACTGACTCAGTTCCAGCGTAACGTTTAACACGTTCAGGACTTTAACCCCTGAACATTTAGTAGGATGTGGTCCACATATCAGGGATTGAGTTTCAGGGGAACGTCCAACATGTTTGGGACATTATCCCCTGAAAATTTACTTGGACATTGCCCAGACGTCTGGGACCGATTTCCTGGGAAAGTTTCAACAGGTTCAGGACTTTATCCCCTGAAGATTAACTGGGATGTTGCCCGGACGTCAGGGACTGAGTTGCAGGTGAAGGTTGAGCAGGTTTGGCACTTTATCCTCTGAAGATATAATGGGATGATGCCAGGAAGTCACTGACTTAGTTAAAGCATAAGGTTTAACAGGTTCGAAAGTTTAATCCCTGAAGATTTACTAGGATGTGGTCCACATATCAGGGAATGAGTGACTGGGAAAAGTCCAACAGGTTCGGGACTTCATCCCGTGAAGATTTACTGGGACTTTTCCAGACATGTGGGACTTAGTTGCAGTGAAAGGACCCACACGTTCAGGACCTTATCAAATGAAGATTTACTGGGTCGATGCCCGGACGTCAGGGACTGAGTGCCAGGGAAAGGTCCAACAGGTTCGGTACTTTATCCCCTGAAGATTTACTGGGATTTTACTCGGACATCTCTCCCCTCTTTCCTTCTCTCCCTCACCCCTTATCTACGTTTGGTAGGACTCCCTTCGCGCTGAACTGCGAGGGATGGGGCTGCGTCTGGAACAACTCGAGGCCGAACGTTCGGAGGGTACTGAACGTCTTCAGAAACTGCGCAAGAAGCTAGCGGAGGCTGAGGAAGGTGAGTGTCCCCCTCTTTCTCTCCCCTCCCTCTCCTCTCTCCCTCTCCGCCCCTTCCCTCTCCGTCCCCTCTCTCTCCCCTCCCTCACACTACGTCTCCTCTGTCACCTTTCTCCCCCTCTTCCTCCGCAGGTTGGCGAGATACCACCGACCAGCTGAACGCGGCCCAGGCAACCGTCCGCGTGCAGGAGCACGCGCTGGGCCACCAGGAGCGGGAGACGGCCGCGCTGAGGGAGACCATCGGCGGCCTGGAGCGCAGCCTGCGCGCATCACACCGCGAAGTTGCCGACGTCAGGGTGAGAGTTGGGCGAAGGAGGCACGTCTGAGTCGTGCCACCGCTTGTCGGAGGCCAGAATCGCACCGTGACGTTTTTTAAAGAGATTATCCTCATTTTTTTAAAGGTGCTCCATGGCGCCACCTTTGGTGGAATGTTGGGAATGCGCCGTGATTTTTGCATCAAGTATCCCCATGACCAGGATGCCTCACTGGTCGCTCCGCTGGTTGGAAGTCAGAATTGCACATCCAGAATCCTCGTTGGTGTGTGCTCATAAGTAACGGCACCACTGGTCGGAGGCCAGTATTGCACTTTTGATGCTTTTATTCCTGGGAATTTCCACCGGTGGTTGTCCCTCTGTCGCACCACCTCTGGTCGTTGGCCAGAATTACACCACATATTTGATCCCATTAGGAATCTCCATTGGAGAATGGCGCTACCTCCGGTCGGGGGTCAGATTTACATTACGATGTTGCTCCATCGGGTATCAGCATTGGAGAGTGTACCTCCGTCTCGCCATCTCTGGTCGGAGGTCAGAAGTACACCATGACGTGACTCCGTCGGGAATTGAAATTGAAGAGCGTACCTTAGCGCCGCCACCTCTGGTTATGGACCAGAATTGCACCGTGATATGTTTACAGAGGGGATCCTGTTGGGTACGGGTCACTCAGCAACGTCACCTCTGGTCGGAAGCTCATTTTGCACTGTTACTTGTTTACACAAGGAGTCCCCCATTAAGGCTAGATGTCTGAATTACACCGTGACGCAGGAAATCCTGTGTTAGATTCTAACCCCCTCCTCTCCCCCAGCAGGAAAGGCTCCGCAAGGCCAAGGAGGCGAGGCTAGAGTGGGAGGTGGAGGCCAGCCGGGCCCAGGATGAGCTGGGCTCCTGCCGGGCTGAGCTGTCACAGTCGGGCCTGTCATCCCTATCACTGGAGGGCGAACTGATGCGCTGCCAGGCTCAGCTCTCTGAGCGTGAGCGGGAGGTAGCTGGCCTGAGGGACGAGGCCGAGCGACTGCGCGACAGGGAGAGCCAGGGTCAGGAGGAGATGCAGGTAGGCTCCACGCGCTGGGCTAGGCCTCTGGGGGTGGGGGTTGGTGGAGAGGAGGGGTTTGGCCGCTAGGCCATGGTCGCTGAGGACCTGCCGTCTCGCTAGGCTGCAGTTGCTGACTCGTGAAAGGATGCCCGTTGCTGGGCATCCCAGTTGCCAAGAAATCACGTGTGAGGCCCGTTGGTAGGGAGCATAAACTTAGGCCCCAGGCCCGTCGCCAGGCGCCAAAGGCTGGACCCGTCACGGGTAGTTGAAAGTATGGCTGTTACCAAGGCCCAGTTGGTCTCCAGGAGACCAAGGCCTGGCCCGTCTCCAGGAAACCAGGGCCAGGCCCGTCGCAGGGAAACCGTTACCAAGGGCCTGCTGTTTGTCGAGAAACCGTGGCCAGGGAATGGATGGAGCCTGTCGGTAAGTCTCACCAGGCCACGCAAGCCTAAACACGTAAACCGGACACCGGACCTCACTCACCCTGTGCCCCCTTCCCGGGCAGGAGCGGATGGAGACGGAGCTGAGGAAGGTTGAGGAGGAGACGAAACGTCTCCGGGCCAGAGCAGAGGACGGGGAGGCACAAAACCTGAAGCTGCAGTCCCGACTCCAGGAGAAGGTGAGGGGGAAAAAGGGGTGAGAAAGTGAGAGAGAGGGGGAGATAGAAGGAGGAGAGAAGAGGGGGAGGGCAAAGAGGGAGGGGAAGGGGAGAGAGGGGGACAGAAGAGATATTCAATCGTTCCTGTTCAGTGATTGTTCAATCGGGACATCCACCTTGGGATCTCCTGCCCTCCCCCCTCTTTCCCCTTATCTCCCCTTCTCTCCCATTTCTCTCCCCTCCTCTGTTTCCGTCTTCTTTCTTCTCCTCCCTCTCCCCCCTTTCTCTCCCTCTCTCCACCTCTATCCCCCTCTCCCCAACTCTCCTCCCCACCCTCCCTTCTTTCCCCTCTCTCTCTCTCTACCCGTCTTTCTTCCCCTCTCTCTCCATCTATCCCCCCCATCTTCCCTCTCTCTTTCCCCCTCCCTCTCACCCCTCTCTCTCCCCCCCCAGGAGGTGGAAGTGGAAAGAAGAGTCTCTGATCTCCAGAAGGAGCGGACCATTCTACATGAGAGAGTCTCGACCCTCCAACGAGCCGTGGCCGAATTGGAGAAGGAGAGAGGAGACGCGCAGGCGAGGTTCTTGGCTTTGGAGAAGGATCGACGGCACATGAGGAGGGCGCTGGAAAAGGTGGGGAGGGGGGACTGAGGAAGAGAGAGAAGGGGAGAAAGGAGGTGAGAGAGGGGGAGTGGGTGGAGAGAGGGTGGGAGAGGAGGAGAGAGGGGGGAGAGGAAGAGAGGGGGGTGGAGAGTGGGTGGAGAGTGGGGAAATAGGGGGAAGGGGAGAGAAGAGAGTATATAAGTGGAGCATGAGACTTTTCTAACCTCCACCCTGTCACCCTGTCTCCGTAGACAGAAAAAGAGAAGGAACTGATGCTGGCTGATCGGGTCGAGGTGGATCAGATCCGGGTACAATTACAGGAGAGTCTCACCATGAAGGATGTGGAACTGGAGAGCGTCAAAGGCGAGGTTCAGCGATTGAAGGTCAGTGGCCTCGCCATGTGGGATACGGAGACTGGGGGAACCGTGTGTGGGATACGGAGACCAGGGGAACTGTGTGTAAGATACAGAGACCGGGGGAACTGTGTGTTGGAATCGGGGACCGGTGGAACTGCACGCGGGAAACAGAGACCAGGGAAATGTGTGGGATACGGAGACCAGGGAATCACGTGTGGGCCACGGAGACTCGGGGATCTGCACATACGATATGGAGATCAGGGGAACTGGGTGTTGGATACAGGGACTAGGAGAACTGTACGCGGGAAATGGAGTCCAGGGAAATGTGTGGGATATGGAGACCGGGGAATTCGTGTGGTATATGGAGACTGGGGGATCTGCGTGTAAGATACGGAGACCAGGGGAGCCGTGTGTTGGATATGGGGACCGGGGGGAACTGCGCGTGGGAAATGGAGACCAGGGAAACGTGTGGGAAATGGAGACCAGGGGAACTGTGTGTGGGATACGGAGAATGGGGAACTGTGTTTGGGATAGGAGAATGGGGAACCACGTGTGGGATATGGAGACTGGGGGAACCACGTGTGGATACGGAGACTGGGGGAACCATGTGTGGGTTACGGAGACTGGGGGAACCGCGTGCTGGATACTGAGACCATGGGACCCGATGGCTCTCTCTTTCTCTATGCCTCCCTCTCTCTCTCTCCCCCTCACACACCATCTCTCTTCCCCCTCTCCCACCCTTCCCCCTCGACCCCTCTCTTCCCCCTCTCCTCCCTCTCTCCCCCCTCTTCCTTCCTCTCGCCCCCTCCCTTCAGGGTGAGAACGAGACCCCTCTGAAACTTCACACCACCGACGTGCCTTTACGTAGCCACCGGGTACTGGAGAACGAGATTGAACTCCTGCGTCTCTGCCGACGGAAATTGGAGAACTCGCTAACGCCTCCGGACATGTCCCGTCAGCCCTGGGTGGAGCCGACAGATGGGCTGGTGGGTAGTGGGGTGGGGAGAGGCTTCAGAAGGTGGGGGGGGCAGAGGAATGAAGGGTTTGGGGGTGAGGAGTGAGGTGATGGTGTGAAGAGAGTTTAGCAGGGAGGGAGGGAGTGAGGGATAGAGAGTCAAAGGGAGAGGGACGGTGGGAGAGAGGGGGAGAGAGACGGAGCAATAGAGGGAGGGAGGGAGGGAGCAAGAGAGAGAGAGGGGGAGGGAAAGGGAAGGGGTGGGAGGGAGAGAGCGAGGGAGGGAGAACAGGAGGGAATGAGGGAGGAAGGCGAGGAGGGATTTTCTAACTTCCCCCTTCTCTCTCCCCCTCCCTCCTGAATCCCCCGATCTCTGCCCCCTCCCCCCTCACCACTACCCTCTTTCCTCCTCTCTGGCCTTGGCCCCATGACCAAACCCTATTCCCTTGCTGGTCTCCACCCCTCTCAGTCCAACCTGCGTCCTCTGACCCGCACTCTCTGACCCCACTGTGATCCCCACTCTCCAGCCTCTTCCCCTTACCCCCATCCCCTCCCATCCCCTCCTCTCTCTCTCCCCTCATTCCCCTCTCCCCTCACTCCCCTCTCCCCTCACTCCCCCTCTCCCCTCACTCCCCTCTCCCCTCACTCCCCTCTCCCCTCACTCCCCTCTCTCCTCACTCCCCTCTCTCCTCACTCCCCTCTCCCCTCACTCCCCTCTCCCCTCACTCCCCTCTCCCCTCACTCCCCCTCTCCCCTCACTCCCCCTCTCCCCTCACTCCCCTCTCCCCTCACTCCCCTCTCCCCTCACTCCCCTCTCCCCTCCCCTCCTTCCCCCCTCCCTCTCCCCCCCTCCCTCCCCCCTCCCTCTCCCCCTCCCTCTCCCCCCTCCCCCCTCATCTTCTTCACCCCACCTACACCCCCGTCCTCCGACTGCCCCTCTCGGAGGGCCTGACCCCGGTGGAGAGAGAAGGACCAGCATCCTGCAGGAGAGGAGCCCAGATTGGGGCAAGACGCGGTCGAGCGTACAAGGGTCACAACCTGGTAGTCAGGTGGCCAGTAATCACATCTGACTCCCTTCAGAGCTGAAGTCAGGGGTCACCCCATCCGGGACCATCATTTTCAGCAAATAATTAATATTTTTATAGAAATCTTCAACAAATTTTGAGAGTTAACAGTATTTTTGCTGAGATTATCTCGGCTCTTCGACAATATATTTTGCAGCATTGATTAAACCTCTTTATTGAACCAATTGTCACTCTGTAAATCCGTCCGGATCCCTGATCAGTAGCGTCCATTCCCGTAAAACTCTTAACTGCCCTCAGAGAGGGCTTTATCCCCTGAAGATTTACTGGGTTGTTTCCCGGACATCAGGGACTGAGTTACAGGGAAAGGTCCACAGGTTCGGGACTTTATCCCCTGAAAATTTACTGGGATGTTGTCTGGACATCAGGGACTGAGTGAAGATTTACTGGGATGTTGCCCGGATGTCAGGACTGAGTTACAGGGAAAGGTTAAACCAGTTTGACTGGTGCTTCGAAGAATGAGGGGAGATTTGAGGGGGACGTACGGAATTAATGCCAGTTGGCTTTTTCCCCACTAAGGTACATACCAGAGGACACGGGTGAATGAGAGAAGATCTACAGGCGGGGAACGGAAAACAAACCGTTAGGGTTTAATGTTTAAGAAGTATTTGGATGGGGGAGGGGCATGGATGGGAATGGCGCATGTCAGAGGGACGGGGCAGCAAAATGGCCCAGCACGGCCGAGAAGGGCCCTGACTCAGTGACTCCATCCACACGAAGTCCATCGCATTGCGAGTCTCGAGCTGACAAGGAACACAACGCCGAACCTAGGAACCTTTTTGCCAATCAAACGACTTTTATTTTTCAGGAGGACAGGTGAGGTGGGGGGGGGGGGGGGTTGGGGTCGGATGAGCCAGGGAGTGGGTGGACGGGGAGCGTGGCCATCCCGGGGGGGGGGGGGGTGTGGTGGTGGTGATTGTTGTGGGGGGGGGGGGATGCCGAGGGTATTTAACCCCACCTGCTAGAAGGGTCGGTTGTTGGGTTGGGCCACAGAACCCCTTTCCCTCTCCCTGTCACTCCCCTCTCTCTCCCCTTCCCCTCGCTTTTCCTCTTCCCTTCTCTCCCCATCACCTCTATCTCCTAGCCCTCTCTTCCCTTTCCCTCTCTCTCCACTTCCCCTCTCCCCTTTTCTTCTCTCTCCCTCCCCTCTATCACCTTCCCCCTTGTCCCCTTCCCCTCTCTCTCCCCTTCCCCTCTCTCTCCCCCTTCCCCTCTCTCTCCCCTTCCCCCTCTCTCTCCCCTTCCCCTCTCTCTCCCCTTCCCCTCTCCTTCCCCTTACCCTCCCCCTCCCCTTCCCCTTACCCTCCCCCTCCCATTCCTACTCTCTCTGCTTTTTGCCACTCCCCCTTCATCCTCTCTCCTCTTCCCCCTCCCCTTCCCTTTCTGCTTTTCGCCTTTCCCCTTCCCCTCTCTCCCCTTCCCTTCCCATTCCCTCTCTCTCTCTGCTTTTTGCCACTCCCCCTTCCCCCCCTCTCCCCTTCCCCCTTCTCTCTGCTTTTCCCCTCTCCCCTTCTCCTCCCCCTTCTCTCCCCCTTTCCATCTCCCCCCCTCCCTCTTCCATCTTAGGACTGTACATTAGGACACCGCAGGGGGCGCTCTCGTCGCGTGGGCACTCTACGCGATCTCATTGGCCAGCGGTCGTTGCTTCGACAGAGCTCGGCTGTGGAGAGAGACAGAAGGGGGTGGGGTCAGAGTAGAAGATCCCTCCACCCCATGTCGTCAGACACTCCCGGGTTGGAGACATAGAACGAAGCCCCGTCCCATCATACACTCCCGGGGTGGGACACAGAGTGAATCCCTGTCCCTGTCACACACTCCCAGGGTAGGGTCACAGAGTGAAGCCCCGTACCATCACACCCTCCCGGGTTGGGGACACGTGGTGAAACCCTGATCCGTCACACTCTTCCGGGGTGGGGGACACAGAGCAAAACACCGTCCTGTCACACTCTCCTGGGGTGGGGACACAGAGCGAATCACCGTCCTGTCACACTCTCCCGGGGTGGGGACACAGAGCGAAGCACCGTCCTATCACACACTCCTGGTGTGGGGACACAGAGCGAAGCACCGTCCTGTCACATACTCCCGGGGTGGCGACACAGAGCGAAGCACCGTCCTGTCACATACTCCCGGGGTGGGACACAGAGCGAAGAACCGTCCTGTCACATACTCCCGGGGTGGGGACACAGAGCGAAGCACCGTCCTGTCACACACTCCCACAGGCTAAAATCTCACCTCGAATGTCTTCTTCATGAAGGCAAACTGTCCGAACGCAAATCTCTTTGTTCACAACGTACATTCTTCGAAGACTTCAAAGGATAATAGAGGCAGAATTACCCCTCTCCCCATCTCTGCCACTCACCCCTCTCTTCCCCCTCACCTCCCACCTCTCTCCCCCTCTCTATTCCTCTCTTTCCCCTGTCCCCATTCTCTCCTCATCTTTCCCCCTCTCCCACTCGCCTCACACCTCCCTCCTCTCCCCACTCTCCCGTTTCTACCCCTCTATCCCTCCCCCTCTCTCTCCCCCACGGACACTCTCACTCGTTCAGTCGTTACCTGTAGATACATTGCCCGGGAAAACACTGTTTTCGTGGTTGGTGGATGGAATAGAGTCGGGTGCAGAGATACTGTTCCTCATGACAGTCTGAGGGGGAGGAGTAGGGGTTGGAGGGAGGGAAGGAGAGATAGTTGAAATAGTGAGAGGAAGAGAGACGGTTAAATCCCACCTCCTTCTCACTATCTACACCCTCCCCGTCTCCCTCTCGTAGTTTCCACTCTCCCCATCTAGCTCTTGCAATCTCCTCCCTCCCCGTTTCCCTCTCCACCCTCCCTGTCTCCCTCTCACAGTCTCCACCCTCACAGTCTCCATCTCTACCCTCCCCACCTCCCTTTCCACCCTTCCCATTTCCCTCACAATCTCTACCCTTCCCCTCCCTCTCCACCCTCCCCATCATCTCACAATCTCCACCCTCCCCATCTCTCACAATCTCCACCCTCCCCATCTCCATATCCACCTTCCCTGTCTCCCTCTCCACTCTCCCCGTCTCCCTCTCACTGTCTTCACCTTCCCATCTGATGAAAGAAATGAGTATCAAATATATTCACTTACCCTGAGGAAAAGGTTCGGCATGTGTTGGGTCTTCTGTGAGAGAGAGGAGGAGATGGGTGAAAGTTGGGGGGGGGGGGATTTGTGAGAGTTCAGAGACAAAAAGACAGAAGGGGAGAGAGGGGGACGGGGAGGGGTAGAAAGGGGGATGGAAAGGGGAGGGTAGAGGGGGGTGAGGGAGAGGAGATGGGGAGAGAGAAGGACAGGGGAGAGGGGGGGAGAGAGATGGGAGGGCGAGTGAGGGGGGGGGAAGAGGTGGAGAAAGAAAAGGGAGATGGTTACTCTCTCTCCCATCATGAATGAACCCCAATCTCCTTGTCTGCTGCCGTCCGAATGTATCAACCGTTGCTTCGAAACATATTGAAAAATTTAAAAGATATATTTCTGGGAAGAATATGAATGATATTTATCTGAAGTAAATACATTTTTGGTCTGCTGGCTTTCCCTGTAACCCAGTGCCCGGGCAACATCCTAGTAAATCTTCAGGGGATAAAGTCCCGAACCTGTTGGATCTTTCCCAGTAACTCAGTTCCTGATATCCGGGAAACGTCCCAGTAAATCCTTGCCCTCTTTCTATCTGATTGAGATCTTTCTTGTTGTTCAGAGACCAAAACTGCACCCAATGCTCAAGATTTGGCCTCTTGTAGAACTTTACCAGATCAATGCTCTGATTTCTGAGACCAATGTGCCAAAAGCTCTCTCTATGACCCTGTCCCCACTGTGACACCCTTTCAGGGAAGGATGTACCAGGATTTCGGAATTTCTCTGTTCTCCTGAGAGAACAAGGAATGAACAGTTGAAAGCAGGCAGATTGGAGGATAATCCTATCCTGTACCAGATGTTCCAAAAATTATGATTCAGAAAAAAACCATGAAATTGATTTACCTGCGTCTGGGGTGTCCTGTGGTTGAACTGCGGTGGAGGAGAGAGGTGGAGAGGGAGAGAGAGGGGTTTGAACAGGATTAACTGTACCTTCCACAGTCATCACCTCCCCCTCCCCTCTACACCTCTCCCTCCATCCTCCCCCACTCTCACCTAATTTATCCTCTATCCCCCTCTCCATCTCTTTCTCCCCTTCTTGCCCACTCTCCACCTCTTTCCCCCACTCCACCTCCCTCATTCCCCTCTCTTCCCCACTCTCCCCTCTCTCCCCATCCTACCCTTTGTCTCCTCTCCCCGTCCCTCCCCTTTCTCTCTGTCCCGTCTCCCTCTCACTCCCCTCTATCTATCCCTCTCTCACGCTCTCCCCCTCCACCCACTCCCTCCCCTCTCTCTCCCCTCTGTCCCCTCCCTCCACTTCTCTCTCCCCTCCCCTTCCCCCTATCTCTCCACTCTCCCCTTTCTCTCACGCTCTCTCCTTGCCTCTCTCCCCTTTCTCACCCCTCTATCCACCCCTCTCTCACGCTCTGTCCCTCCCTCCCCTCTTTCTCTCCTCTCTGTCTCTCCCCCTCCCTCCCCCTCTCCATTTTTCTGCTCCTCTGTCCCTTCTCCACTCCCATTCCCGTTCCATTCGACTTACCCAGAACTACCAGAAACAAGACGATGGTTATTCCCTGAAACAATCTTCCTTCAACAGCTGGGAACATCTGCAGGCAATTTGTCAAGGGAAGAATAATTAAAATCCTGGTGTTCATGGATCAAGCGGGCTCTCTCTCTCTCTCTCTCTCTCTCTCTCTCAGCTCCACACTCCCATGTTAGGGATACAGAACGAAGTCCTGTCCTGTCACACACTCCTGAGCTGTTACAATGAGTTAAAATCCCTCTGCATACTCATGTGATTCTCTCTCCCCCTTGTTCACTCTCTCCCCTCCCTCTTTCTCCCTGTCCCTCTCCTCTTGCCTCTCTACCCCTCTCTGTCCCCCTCTCTCCTCTCAACCTTCCCATTCCCTCTCCTCCTCTGTCTCCCCTCTCACTGCTCACTCCCCCTTCCTTCCCCCTCACTCCCTCTCACATCCTCTCTCTCCCCCTTTAGCTACCCCCTCTCTCTCGACTTTCTCTCCCCTAACTCTGCCCTCTCTCCCCTTCACTCCCCCTCTCTCACCATCTCTCTCCCCCTTCTCTACCTCTTCCTCCCTCTTTCCCCCTCTCTCCCCCATTCACTCTCACCCTCTCCTCCCGCACTTCACTGATTCCCGATGTTTTTACCCTTGCTGTCGTTCGACTGTAGGTCTCAAGTGAACTTCTTCAAGGTCTTGTTGTTGATCAGAAGAATCTTGGCTGGATTCACGTTTTGCTGGAAGTTGGACATTTCCCAGCCCTTGTTGATAAGGCTGGAGTCCAGGGATGACTCAGTGTCTTGAACAGAGACACCTAGGAATGCAGAGGAGTGTCGGGGACTGGAGGGGGTTACAGAGACAGGGAGGGGTGTAGGGAACCGGAGGGGGTTACAGAGACGGGGAGGGGTGTAGGGGACCGGAGGGGATTACAGAGACAGGGAGGGGTGTCGCGGACCGAGGGGATTACAGAGACAGGGAGGGGTGTCGGGGACCGGTTGAGGGTTTCAGAGACAGAGAGGGGTGTCGGGGATTACAGAGACAGGGAGGTGTGTAGAGGACTGGAGTGGGTTACAGAGACAGGGATGGGTGTCGTTGACCGGAGTGGGTTACAGAGACGGGTATGGGGCGTGGTGTCGGGCACCGGCGGGGGTTACAGAGACGGGGAGGGGTGCCGGCAACCGGAGGGGTAGTTACAGAGACGGAAGGGGGTTACAGAGACGGAGGGGTGTAGGAGACTGGAGCGGGTTACAGAGTAAGGGAGGTTTGTCCGCGACCGGAGTGGGTTACAGAGACAGGGACGGTTGTAGGGGACTGGAGGGGATTTCAGAGGCAGGGAGGGTGTCGTGGACCGGAGAGTGTTACAGAGACAGGGTGGGATGTCGGGGACCGGAGGGGTTTACAGAGACAGGAGGGGTGTCAGGGACCGGAGGGAGGGAGTGACAGAGACAGTGAAGGGTGCAGGAGATCGGAGGCGGTTACAGTGACAGGGAGGGGTGTTGGCGTCTGGAGAGGATTACATAGGGAGGTGCGTAGGGGACTGGAGGGGGTTACAGAGACAAGGAAGGGTGACGGGGACCAGTGGGGGTTACAGAGAAGGGGAGGGGTGTCGGCGACCAGAGGGCGAGTTACAGAGATGGGGAGGTGAGTAGGGGACTGGAGGGGTTACAGAGAAAGGGGGGTGTGTCTGCGACCAGAGGGGGTTACAGAGACAGGGATGGGTGTAGGGGACTGGAGTGGATTACAGAGACAGGGAGTGGTGTAGGGGACCGGATGGGGTTACAGGGACGGTGAGGGGTGTCGGCGACCGGAGGGTTAGTTACAGAGACGGGTGTCGGGGGGCGGAGCACTTACAGAGACAGGGTGGGGTGCATGGGACCGGAGGGGGTTACAGAGATGGAGGGGTGCAGGGGACTGGATGCGGTTACGGAGTCAGGGAGGGGTTCAGGGGATCAGATGAGTGTTATAGAGACATGGAGGGGTGTAGGGGACTGGACGGGGGTTGTTACAGGGATGGGGAGGGGTGTCGGGGGGTGTAGCAGTTACAGAGACAGGGTGGGGTGCAGGGGACGGAGGTGGTTACAGAGACAGGGAGGGGTGCAGGGGACCGGAGGCAGTTACAGAAGCAGGGAGGGGTGCAGGGGACCAGATCAGGGTTACAGAGACACGGAGGAGTGTAGGGGACCAGAGCGGCTACAGAGACAGGGAGGGATATCGGGGAGCAGAGGGATAGACCGAGAAGGGGGGGAGGGGAGTGCAGGAGACCAGAGGGGGTTACAGAGACGGGGTGGATGGGGGGGGGGGGTGTCGAAACAGAGTGGTTGAAACGGAGGTGTGTAAACAGGAGTGGAAACAGGTGTAGAAACAGATGTAGAAATGGGTGGAAACAGTGGAGTGGAAACAGATGTAGAAACAGAGGTGCAGAAAGATGTATGTGGAGTCATGGGGTGGAAAGAGTTGGGGAAACAGGAGTGGAAACAGAAGGGTGGAAACAGAAAGGGTGGAAACAGGTGTAGGAGCAGAGGGGTGGAAACAGGAATGGAAACAAAAGTGAGAAACGAGTTCGAACAGATGGGTGGAAACAGGGGTGGAAAGAGGTGAAGAAACAAGTATTGGAACAGAGGGGTGGAAACACAGGCATGGAAACAGAGGTGGAGAAACAGTGGTGGGGCAACAGCGGTGTGGAAACAGGGGTGCAAACATGGTGTTGAAAAAGATGTCGGGAAAATGAGGTGTGGAAATAAAGGGTTGGAATCAGAGATGGGGAAATGGAAGGGTGGAAACAGAAGTGTAGAAACCGAGGTATGGAAACAGAGGTGTGGAAACAGGTGAGAGGAATCTGACAGGTGGAAACAGAGGTGGAGAAACAGAGGTGTTGTAACAGATGGGTGGAAACAGGTGGAGAAAAGAGGTGGGGTAACAGCAGTCTTGAAAAGAAGGGGTGGAAACAGGTGGAGAAACCAAGGTAGGGAAACAGAGGTGTGGAAAGATAGGGGTTGAAAAAGAGGAGTGGAAACAGAGGTGGCAAAACAGAGTGTTGGAAACAGAGGTGTAGAATACAAGGTAGGGAAAACGAGCTGTAGAAACAGGTGTAAACAGAGGTATCGAAATGGAAGTGGAGAAACAGAGGTGTGGAAATGGACATGTGAAAATTGAGGGGTGGAAATTGAGGGTGGAAACAGGTGGGGAAAGAGGTGTGGAAACAAATGGGTCAAAACAGTGGTTGAAACAGGTAGGGAAACAGAGGAATGAAAACAGCGGTGGGGAAACAGAGTTGTAGAAACCAAGGTAGGGAAACAGAGGGGTGGTTACATGTGTGTAGAAACAGAGGTGCGGAAAGATGTGTGTGGAATCATAGGGGAGGAAAGAGAGTTGGGGAAACAGGAGTGGAAACAGAAGCGTTGAAACATAAAGGATGGAAACAGAGGTGGAAACAGGAGTAGAAACAGATGGGTGGAAACAAAGGTGAGAAACAGAGGAGTTCAAACAGAGGGGTGGAAACAGAGTGGTGGAAAGAGATCGAAAAAAAGAAGTGGTGGAAGAGAGGGGTGGAAATACAGGTATGGAAACAGAGGTGGAGAAAGAGTGGTGGGGTAACAGAGGTGTGGAAACATTGGTATTGAAAAAGATGTCGGGAAACAGGTGTGTAAACATCAGGGTGGAAAAAGATGGGTTGATACAGAGTGGTTGAAACAGGTGTGGAAACAGGAATGGTGGGTAAACAGAGGGTTGGAAACGGGAGGAAATATAGGTGGAGAAATCAAGGTAAGGAAAGAGCTTTGAAAACAGGGGTGGAAAAGAGGAGTGGAAACAGACGAGTGAAAACAGGTGGAGAAACAGAGAGGTAGGGAAAGAGGTCTGGAATAAGGGGGTGTTAACTGAGGGGTCAAAACAGAGTTGGGTAAACGGGTGTGGAATCAGGAGTGGAAAAATAGGGGTGGAAACAGACAGGTCGAAACAGAGTGGTTGAAACAGGTATGGAAACAGTGGAGTGGAAACAGGTGGGTAAACAGAGGTGGAAACAGGTGTAGAAACAGAGGTAGGGAAACAGATGTAGAAACAAAGGGGTGGAAACAGAGGTGCAGATACGGAAGTGGGGAAAGAGGTGTGGAAACAGGTGGGGAAATGGCAGTGGGGAAACAGCGGTGTAGAAACAGTGGGAAGGAAACAGGTGGAAACAGTGGTGTTGAAATAGAGTGGTTGAAAGTGTGGTGTGGAAATGGAGGAATGGAAACAGAGGAGGGGAAATAGTGGAGTGGAAACAAGGTGCAGAGACAGGTGGGAAAACTAATGTGTGGAAACAGGGGTGGAAACAGGTGAGTGGGAACTGATGGGTGGAAACTGAGATGGGGAAACGGTGGTGTTGAAATGAGGGTTGGAGACAGAGATATAGAAAACGAGATAGGGAAACAGGAGTAGAATCAGAGGCTTGGAAATAGAGGTGTAGAAACAGTGGTGTGGACACAGAGGGGTGGAAACATTGGTATTGAAAAATATGTCAGGAAACAGAGGTGTGGAAACATCGGGGTTGAAAAAGATGGGTCGATACAGAGTGATTGAAAGAGATGTGGAAACAGGAATGGAAACAGACGGGTGGAAACAGAGGTGGAGAAACAGAAGTAGGGAAACAGAGGTCTGAAATAAGGGGGGTGTTAACTGAGGGGTTAAAAACAGCAGTGTAGAAACGGTGGGATGGAAATGGGTGGAAACAGTGGTGTTGAAATGGAGTGATTGAAAGTGTGGTGTGGAAATGGAGGAATGGAAACAGGAGGGGAAATAGTGGAGTGGAAACAAGGTGCAGAGACAGGGGTAGGGAAACTAATGTGTGGAAACAGAGGGGTGGAAACAGGTGAGTGGAAACAGAGGTGGAGAAACAGGTTGGGAAACAACAGTGTTGAAACAAAGGGGTGGAAACAGAGGGGTGGTGAAACAGAGGGTTTGGAACCGAGGGTTGGAAACAGAGGTAGGGAAACAAAGGAGTAGAAGCAGTGGTGTGGAAACAGAGGTATCGAAAAGGAAGTGGAGAAACAGAGGAGGTGAAAAAGAGGGTTGGAAAGAGAGGTGTAGAAACAGAGGTGGGGAAATTGAGGAGGGGAAACAGAGGTGGGGAAACCGAGGTGGGGAAACCGAGGTGGGGAAACCGAGGTGGGGAAACAGAGGGGAAGAAACAGTTGGGTGGATACAGATGAGTCGAAACAGAGTGGTTGAAACTGAGGTGATCAAACAGAGGAGAGGAAACAGAGCAGAGGAAAGAGCTGTTGAAACTGAGGCAGGGTAACAGAGTTGTGGAAAGGGAGGGGTGGAAACAGAGGTAGGGAAACAGAGGTGTGGAATAAGAGGTGTGTTAATTGAGGGGTAAAAACAGACGTGGAGCAACAGATGTGGGATAACTGAGGAGGGTAAACAGAGGTGGGGATACAGGTGGGGAAACAGAGGTGGGGATAGAGGTGGGGAAATAGAGTGGTGTGAAATGGAGGAATGGAAACAGAGGAGGGGAAATAGTGGAGTGGAAACAAGGTGCGGAGACAGAAGTAGGGAAACATGTGTGGAAACAGGGGTAGAAACAGGTGATTGGAAACTGATGGGTGAAGAAACAGGTGTTGGACAGATGGGTGGGAACAAAGGCGTGGAAACAGAAGTGGAGAAACAGGTTGGGAAACAGCAGTGTTGAAACAAAGGGGTGGAAACAGTGTTGGGAACCGAGGGTTGGAAACAGAGGTGTAGAAACCGAGGTAGGGAAACAAAGGTGTAGAAACAGAGGTGGCGGAACAGTGGTGTGGAAAGATGTGTGTGGAATCATAGGTGTGGAAACAGAGTTGGGGAAACAGGAGTGGAAACAGAAAGGGTGGAAACGGAGGTGTAGGAATAGAGGGGTGGAAACAGATGGGTGGAAACAAAGATGAGAAACAGAGGACTTTGAACAGATGGGTGGAAACAGAGGGGTGGAAAGAGAGGTGGAGAAACAGAAGTGTTGGAAGAGAGGGGTGGAAACACAGGCATGAAAACAGGTGGAGAAACAGTGGTGGGGCAACAGTGATGTGGAAACAGAGTGTTTGTAACAGTGGGGTGGAAAAATTGGTGTTGAAAATGATGTCAGGAAACAGAGGTGTGGAAACAGAGGGTTGGAAACATAGGTGCGAAAGAGACAGGTAGAAACAGTGGTTCAAACAGAGATGGGGAAACAGAGAGGTGGAAATAGAAGTGTAGAAATCGAAGTAGGGAAACAGGTGAGTGGAAACTGATGGGTGGAAACAGGTGGAGAAACAGGTGGGGAAACAGCGGTGTTGAAAAGGAAGGGTGGAAACAGAGGTATAGAAATGGAAGTGGAGAAACAGTGATGGGAAAAAGAGGTGTGGAAATTGAAGTGTGGAAATTGAGGGGAGGAATGAGAGGTGGGGTAACAGGTGTGGAAACAGAGAGCTGGAGACGGGTGGAAACAGAGGTGAAACAGAGGTAGGGAAACGGAGGTGTGTTAATTGAAGGGTAAAATCAGACGTGGAGCAAAAGATGTGAGGAAACAGGTGCAGAAACAGGTGAGGAAACAGCAAGGGAAACTGAGGAGGGTAAACTGAGGTGGAGAAACAGAGCTGTGGAAACAGAGGTGGGGAAACAGAGCAGTGAAAACAGTAGAGTGGAAGCAGACAGGTGGAAATAAAGGTGGAGAAACATTTTGGGAAACAGAGGTGTGGTATAAGAGGGGTGTTAACTGAGGGGTAAAAACAGAGTGGAAACTGAGGTGGGTAAACAGAGGTGGAGAAATCAAGGTAGGGAAATGGAGCTTTGGAAACAGGCATGGAAAAATAGGAGTGGAAGCAGGTGCATGGAAACAGAGGTAGGGAAACAGAGGTGTGGAATAAGGGAGGTGTTAACAGGGGTAAAAAGAGAGGTTTATAACAGGTGTAGAAACTGTGGGAGGAAACAGAGATGTAGAAACAGAGGGGTGGAAACATTGGTGTTGAAAAAGATGTCGGGAAAGAGGTGTGGAAACAGATGGTTTGATTCAGAGTGGTTGAAACAGAGGTGTGGAAACAGAGGAATGGAAACAGAGGTGGGTAAACAGAGGTGTAGAAACCGAGTTAGGAAATAAGAGTTGTGGAAACAGAGGTGTGGAAACATCGGGGTTGAAAAAGATGGGCCAATACAGAGTGGTTGAAACAGAGGAATGGAAACAGAGGTGGGTAAACAGAGGTGTAGAAACCTAGGTAGGAAAAAAGAGTTGTGGAAACAGAGGTGTGGAAACATCGGGGTTGAAAAAGATGGGCCAATACAGAGTGGTTGAAACAGAGATGTGGAAACAGAGGAATGGAAACAGAGGTGTAGAAACCGAGGTAGGAAAAAAGAGTTGTGGAAACAGAGGTGTGGAAACATCGGGGTTGAAAAAGATGGGCCAATACAGAGTGGTTGAAATAGAGATGTGGAAACAGAGGAATGGAAACAGAGGTGGGAAAACAGAGGTGTAGAAACCGAGGTAGGAAAAAAGAGTTGTGGAAACAGAGGTGTGGAAACATCGGGATTGAAAAAGATGGGCCGATACAGAGTGGTTGAAACAGAGATGTGGAAACAGATGGGTGGAAAGAGAGGTGGAGAAACAGAAGTAGGGAAACAGAGGTCTGAAATAAGGGGGTGTTAACTGAGGGGTAAAAAGAGAGTTGGAGAAACAGGTGTGGAAGCAGTGGAGTGGAAAAATAGGGGTGGAAACATATGGGTGGAAACAGTGGTTGCAACTGAGGTTTGGAAACAGTGGAGTGGAAACAGAGGAGGGTAAACAGAGAGGTGGAAACAGAGGTGTAGAAACAGAGGAAGGGAAACAGATGTAGAAACAGGTGGAGATACGGAAGTGGGGAAAGAGATATGTGAAAACAGAGGAGTGGAAACAGGTGGAGAAATAGTGGTGTGGCGACAGCGGTGTGGAAACAGCGGTGTAGAAACAGGTGGATGGAAACAGTGGTGTTGAAATAGAGTCATTGAAAGTGTGGTGTGAAAACGGAGGAATAGTAACAGAGGAGCGGAAATAGTGGAGTGAAAACAAGGTGCAGAGACAGAGGTAGGGAAAATAATGTGTGGAAACAGAGGGGTGGAAACAGAGGTGTAGAAAGAGAGGTTAGGAAATATAGGGGTGGAAACAGAGGGGTCGAAAAGATGTGTATAAACAGACGGGTGGAAACAGGTGGATAAACTGAGGTAGGGAAACAGGTCTGGAATAAGTGGGATGTTTATTGAGTGGTAAAAATAGAGGTGGAGAAACTGAGGTGTGGAAACAGAGGTGGGTGGACAGGGAGGTGGAAATAGAGGTGTAGAAACAGAGGTAGAAACAGAGGGGTGGAAACAGAAGTGTAGAAACCGAGGTATGGAAACAAAGGTGTAGAAAAAGAGGTGTGGAAACAGAGGAATGGAAACAGAGAGGTGGAAATAGAAGTGTAGAAATCGAGGTAGGGAAACAGAGGTGTGGAAACAAGGGTTGAAACAGGTGTGTGGAATCATAGGGGTGGAAAGAGAGTTGGGGAAACAACAGTGGAAACAGAAGGGTCGAAACAGAAAGGGTGGAAACAGAGGTGGAGAAAAGAGGTGGGAAAACAGCGGTGTTGAAAAGGAGGGGTGGAAACAGAGGTTGAGAAACCAAGGTAGGAAAATAGAGGTGTGGAAAGAGAGAGGTGGAAAAAGAGGAGTGGAAACAGAGGTGGCGAAACAGAGGATTGGAAACAGAGGTGTAGATTCCGAGGTAGGGAAACCGAGCTGTACAAACAGAGGGGTGTAAACAGAGGTATTGAAACGGAAGTGGAAAAACAGAGAGTTGGAAACAGAGGTGTTGAAACAGAGGTGTTGAAACAGAGGTGTGGAAACAGAGGTATAGAAATGGAAGTGGAGAAACAGAGGTGGGGAAAAAGGTGTGGAAAAAAACGTGGCAATTGAGGGGTGGAAATTTAGGGGAGGAATGAGAGGTGGGGTAACAGGTGTGGAAACAGATGTGTGGAAACAGAGGTGGAGACAGAGGGGTGGAAACAGACGGGTCGAAACAGAGTTGTTGAAACTAAGGTGGAGAAACAGAGGTGGAAACTGAGGTGTAGAAATCGAGGTAGGGAAACAGAGGGGTTGAAACGTGTGTAGAAGCAGAGGTGTAGAAACAGGTGTTGAGTCAGAGGTGCGGAAAAATATGTGTGGAATCATAGGGGTGGAAAGAGAGTTGGGGAAACAGGAGTGGAAACAGAAGGGTCGAAACATAAAGGGTGGAAAGAGATGTGCAGGAAGACAGGGGTTGAAATAGAGGAGTAGAAACAGATGGGTGGAAACAAAGGTGAGAAACAGAAGTATTGGAACAGAGGGGTGGAAACAGGTATGGAAACAGGTGGAGAAAGAGTGGTGGGTGACAGCGATGTGGAAACAGAGGGATGGAATAAGGGAGATGTTAACTGAGGCGTAAAAAGAGAGGTTTAGAAACAGGTGTAGAAACAGTTGGAAACAGAGGGGTAGAAACATTGGTGTCGAAAAAGATGTCAGGTAAGAGGTGTGGAAACATGTTGGAAACAGTTGGGTCGATACAGAGTGGTTGAAACAGAGGTATGGAAACAGTGGAGTGGAAATAGTGGAATGGAAACAAGGTGCAGAGACAGAGGTAGGGAAACTAATGTGTGGAAACAGAGGGGTGGAAACAGGTGTAGAAAGAGAGGTTAGGAAATATAGGGGTGGAAACAGAGGTGGAAAAGATGAGTATAAACAGATGGGTGAAAACAGAGGTGGAGAAATTGAGGTAGGGAAACAGGTCTCGAATAAGTGGACTGTTTATTGAGTGGTAAAAACAGAGGTAGTGAAACGGAGGTGTGAAAACAGGAGAGGAAAAATAGGGGTGGAAACAGATGGGTCAAAACAGAACGGTTGAAACTGAGGTGTGGAAACAGAGGTGGGTGGGCATGGAGGTGGAAACAGAGGTGTAGAAACAGAGGTAGGGAAACAGATGTAGAAACAGAGGGGTAGAAACAGGGGGATGGAAACGGGTGTAAACAGTGGTGTTGAAATAGAGTGGTGTGGAAACGGAGGAATGGAAACAGAGGAGGGGAAATAGTGGAGTGGAAACAAGGTGCAGAGACAAAAGTAGGGAAACCAATGTGTGGAAACAGAGGGGTGGAAACAGGCGAGTGTAAACTGATGGGTGAAGAAACAGGTGTTGCACAGATGGATGGGAACAAAGGCATGGAAACAGAGGTGGAGAAATAGCAGTGTTGAAACAGAGGTGGGGAAATAGCAGCATTGAAACAGAGGGGTGGCGAAACAGAGGGTTGGGAACCGAGGGATGGAAACTGAGGTGTAGAAACTGAGGTACGGAAACAAAGGTGTAGAAAAAGAGGTGTGGAAACAGAGGAATGGAAATAGAGGTGGGGAAACAAAGTGGTGGAAATAGAAATGTAGAAATCGAGGTAGGGAAACAGAGGTGTGGAAACAAGGGTTGAAACAGGTGAGGGGAAACTGATGGGTGGAAACAGAGGTGTAACAGATGGGTGGAAACAGAGGTGGAGAAAAGAGGTGGGGAAACAGCGGTGTTGAAAATGAGGGGTGGAAACAGAGGTTGAGAAACCAAGGTAGGGAAATAGAGGTGTGGAAAGAGAGAGGTGGAAAAAGAGCAGTGGAAACAGAGGTGGCAAAACAGAGGGTTGGAAAAAGAGGGTTGGAAACAGAGGTGTAGAATCCGAGGTAGGGAAACCGAGCTGTAGAAACAGAGGGGAAACAGAGGTGTTGAAATAGAGGTGTGGAAACAGAGGTATAGAAACGGAAGTGGAGAAACAGAGGTGGGGAAAAAGAGGTGTGGAAAAAAACGTGGAAATTAGTGTGTAAATTGAGGGGAGGAATGAGGTGGAGTAACAGGTGTGGAAACAGAGGTGGAGACAGAGGGGTGGAAACAGACAGGTCAAAACAGAGTTGTTGACACTGAGGTGGGGAAACAGAGGAATGAAAACAGAGGAGGGGAAACAGAGAGGTGGAAACTGAGGTGTAAAAACCGAGGAAGGGAAACAGAGGGGTGGAAACGTGTGTAGAAGCAGAGGTGTAGAAACAGGTGTTGAGTCAGAGGTGCAGAAAGATGTGTGTGGAATCATAGGGGTGGAAAGAGAGTTGGGGAAACAGGAGTGGAAACAGAAAGGTCGAAACATAAAGGGTGGAAATAGATGTGCAGGAAGACAGGGGTTGAAATAGAGGAGTGGAAACAGATGGGTGGAAACAGGTGAGAAACAGAGGAGTTCGAACAGAGGGGTGGAAACAGAGTGGTGGAAAGAGGTCAAGAAACAGAAGTATTGGAACAGTGGTGGAGAAAGAGTGGTGGGGCGACAGCGGTGTGGAAACAGAGGGGTGGAATAAGGGAGTTGTTAACTGAGGCATAAAAAGAGAAGTTTAGAAACAGGTGTAGAAATCGAGTTGGAAACAGATGTAGAAACAGAGGGGTGGAAACATTGGTGTTGAAAAAGATGTTGGGAAAGGTGTGGAAACAGATGGGTCGATACAGAGTGATTGAAACAAAGGTATGGAAACAGTGGAGTGGAAACAGAGAGGTGGAAACAGAGGAAGGGAAACAGATGTAGAAACAGAGGGTGGAAACAGGTGCAGATACAGAAGTGGGGAAACAGAGGAGTGGAAACAGAGGTGGGGAAACAGCAGTGTGGAAACAGCAGTGTAGAAACAGGGGGATGGAAACAGGGGTGGAAACAGTGGTGTTGAAATAGAGTGGTTGAAAGTGTGGTGTGGAAACAGAGGAATGGAAACAGAGGGGGGAAATAGTGGAGTAGAAACAAGGTGCAGAGACAGAGGTAGGGAAACTAATGTGTGGAAACAGAGGGGTGGAAACAGGTGGAGAAACAGAGGTGAGGAAATAGAGGTGGAGAAAGCAACGTAGGGAAACAGATGGGAGTAAACAGTTAAGTGGAAGCAGAGTGATGGAAACAGAGATGTGGAAGCTGAGGTGGAGAAATAGGGGTGGGGAAACAGGTGGGGAAATAGAGGGGTGGAAACAGGTGAGACGAAACAGAGGGGTGGAAACAGGTGAGTAGAATCTGGCAGGTGGAAACAGAGGTGGAAAAACAGTTGTTGAAACTGATGTTTAGAAACAGTGGGGTGGAGAAAGCAACGTAGGGAAACAGATGGGAGTAAACAGTTAAGTGGAAGCAGAGCGATGGAAACAGAGGGGTGGAAGCAGATGGGTGGAAGCACAGGCATGGAAACAGATGAGTATATACAGATGAGTGGAAGTGAGTGGAAACTGATGGGTGGAAACAGAGGTGGAGAAACAGGTGTTAAAATAGATGGTTGGAAACAGAGAGGTGGACGCAGAGGTGGAGAAATAGAGATGGGGAAACAGAAGTGGAGAAAGCAGGATAGGGAAACAGAAGGGTTAAAACAGAGGGGTGGAAACAGCGGTGTTGAAACAGAGGGGTGGAGACCGAGGGTTGGAAACATAGGGGTGGAAACAGAGGTGGAGAAATCAAGGTAGGGAAACAGGTGTGGAATCAGAGGGGTTAAAAAGACGAGTGGGAACAGATGGGTGGAATCGAAGGTGGAGAAACAGAGGTGTGGAATCAAACAAGTGGAATCAGACAATTGGAAACAGATGGGTGAAACCAGAGTTGTGGAAACAGGTGGCAAAATAGAGGGTTGGAAACAGTGTGTTAGAACAGAGGTGTATAAATCGAGGTGGGGAAACAGAGGTGTAGAAACAGAGGGCTGGATACAGAGGTGTTGAACTTGAGGTAGGGACACTGAGGTGTGGAAAGAGAGGTGTGGAAACAGAGGTGCGGAAAGGGAAGTGTGGAAACGGGTGGAAACAGGGGTGTAAAGAGAGGTGGGAAAACAGAGGTTAGGAAACAGAGGGCTGGAAACATAGGGGTTGAAACAGATGGATTGAAACAGAGTGGTTGAAATTGAGGTGTGGAAACAGAGGAGTGAAATAGAGGAGACAAAACTGAGGAGAGGAAATAGAGGAGAGGAAATAGAGGAAAGGAAACAGATGAGAGGAAACAGATGGGTTGAAACAGAGTGGTTGAAACTGAGGTGTGGAAACAGAGGAGTGAATCAGAGGAGTGAAATAGAGGAGACGAAACTGAGGAGAGGAAATAGAGAGGAAACAGGGGAGAGGAAACAGACAGGTCAAAAAAGAAACAGAGAGGAGGAAACAGAGGGGTTTAAACAGGGGTGGTAACAGATGGGTGGTAACAGATGGGTGGTAACAGATGGGTGGAAACAGCCGGGTGGAAACAGAGGTGGAGAAACAGAGGTTAGGAAACAGAGGGGTCAAAATGATGGGTGTTAACTGAGGAGTAAAAAAAGAGGTAGAGAAACAGAGGTGTGGGAACAGAGGGGTGGAATCAGAGATATAGAAACGGAAGTGCAGATACTGAGGTAGGGAAACAGTGGTGTGGAAACAGAGTGGTGAAATCAAGGTACAGAAATGGAAGTGGAGAAACAGAGGTGTGGAAATAGACTTGTGGAAATAGCGGGGTGTAAACAGAGGTGGGGAACCAGTGGGTGGAAACAGAGGTGTAGAAACAGAGGTGGGGAAATAGATGTGGGGAAAGAGGAGTGGGGAATCAGAGGAGTGGAAACAGAGGGGTGGAAACAGAGGTATGGAAATGGAGAGGTGGAAACAGGTGAGTGGAAACAGAGGTGGAGAAACAGAGGTGTTAAAACATATGGGTGGAAACGGGTGGAAACAGAGGGGTGGAAAAAGAGGTGGAGAAACTGAGGTGTTAAAACAAATGGTTGGAAACACAGGTGGAGAAACAGAGGTGGGGAAAAAGAGGTGGAGAAAGCAAGTGATGGAGTTAAATGTAAGAGTTTGCATGGCAGGGTGTGTTCATGTGTAAATGTATGTGTGGATGTGGTTATGTGTATGTTTATGTGGGGTTGTTTATGTATAAGTGTATGTGTATGGGGGTTGTTTATGTGTAAGTGTATGTGTGTGGAGGGTGTTTATGTGCATGTATGTGTGTGTAGGTGGGTGTTTATGTGTAAGTGTATGTGTTGGGGGTGATTATGTGTAGGTGTATATTTGTGGGTGATTTTTATGTGTAAGTGTACATGGGAGTATTTATGTGTAAGTGTATGTGTGTGGGGTGTGTTAATGTGTAAGTATTGGTGTATGGAGTTGTTTATGGTCAACAGTATGTGAGTGTGTGGAGGGGTGTTTATTTGTAAGTGTATCTGTGTGGGGGTTGTTTATATGTAAGTGTATGTGTGTGGGTGTGTTTATGTGTATGTGTATTTGTGTGTGGGGTTCCATATGTCTAGGAGCATATATGTGGGGTGGTGTTTATGTGTAAGTGTATGTGTGTGTGGAGGGTGTTTATGTGTAGGTGTATGTGTGTGGGAGGGTTTTATGTATAATTGTATGTGTATGGAGCTGTAAAAATGTAAGTGGATGTATTTGTTGTGGGGTATTTATGTGTAAGTGAATGTGTGCGGGGCGTGGTTATATGTAAATGCTTATGCGTGGGCATATAACTGTGTAAGTCTATGTGTCGGGGCTTGTTTATGAGTGTATGTGTGTGGGGATTGTTAATGTGTTTCTGTATGTGTTTGTGGGATGTGTATGTATTAGTGTATGTTTCTGGGGGTTTGTTTATGTGTAAGTGTATGTATGTAGGGGGTATTTATGTCGATGTTTCTGTATGGGGGTTGTTTATGTCCCAGTGAATGTGTGTGGGAGTGTCTAAGTGCAGGTGTATGTGAATGTTGGGGGGTGTTTATGTGTAAGTGTTTGTGTTTGTGTGATGGAGTTAACTGTAAGTGTTTGTGTGGCGGGGTGTGTTCATGTGTAAGTGTATGTGTGTTTGGGGTTTATGTGTATGTTTATGTGGGGTTGTTTATGTGTATGTGTGTGGGGGGTGTTTATGTGTAAGTGAATGCGTGTGGTGTGTATTCATGTGGAAGTGTATGTGTAGGTGTGGGGCATTTATGTTTAAGTGTATGTGTGTGGAGGTGTTTATGTGTAAGTGTATGTGTGTGGAGGATGTTTATGTGTGTGTATGGGTGTGTGGGTTGGTGTGTATGTGTAAATGTATGGGTTGGGGTATTTATGTGTAGGTGTATGTTTGTGGGTGATGTTTATGTGTAAGTATATATGGGGGTGTTTATGTGTATGTGTGTGTGAGGGGGTGTTTTGTGTAAGTGTATGTGTGTGTGGTATGTGTTTATGTGTAAATTTTGTGTTTGTGCAATGGTGCTAAGTGTAAGTGTTTGTGTGTCGGGATGTGTTCATGTGTAAGTGTATGTGCATTTGGGCGGTATGTGTATGTTTATGTGGGGTTGTTTATGTATAAGTGTATGTGTGTGGAGGGTGTTTATGTTTAAGTGTATGTGTGTGTGTGGGTGGGTGTTTATGTGCAAGTGTATGTGTGCAGGGGGTGTTTATGTGTAGGTGAACGTGTGTGGAGGGTGTTTATATGTGTATATGTTGTGTATGAGAGTGGGTGTTTATGTGTAGGTGTATATGTGTAGGTGTATGTTAGTGGGTGATGTTTATGTGTAAGAGTATATGTGGGGTGAGTTTTAAGAGTATGTGTGTGGATGGTGTTTTTGTGCGTGTATGTTGTGTGTGTGGGTGGGTGTTTATGTGTAAGTGTATGTGTTGTGAGTGTTTATGTGTAGGTATATGTTTGTGGGTAATGTTTATGTGTAAGTGCATATGTGGGGAGTGTTTTAAGAGTATGTGTGGGGTGAGTTTATGTGTAAGTGTAGGTGTATGGGGTGTTTATGTTCAATTGTATATGTGTGTGGAGGGGTGTTTATTTGTAAGTGTATGTGTGTGGGGGTTGTTTATGTGTAAGGGTATGTGTGTGGGTGTGTTTATGTGTGTGGGGTTACGTATGACTAGGTGCATGTGTGTGGGTGTTGTTTATGTGTAAGTGTATGTATGGGGTGTTTTTGTGTAAGTGTATGTGTGTGTGGTGTGTGTTTATGTGTAAGTTTTGTGTTTGTGCAATGGTGCTAAGTGTAAGTGTTTGTGTGTTGGGGTGTGTTCATGTGTAAGTGTATGTGTGTTTGAGGGCGTCACATGTATGTTTATGTGGGGTTGTTTAAGTATAAGTGTATGTGTGTGGAGGCTGTTTATGTGCATGTATGGGTGTGTGGGTGGGTGTGTATATGTAATTGTATGGGTTTGGGGTGTTTATGTGTTGGTGTATGTTTGTGGGTGATGTTTATGTGTAAGTATTTATGGGGGTGTTTTTGTGTAATTGTATGTGTGTGTGTGGTATGCGTTTATGTGTAAGTTTTGTGTTTGTGCAATAGTGCTAAGTGTAAATGTTTGTGTGTCGGGATGTTGTAATGGAAGATTTAAACCGCGTTTCTTACTTTTGCAGCCAAGGCTGGGAACTTGCTTGTTGTATATGAATTAGTACACACACCTAAATTCCACAATGGGGCCCAGGGATGCATATGAATCAGTAGACATTATCCAACTTCCACCATGAGGCCCAGAGATGCAGTTGTCTTTTGTTGGTCGCAGACAGTCGGGAGACCTTGAAAATAATTAAATCATTTGTTCAAAGAGATAAGATCTGCAGTAAACAACTTTTGGGTAATATAAGCCATGGTCCCACTGCTGAAGTTTGAGACTCTCCAAGAGGTGGCAACATCTCTCAGCAAGAAGAAGAACTTCAAGAGTCCAGCTAACGTCCCGGTCGAGGGAGGTAGAGAAGCTGCTATCGGCGCCCCGACAACCTACTACAAGTGTGCAGTCGTTGCCTCACTTCGGCAGTTGGGACCAGTCCAGGCATTGATAAGTATAATTGGGAAGGGCTTGCATATTGTAGTGTGAATTCAGCTTTAGATTTAGTAATAAAGCCTTGTATAAACTGAACTGTACTTGGTGTGTGTGTGTGTCTATTTTCTTTCGGTAGCTCAAACACTGTGACCAATCTAAAACGAACAAAATGAGAGGTATAAGTTTACCCAAGACAATTGGCGCAGCGAGCAGGGTTGGTCTCAAGATGTTTCGCTGAATGAAAGAGGTGAGCCCTGAGCAGTTCTTGATTCCGGGATGGACTTCCAAAGACGATAGGTTTGGCATGTTGGCCAATACCTGTCTTTGTTGGGACCACCTATTAGTTGGGATGAGAAGTTAGACCCATCAAGTGCACCTCTGGGAGAGCGGGTTGCCACTCTCCTTCGAGAAAGTAAATTTCCTGGTTAAAAAGGGGATGCTGACAGATGGTTTTTGGCTGCTGGCCACAGCCTTACGCCACTCCGTTCAGCGTGAAGCAGAATTAGTTCAGCGAGAAGTAGAATCTCAGCTTAAGAGAGAGCAACTAGAGGAGGAGCTAGAAGCCCTGTGACAACGCTGTTCCATGATGAGTGAGATTGTTTGCGCCAGTCAGGACCGAGCCGATAAGCATGTCCAAACGATCTGCCATAATATTAAACTCCGGCAGCAGCTCTGTGCAGATAAAGAAAGGCATGGAGTAGAACCCGACCCACATCGTATTCGTGCCATGATAAGGAATGGCGACGATCCTGATGTAATTGATGAATGGGGCGGGAATATCTGGAAAGATGACCATGGTAATAATGCAGATACTCCTCAGCATGTGCCTAACATACTGCCCTCTCCACCTGCTGTTCATGCCCGCCCCATAAGGCAGCAGACTTCCCAAACAGATGAAAGGGGGGATGATGTAAGGGAAGAGAATGAAGGGATAGATACCTGATCTCCCAAGAGGACCCAGAGGAAAATACCCAAACCCCTGCTTATGCTCAATGGCCCACCCCCTCTACAGGATGGCCTAGGCCTCGTCCCGTCCACTGGGCAAAGGACCCTGTGGGCCAAAGTGGGAGCAGAGGTCAAGAGCAGTCAATAACAGAGCGATAAAAGAGCTGGCTGCCATTGGAGATCGATATAGGCAAAAGGCAGGAGAAACTCTGGTAGCCTGGCTCCTGCGTGTTTAACCCCTGAGGAATTGTTGGGATTAGGAACATTGACTACTGATATCCGGGTCACTGCTGAGCTGCAGGGTAGAGGAAGAGAGGTGGATTACTTACTTGCCACTCTAGGGGATGCCCTGCTACAAGTATACCCATCACCAGTAGATTGGGATTTACATTTACAGAACAATTGGGGCACCCCAGAAGAGGGTATAGCAGTAATTCATCAGCAGGCCCTGACCTCTGCCTTGTGTGCAGGGCGTTTGAGGCTGTGGGTACATGGGGGGGGGGTGAGGGTGTGGACAGGACCCCCGTGTCTACTCCTTTGAGATACGACGGATACACGGGGATCCACGGCCCTACATACCGTTAACAGTCCATTGGGGTGGGGGTAACGACCACCAATATTTGGCCTTGGTCGATACCAAGGAGCACTCGGTGATTCCGGGTAACCCTGACCTCTGGACTGGACCAACATTTCGAATAGAGGGGATGGGAGGAGCGATCACCCTGGTGAAGGAAATAAAAGTCTGCACCATGGTGGGTGATGGCCCTTCCCCTGTCTGGTTACATGCCCTGGTGGCTGCCACTGACGACTGTATCCTGGGTATCAATATGTTGGCCAGTACGGCCCTTAATACTAGCCAAGGGGGATTGGCATTTGGAATTCGGACTATTACATAAAGATTAGTGGTGGGTCGGGCTAAGTGGGATCCTGTGATGGTGCCACCCCCCCCCCCCCCCAAAACCAGTATGCATTCCACAATATCACCTCCCTGGGGGGCAGGAAGAGATTACTGCCTCCATCGATGATCTTCAAGAAGAAGGGGTAGTGAGGCCCGCAATGTCGCCCTTTAATAGCCCTGTTTGACCGGTCTAGAAGCTGGATGGCTCCTGGAGAATGACAGTTGACTATCATTTTTTGAACAAACATGCCCCACCACTCACTTTGGCAATTCCGGACATTGTTACCCTTATTGAAAACATTGGCACTGGGAACTCAGGAACATGGTATGCTGTCATTGATCTCACTAATGCCTTCTTCAGTATTCTTATAGACGAGATCTCACTGGATCAGTTCGCTTTTACCTGGAAGGGGCGTCAGTATACCTTCACCTGCCTCCCTCAGGGCTATGTACACTCTCCCACTATTTCCCACAGCCTAATTGCTTGTGATTTGGAGACGGTGACAGTATCGCCTTCCCTCTCAATTCACCATTATATTGATGATGTGATGATCCAAAGGGCCACGGAAGAGATGGTACAGGAAGCAGAACAAGAGGATGCTTGGTTTACTGATGGTAGCAGCCAGTGGGTGCAAGGAAAGTAGAAGTGGAAGGTGGTGGCTTACTATCCCAGTTCAGGAACTCACTTATTGGAGGAGGGGGATGGTGGCTCCAGTCAGTATGCTGAGTTGAAGGTGGTCATTTTACCACTAGACCCCCATGATCACCCTCTTCGCTTGTTTACTGATTTCTGGGCTGTGGCTAATGGACTAGTGGTATGGATGCCTGATTGGCAAAAGGATGACTGGCTGGTGCATGTCCACCCAGTATGGGGCAAACAGTTGTGGCAGCTGTTATGGGATGCTTCCCATCATCGTGAGATAACGGTATATCAAGTTGACGCCCATACCAATGCGATGACGAACATGGCACAACATAATGCAGTAGCAGATCAGCTTGCCACTATCAGCCGTGCCGATATTGTCCCCCTGGCTCGATGGGCACATGAACAGAGTGGTCATTTGGGGAAGAAGGGATCAGCTATGTGGGCCCGTACACATGCCTTACCCATCCATCAGGTCGATGTCCACATGGTCGTGCATACATGCCCAGCATGCCAGCTTGTGAAGTCCCGCACCATTCCTCCTGGTCCGCATGGCCGAATAAGATGGGGAGCTCGCTCAGCTGCAGTCTGGAAAATTAACTACATAGGCCCCATGCCAGACTGTATAGGTAAACATTACGTCCTGTAATGGTTGACACCTTTTCGGGCCTGGTTTTTGCTTTTCCCAAGACGGCTGACCAAGCTAGCACTATCCAAGGACCAAACCATTTAATTTCTCATTATGATGTACCAGAAGAAATTCAGTTTGATAATGGCTCACACTTCTCTGGGAAGGCAATCTGTGATTGGGCAACTGACAACAGTATCTTATGGGTCCACCATATTCCTTATTACCCACAGGCTGCCGGGTTAGTTGAACGAATGAATGGCTTACTGAAGGAACAAATTCGTTTGTTAACACCACTGGGGACCCTGAAGGGGTGGTGCCATGTGCTGCAGCAGACAGTCGACACTTTGAATCATCGCCCTCTGAAGGGAGGTACACCTTTCTACCGACTTCTTTACGCTTCTGAACTACAGCCTATTCCAGAGGAAAAACAGTAATTGCCCCCATTCCCAAGCCAGAGAATGCCGGACAAAAGGTATGGGTGGCACCAACAGGTAGTGGCCCTCCTGTAAAAGGGGAAATAGTGACACCTGCCCAGGGTAACACTCGGTGGGTAGCTATTGAGGCACAGGATGGTTTAGATTGTTTAAATATTGAACGCTTACAGCATCATGAGTGTCAGGCTTCTTTGTTCCAGGTCTTCCATCTTGTGCTCCTGCTGATCTGGCTTAACCACTGCTTTGATGCCAGCAATTGGATTTGTAATGTTGAGGCCATTCTGAGGGAGTTGCCCATGGGGGACATGGCCTGATGTATCCACTAATATATCTGATATTGCTAAGCATGTTTCAAAATCTGTTTGTGAGCTTCAGTATCTGGGTATTGTGGCCCACAAGGATAGTTTTGTGAGAAACAGAAGTACCTTGACAGAAATTGCTCAAGACAAAAATTGAGAACAAAGAACATTTATTATACAACAATGCAAAGTTGGGTGCTTCCCCTTACCCTGGGAATACACACACATACTGGGGCTCACCCAACTTTTATACAGTTTATTTCAGTATAGAAGTACCCTCCCCCTTACATTCTTCTGCCTCCTGGATGAGTTTGGCATTATGCAATCCTGTCTGCCTACGTGCTGTTTCTGTGAACTTGGAGGACCAGGGGGTATCCTGTCGGTGTCCCATCATGTCATTGTCCTTATTCACAAACCTGCCTTTGTCTTTATTCACACCTTCCCGACCCTCAGGGCTTACTAACTTCTTATATGCAGAACTTGCTAATTCTGTCTAAGTACTCATTACATATGCAGAACTTGCTAATTCTGTCTAAGGCTAGAAGACCCTTATCTTATTCAGACTAACTTTACTTCCTACATTCTATTATCTATTCTTATCCTATTCATACTGGCTTTATTCATTACACATATATCCATACTAGTTTTCTTCATCTTTCATATTTTCATATTAGTTTTACTCATCTCTCACAATCCTCACTTTTCTTTTAGCTACGCTTCGTGAATTCTCAACTGGAATGTATTACTTATAAACTTGGTCTTTTTCCCAGTGGGTCAGTAAATGAACTGCAGTCTCAGCATCATCAGACAGAATTTGGGAAACATACATCCTTTGGGTTATAGTGTTCTGATGAGGGGTCCGTTGAATTAAATACTGCACACAAGTCTTTAGGCAGGGGACCATAATGGCCAGAATAGCGTGTCCAGCTGCTATAAGGGCTGTGGGTATCAGACTCCAGTTACCAATAAAAAGTCTAGTCCATCCCACACTGGACCAAGGTTGCCAAGTCTGAACCTGGGCATGGGAAGATTTTCAAACTCCTGAAGAAGTGTCTTTAACCGCCTGACCATTGTGAGCATTGCCATTAACCAGTCTTTCACAAACGCTGCCTTCAGCAGCCAACGAGTAATCGAGAGCCAGGTGGTTTTGTTGAACTGTGGCTCGTATCTGTCGTCTTTCTTCAGCCCATAAATTCAGGGCCATCACTGTCTGTTTGGTGATGATCTCCAAGGCTGGAGTCTGATTAAACGATTTAAATGCCAAGCAGCTGTGGTGTTCTGGAGCAGCTTACGTCATTTACAACTGGAACTCCCCTTACAGTCGTGGTTCTTAACATTCCGAATGTCTGTGTGACCCAAAGGATGATTTACAGGAGACCAAGTTGGGGAGGGGTGTTTCTTGTCACTTAACCTGTGAGTTGCAGCCTGTCTGTGAACATTAGCATATGTATTCACTCTATCTCTACTACATGTACAATCCTGACTAACATTCTGTCTGTCATTGTCCCACCATCTTCTTTGTGCTATCTCTTTAAAACTCCTCTCTTTAATATCTGTAGAGGCCGGAATACAAACCAAGTCTACTCCCCTAGGGCCATTCTGTTCCCCTGGTCCATGTTGGGATCCTATATTAACCCATACTAAATAAGGTACCCCATTATGACTATACTCTATACCTGCGCCCTGTCTGCATTCTAAAGGTAAATAATTGTCACCTCTGCTGCCCCTGTTCCAGAAGGACTTTATACATTGTGAGAAACGTGGTGATTTCCCAAAAATTGGGAACCAACAAGTAAACAAAACAGCAAATGGTAAAAACAACATTACAGCACTTTTTCCCGGCGTAGTGTAACTTTCAGATCAGAAGGATGAAGGACTGCACGCCAGGTGGAGGGTAGATTATCAATGTCTTTAGTCCGTAGATCAGCAGTTTGTTTAATTCATTCTATGTGAGTCCACCCCTTTTCTTTCATTCACACTGCAGTGTCTGTAATCAAAAGTACACAATAGGGGCCGTCCCAGACAGGTTTTAGTTGGTGATCCTGCCATGCTTTTACATATACCCAATCACCATATTTAATAAAATGAATAGGATGCTCCAGGGGTGGGGTTTGAGCTAATAAACCCTTCCATTTTAATTCGTATAGAGAGGCAGAAAGTCCCTTTAAATATTTGGATATGTACTGGTCGTTCGCCTCAGGGGTAGGGGTATTAAAAGGTGACATACAAGGTTCGAGTATACCATCTTTCACCAACTGGTCAATTACTGGCTGCAGCCCCTTTCGGCCAGCCATCGGAATTGGATACTGCTTTCGTCTAATTACTTGCTCAGGATCTTTTAAAGTAACTTGAAAGGGAGGAATATCTAACACTCCTCTATTGCCTCTTTTTGCCCATACTCCAGGGTTTATTAGTTCCCAATCCTCCTTGATTAATACATACAATTGAACCCCGATACCTGATTCCTGTGGTCTGGTGCCGATAGCCAATTGGTCCTGTAAATCTCGTCCTAACAAACAAACTCCAGCTTGGGGAACCAGTAGAATGTCCTCCGTTACTATCTTCTCTCCCATTTGTATTCTTACATCCCTTAATACAGGGACCGTAAAATCTCTTCCTCCCACTCCCGAAATCATCACTGTCCCCTCTATCTTAACACCCTCAGGTGGTTGTAAAATACTAGACCGGGCTGCCCCAGAATCTACTAAAAAAGTCATCTTGCCACTGTGGGGTTCTATGCTTAAATTTACCAATGGTTCTCTGTGCAGCCCCACGGTGTGTATTGATTGAGAACCGTGACCCTCCCCATTCATAATCTGCTTCCATCTGTCGGACTCTGGCTTTACCCTACCCTTAATTTAGTCTATATGTCGTCTGAGTCCAGCATGTTCGTTAAATGAAGTGATAGGAGAAGATATTTGGTTCAACAATCAGTTTATTACACAGCACAAGAATAAAGCTTAACAGAGCTCGGGTTCAGTCGTGAGTTCAAAGGTCACCTGCACACTGAGCTATTCACCAAGACTGACCTCTACTGTCCAGTCTCTACAGTTTATATAGCTCAACCTTATCATACAGAACAAAAGTTGGCTTTCTTTGCTAGATTTCTTGCATAAGATTTATCACAAGTAATTTCCTGCTCTGCAGTTATCTGGGGTGTAGAGCTCCCATCTTAATCCTCAAGGTCAGAATATCCTGTTGCTTTGATCAGAAATCAATTCATACCCCAGATATTTCTAATTATTTCTTTGTTCTCATCTGGCCATATTCTTCTGTTCTACTAAACACCTCCTTCTATCTTAGCTTCTTACTGATTCCATTCTCTTTGTTTCTGACTGACAGTCTCTGTCAGGATTCTTTTTGTTTGTGCTAATCAACACCTCAACCTTCCTACTAAATTGTTTCATACTTATCCTCTCTTTTGTATTTTGGGAGCAGGCAATTCTAAACCTACTGTAATCAGCCAACTTTGCTACATACTGTGGCTGCCCCTTACTTACATTACTCTTTCCCTTCACCATGAGGTAAATATTAAATTGTTACATAGTACTGGATTCATGTATACAAACTGAATAGTACATAAGCATATATTCTACATATTTTCTATGATTAATTAACCCCTATATTCCAACACATCAGTGCGTAAGATCGCATCTCCCTGGCTCACATTGGGCACTCTCTCTTAAAATGTCCCTCCTTTTTATAATGGTAGCAAACTAATGCTCCTGTTTCCCAATTCCTACCGGGATTACCACGAGGTCCCAGGAACGGTCGTCGTCCCTGGAATTCCCCTCTACCCTTGTCCCTGCTCTGGTCTCCACTCTCCCACTCCCAGAGCTCCTCCCAATGTCCAGGAGCTGGCACACAGCCCCTACCCTTTCCTTGCTGTCCCTTCACGACTTCCTTGACTGCCTGCATCAAAATCTTAGCCTTTCCTTTCTGTTTTTTGGGCTAGATTCCTGCTCTCCGGGAAATGAATCAAAGGGTTCTGCCCTTCCCTCCCGGAGGGTCTCACACTGTTTTGAATCAAAGTCTCCTCTCTCTCTCTTGTCAATTGAGGTGGTAATCTAGTACTTTGTGAACAGGTCATCATACCACCCCTACTTTCTTCTCCTTTCTTTAGCTGTGGGGGAGGAGGGGAAGGTGCAGAAGGGTAGAGCAAAGGAGAGAGGGGAAAGATAGGAGCCAGCATAGGAGGAGCATAAGGTGGAGGAAGGGAATGTAACACATCCCATCCTTGTGTTTCAGGGACAAACGTTTCCTCATCCTTCTTGTCCTTACATTCCTTTTCATTCAAAACCAGTTGATCAACCGATCCACTGAGCCAGCAGGCTAGGCTGCACATTCTCTGCTCTCAATATTATCTGTTTGATTTTGATAGAGTCAGATGTTCAATGCCTGACACATCCAGTCCTCATCAGATCCGAACTTTGGCCAATATACCGAATTCCCTTTTATCGGGTTTTTTTTTAACCCATTCCAGACAGCAATACCTGACTATGGTCTGTTTGTCTTTCCCACGGGTTTTCCCCACACCCCAATCAGATAGCATTAATCCTAATGGACTTTGCTTAGTTATCTGATTGTCCTGTCCTTCCTTAGGACTATTTCCCTTGCTACTCACACCTCCCATACTAACAGGTAAGTAAAATTCCTCTTACCGGGATCCAGTAGCTATTCCTAGCACGCTTCCTTAACGTCCTCCTGTCATTTGTTCTCAATGCCTCTTCTCGGATATCACTTGCTTCATCCACTGACAAGTCACCCACCGTCCGTGAGTCCAGCTGAATCAGCCAGGGTGCACCTACCCTCGTCGTCGGGCACTCTGTCAGTGGAAGGAGTGGGATCCCGGACGAGCCCCCATTTGTGAGAAACAGAAGTACCTTGACAGAAATTGCTCGAGACAAAAATTGAGAACAAAGAACATTTATTATACAACAATGCAAAGTTGGGTGCTTCCCCTTACCCTGGGAATACACACATACACTGGGTCTCACCCAACTTTTATACAGTTCATTTCAGTATAGAAGTACCCTTCCCCTTACATTCTTCATCCTGTCTGCTTACGTGCTGTTTTTCTGTGAACTTGGAGGACCAGGGGGTATCCTGTCGGTGTCCCATCATGTCATTGTCCTTATTGTCCTTATTCACAAACCTGCCTTTGTCCTTATTCACACCTTCCCGACCCTCAGGACTTACTAACTTCTTATATGCAGAACTTGCTAATTCTGTCTAAGGCTAGAAGACCCTTATCTTATTCAGACTAACTTTACTTCCAGACAGCAGATTATCTATCCTTATCCTATTCATACTGGCTTTATTCATTACACATATATCCATACTAGTTTTCTTCATCTTTCATATTTTCATATTAGTTTTACTCATCTCTCACAGTTTGAATCCTTTTTCATGGTTAAATGGTATATTTGGGGGATTGGACCACAATATTCTCCGTTGGTTGCTCACATTATTGTTTATTTTTCTACTTATTATAGTTTTTGTTTCTCTTTTTCGCTCGTTCTGTACTCAAATGCTTGTAAGGTCACATAAATGACAGGCTGCGACCAAGGGGTTGAATGTAATGGAAGATTTAAACCATGTTTATTACTTTTGTAGCCAAGGCTGAGAACCTGCTTGTTGCATATGAATTAGTACACACACTAAATTCCACCATGGGGCCCAGGGGTGCATATGAATCAGTAGACATCCAACTTCCACCATGAGGCCCAGAGATGCAGTTGTCTTTTGTTGGTTGCAGTCAGGAGACCTTGAAAATAATTAAATCATTTGTTCAAAGAGATAAGATCTGCAGTAAACAACTTTTGGGTAAATAAGCCATGGTCCCACTGCTGAAGTTTGAGACTCTCCAAGATGTGGCAACATCTCTCAGCAAGAAGAAGAACTTCAAGAGTCCAGCTAACGTCCCGGTCAAGGGAGGTAGAGAAGCTGCTACCGGCGCTCCGACAACCTACTACAAGTGTGCAGTCATTGCCTCGCTTCGGCAATTAGGACCTGTCCAGGCATTGATAAGTATAATTGGGAAGGGCTTGCATATGGTAGTGTGAATTCAGCTTTAGATTTAGTAATAAAGCCTTGTATAAACTGAACTGGACTTGGTGTGTTTATGTGTAAGTGTATATGTGGGGAGTGTTTTAAGAGTATGTGTGTGGGGTGAGTTAATGTGTAAGTGTAGGTGTATGGGGGTGTTTATGTTCAATTGTATGTGTGTGTGGAGGGGTGTTTATGTGTAGGTGTATGTGTGTGGGAGGGTTTTATGTGTAATTGTATGTTTACAGATAAACACCCACCCACACACACAACATATCCACATATAAAGTTTCTTTCGGTAGCTCAAACACTGTGACCAATCTAAAACGAACAAAATGAGAGGTATAAGTTTACCCAAGACAGATGTGTTCATGTGTGAGTGTATGTTTGTTTGGAGGGTATGTGTATGTTTATGTGGGGTTGTTTATGTATGTGTATGTGTGTGAAGGGTGTTTACATTTAAGTGTATGTGTGTGTGTGGGTGGGTGTTTTTGTGTAAGTGTATGTGTGCAGGGGGTGTTTATGTGCAGGTGAATGTGTGTGGAGGGTGTTTATATGCGTATATGTTGTGTGTGTGGGTGGGTGTTTATGTGTAAGTGTATGTGTTTGGGGTGTTTATGTGTTAGTGTATGTGTGTGGGTGGTGTTTATTTGTGTGTATGTTGTGTGTGTGGGTGGGTGTTTATGTGTGTGTGTATTTGTGTGTGGGGTTACATATGTCTAGGTGCACATGTGTGGGTGTTGTTTATGTGTAAGTGTATGTGTGGGGTGTTTTTGTGTAAGTGTATGTGTGGTATGTGTTTATGTGTAAGTTTTGTGTTTGTGCAATGGTGCTAAGTGTAAGTGTTTGTGCGTTGGGATGTGTTCATGTGTGAGTGTATGTGTGTTTGGGGATATGTGTATGATTATGTGGGGTTGTTTATGTATAAGTGCATGTGTGTGGAGGGTGTTTATGTTTAAGTGTATGTGTGTGTTGGTGGGTGTTTATGTGTAAGTGTATGTGTGCGGGGGGTGTTTATGTGCAGGTGAACATGTGTGGAGGGTGTTTATATGTGTATATTTTGTGTGTGTGGGTGGGTGTTTATCTGTAAGCGTATGTGTTTGGGTGTTTATGTGTAGGTGTTTATGTGTAGGTGTATATGTGTAGGTGTATGTTTGTGGGTGATGTTTATGTGTAAGTGTATATGTGGGGAGTGTTCTAAGAGTATGTGTGTTGTGTATGTTTATATGTAAGTGTATGTGTGTGGACGGTGTTTATGTGTGTGTATGTTGTGTGTGTGGGTGGGTGTTTATTTGTAAGTGTATGTGTTGGGGGGTGTTCATGTGTAGGTGTATATTTGTGGGTGATGTTTATGTGTAAGTGTATATGTGGGGAGTGTTTTAAGAGTATGTGTGTGGGGTGAGTTTAGGTGTAAGTGTAGGTGTATGGGAGTGTTTACGTTCAATTGTATGTGCATGTGGAGGGGTGTTTATTTGTAAGTGTATGTGTGTGGGGGTTGTTTATGTGTAAGGGTATGTGTGTGGGTGTGTTTATGTGTGTGTGTATTTGTATGTGGGATTACGTATGTCTAGGTGCATCTGTGTGGGTGTTGTTTATGTGTAAGTGTATGTGTGTGTGGTCTGTGTTTATGTGTAAGTTTTGTGTTTGTGCAATGGTGCTAAATGTAAGTGTTTATGTGTCGGGGTGTGTTCATGTGTAAGTGTATGTGTGTTTAGGGAGGGTCATGTGTATGTTTATTTGGGGTTGTTTATGTATAAGTGTATGTGTGTGGAGGGTGTTTATGTGTGTGTATGGGTGTGTGGGTGGGCGTTTATGTAAGTGTAAGGGTTTGGGGTGTTTATTTGTTGGTGTATGTTTGTGGGTGATGTTTATGTGTAAGTATTTATGGGGGTGTTTATGTGTAAGTGCATGTGTGGGGGTGTTTTATGTAAGTGTATGTGTGTGTGGTATGTGTTTATGTGTAAATTTTGTGTTTTTGCAATGGTGCTAAGTGTAAGTGTTTGTGTGTCGGGGTGTGTTCATATGTAAGTGTGTGTGTTTTGGGGGTTATGTGTATGTTTATGTGGGTTGTTTATGTATAGTTGTATGTGTGTGTGGAGAGTGTTTATGTATAATTGAATGTGTGTGTGGCTGTATATGTGTAAGTGTAAGTGTATGTGAAGATTGTTTATGTGTAGGTTTATGTATGTAGGGCTGTTTATGGTGTGGAAGTTGTTTGTGTGTAAGTATATATGGGGGTTTCTTATGTGTAAGTATTTGTGTGTGTGTGGGTTTTTTGTGTAAGTGTATGTTTCGGGGTATTTAAGTGTAGGTGTATGTTTGTGGGTGATGTTTATGTTTAAGTGTATATGAGAGTTTTTATGTTTAAGTGTATGTGTGCGGGGGATGTTTATGTGTAATTGTTTGTGTATGGGGTTGTTTATGTTCACCTGTATGTGTGTGGGAGTGTATATGTGTATATGTATTTGTGTGTGGGGTGGCGTATGTCTAGGTGCATGTGTGTGGGGTTGCATATGTGTAGGTGCATGTGTGTGGGGATGTGTTTAGGTGTAAACGTATGTGTGGGGGGTGTTTCTGTGTAAATGTATGTATGTGTGCGCTGTTTATGTGTAAGTGTATGTCAGTGTGCAGGGTGTTTATGTGTAGGTGTATGTTTGTGGGTGATGTTTATGTTTAAGTGTATATGAGAGTTTTTATGTTTAAGTGTATGTGGTGTTAATATGTGTATGTGTGCGGGGGATGTTTATGTGTAATTGTTTGTGTATAGAGTTGTTTATGTTCACCTGTATGTGTGTGTGTGGAGGGGTGTTTATTTGTAAGTGTATGTGTGTGGGGTTGTTTATGTGTAAGTGTATGTGTGTGGGTGTGTATATGTGTATATGTATTTGTGTGTGGGGTTGTGTATGTCTAGGTGCATGTGTGTGGGGTTGCATATGTCTAGGTGCATTTGTGTGGGGTTGTGTTTAGATGTAAATGTATGTGTGGGGGGTGTTTCTGTGTAAATGTATGTATGTGTGCACTGTTTATGTGTACGTGTATGTCAGTGTGGAGGGTGTTTATGTGTAGGTTTATGTGTGTGAGTGTGTTTATGTGTCTGTGTATTTGTCTGTATTGTTGCGTATGTCTAGGTGCATGAGTGTTGTCTGGTGTTAATGTATAATTGTATGTGTGTGGGGCTGTATATGTGTAACTGTATGTGTATGTGAAGGATGTTTATGTATATGTTTATGTATGTGGGTGCTGTGTAAGTGTACTGGTGTGGAGGATGTTTATGTGTAAGTGCATGTATGTGAGAGGGTGTTATTGTGTAAGTGTACCTGTGTTTGGGATATGTTTATTAAAGTATATGTGTGTCTATTAAAGTATATTTGTAGGTGTATGTGTGTGTACGGTCGGTGTTTATGTGTAAGTGTAGGTGTTGTTTGTGTTTATGAGTAATAGTATGTTTGGTGGGTGTTTAAATGTAAGTGTATGCGTGGTGCTGTGATTAGGAGTAAGTATGTGTGGGGGGGCTATTTATGAGTAAGTGTATGTGTTATTGGGGTGTTTATGTGTAAGTATATGTGTGTGGGGGTGTTTATGTATGTGTGTGTGGGGGGATGATTATGTGTAAGTGTAGGTGTATGGGGTTGTTCATGTGTATGTGTATTTGTGTGTTGGGTTGCATAAGTCTAGGTGCATGTGTGTGGGGTGGTGTTAATATGTAAGTGTATGTGTGGGTTTTTTTATGTGTAAATGTATGTATGTGGGCGCTGTTTATGTGTAAGTGTATTTGTGTGGAGATTGTTTGTGTGTAAATGTATGTGTGTGGGGGCGTTTATTTATATATCTGTTTGTGTGTGGGGGAGGTGATATGTTTAATGCATGTGTGTGTAGGTTTTTATGTGTAACTGAATGTGTGCGGCATGGTATTTTTGTGTACGTGTAGGTGTGCGTGGGGTGTTTATGTATAAGTGTATGTGTGTGGGGGTGTTTATGTGTAAATGCATATGCGTGTTTGTCAAAAGACAAAGGAGGAAAAACCCAACACCCAACCCCAACCAACAAATTTTCCCCTGCAACCGCTGCAACCGTGTCTGCCTGTCCCGCATCGGACTTGTCAGCCACAAACAAGCCTGCAGCTGACGTGGACTTTACCCCTCCATAAATCTTCGTCCGCAAAGCCAAGCCAAAGAAGTGTATGTGTGTAGGGGCTATTTATGTTGACGTGTCTGTGTGTGGGTGTTGGTTATGTCCCAGTGAATGTGTCTGGGGATGTTTAAGTGTAAGTTTATGCAAATGTTGGGGGGTGTTTATGTGTAAGTGTATGTGTTTGCGGATGTGTTTATGTGTAAGTGAATGTGTGCAGGTCATGTTTATGCATAAGTGCATATGTGTGGGGGGTATATATGAGTACGTCTATGTGTGGATGTCTTTAAGAGTAAGAGTATGTGTGGTTGGTGCTTATATGTAAATGTATGTGTGTGGGTGGTGTTTATGAATAAGTATGTGTGTGGGGGATGTTATGTGTAAGTGTATGTGTTTGGGTGTTGTTTATGTGTAAGTACATGTGTGTGGGGGTTGTTTATGATTTTGTGTATGTGTGTGTGGGTTGTGTATTTCTAAATGTATGTTTGTGGGTGTTTGCTTATGTGTAAGTATATGTGTGTATGGGGTACTTATGTTACTGTGTATGTGTGTGGGGGCTGTTTATGTCCCAATGAATGTGTGTGGATGTAGTTAAGTGTAAGTGTATGTGTGATAGTGTCTTTATTTGTAAGAGTATTTGCTTGTTTGGGTTTTATTATGTAAGTGTATGTGTGTTTGAGGGATGGTTATTCATGAGTATGTGTAAAGTTGGGTGTTTATGTGTAAGTGTATGTGTGTGTACCGTCGTTGTTTATGTGTAAGTGTATGTGTCGGTTGTGTTTATGAGTAAATGTATGTGTTGTGTGGTGTAAGAGTATATGTAAGTGTATGTGTGTGGGCCAGTGTTTATGTGTAAGTGAATATATGCGGGGTGTGTTTATATGTAAGTACATATGTGTGGGGTTGTTTATGTGTAAGTGTATGTGTGTGATAGTGTGTTATTGTGCAGGTTTATGTGTGTAGCAGGACATTTATTTGTAAATGTATGTGTGTGGAGCGTGTTTATATACAAGTATATGTGTGTGGGGGGGATGTTTATGTGTAAGTGAATGCGTGTGTGTGGGGTGATAATCTGTAAGTGCATGTTTATGTTGGGGGCGTTTATGTATATGTGTATGTGTTTGGGGGTGTGTTCATGATTAGATGTATGAGTGTGGGAGCTGTTTAGGTGCACGTATATATGTGTGGGGGTCGATTATGTTTAAGTGTATGTGTGAGGGGTATTTACGAGTAAGTCTGTGTATGTGTGTGGGGGGTGTTAATCTGTAAGTGTATGTGTTATTGGGGGGTGTTTATGCGTAAATGTGTGTGTGTGGTGTGTATTGATGTGTAGGTGTATGTGATGGGTGTGTGTATGTGTAATGGCATGCATGTGTGTGGTGTTTATGAGTAAGTTTATGTGTGTGTGTGGAGGGGTGTTTATTTGTAAGTGTATGTGTGTGGAGTTTGTTTATGTGTTTGTGCATGTGTGTGTGTGGGATGTGTATTTCTAAGTGTATGTTTGTGGGTGTTTGCTTATGTGTAAGTATATGTTTGTAGGGGGTATTTATGTTAACGTATATGTGTGTTGGGGATGTTTATGTCCCAGTGAATGTGTGTGGGTGCATTTAAATGTAAGTGTATGTGTGATTGAGGGGTGTTTACTCATGAGTATGTGTGGAGTAGGGTGTTTATGTGTAGGTGTATGTGTGTGTACTGTCGGTGTTTATGTGTAAGTGTATGTGTCGGTTGTGTTTATGTGTAAGTACATATGCGTGGGGGTATATATGTGTTTATCTATATGTGTGGGGTTGTTTATGTGTTTGTTTAAGTGTTTGTTGGGTGTGTATGTCTAAGTGTATATTTCTGTGGGTTAGTTTATGTGTATGTGTATGTGTGTACTGTTTATATATGTCAATGCATCTGTGTGTGTGTGTGTGTTGGTTATGTCCCAGTGAATATGTGTGTGTGTGTGTTTAAGTGTAAGTGTATGTGAATGGTGGGGGGTGGTTATGTGAAAGTTTATGTGTGTCGGGGTTGTGTATGTGTAAGTGTATGTGAATGGTAGGTGTATATTTGTAAGTGTATGTGTGTGGATGAGTGTTCATGAGTAAGTGTATGTGTGTGGCAGGGTATTTAATTGCATATGTATGAGTGTGGGGAGTGTTTATGTGTAAGTGTATGTTTGTGGGCGGTGTTTATATGTATGTGTACATATGTGGGGGCATTTACTTGTAAGTGTATGTGTGTGGGGGGGGAGTTTATTTGTAAGTGTGTGTGTGGGGGGGTGTTCATGAGTAAGTATATGTGTGTGGTGGGGTATTTAGTTGTAAATGTATGTGTGTGGGGAGTGTTTACGTGTAAATATTTGTTTGCAAATGGTGTTTATGTCTAAGTGTATGTGGGCATATTTTTATGTGTAAGTGTATGTGTGTCTGGTGGGGATTTATATGTAAGTGTCAATTTTTTTGCAATGGTGTTAAGTGAAAGTGTTTGTGTTCGGGGTGTGTTCATCTGGAAGTATATGAGTGGTTGGTGGGGTTATGTGTATTTTTATGTGGGGTTGTTTAAGTATAAGTGTATGTGTGCGGTGGGTGTTTATGTGTAAGTGTATGTGTGTGGGTGTGTATTTTTGTTTGAGTATGTAGGTGCGGGGCATTTATATTTAAGTGTTTGTGTGTGTGTTGGGGTTATGTGTAAGTATTTGTGTGGAGGGTGTTTATGTGCATGTATGTGCATGTGGTTGGGTGTTTATGAATAAGTGTATGTGTTGGGGGTGTTTAAGTGTAGGTGTATGTTTGTGGGTGATATTTAGGTGTAAGTGTATATGGGGTATATTATGTTTAAGTTGATGTGTGTGGGGAGTGCTTATACGTAAGTGTATGTGTGTGGGGGTCTTTATTTATAATTGTATGTCAGTTTAGGGGTATTTATGTATAAGTTATTGTGTGGTGGGGGGTGAAGATGTGTAAGTGTATGTTTGTGTGGTGATTATGTGTATTTTATGCATGCAGGTGTTTTTGTTGTGTAAGTGTATGTGTGTGCGTGGTGTTTAAAAATGTGTGTGTGTGTGTCTGGTGTGTTTATGTACAAATGTATCTGTGTGGGGTGTGTTTATGTGTGTGTGGAGTTGTGTTTATGTGTAGGTGTATGTGTGTTGGGAGTTGTTTTTGCGTAAGTGTATGTGCATGGGTGTGTTTATGTGTATGTATATTTGTGTGTGGGGTTGCATATTTCTAGGTGTATGTGTGTGGGGTGTGGTTGGTTGTGTGTGGAGATCTTTATGTGTATGTGTGTGGAGGGTGTTTTTGTGTCAGTGTATATTTTGGGTGGGTGTTTATGAGTAAGTGTATGTGTGAGTGGGGGATATGTTTCTGTGTAAGTGTTTGTGTTTGTAGGGTGGTGTTAAGTGTAAGTGTATGTATGTGGAGGTGAGTTCATGTATGTGTTTGTGTGTGTGAGGTGTTTATGTGTAGGTATATGTGTGTGGGAGGGTGTTTATGTATAATTGTATGTGTGTGGGGGTGTATATGTGCAAGTGTATGTTTATGTGAAGGGTGTTTATGTTTAGGTGTATGTATGTGGTTGCTGTTTATGAGTAAGTGTATGTGTTTGATCGGGTGTTATACTGCAAGTGTATGTGAGTTTGACTTGTGTTTATTCATGTGTATGTATGGAGTAGGTGTATGTGTGTGTACGGTCGGTGTTTATGTGTAAGTGTATGTGTATGTACTGTCGTTGTTTATGTGTAAGTGTATGTGTCGGTTGTGTTTATGAGTAAATGTATGTGTTGTGTGGTGTAAGAGTGTATGTAAGTGTATGTGTGTGGGCCAGTGTTTATGTGTAAGTGAATATATGCGGGGTGTGTTTATATGTAAGTACATATTGGTGGGGTTGTTTATGTGTAAGTGTATGTGTGTGATAGTGTGTTATTGTGCAGGTTTATGTGTGTAGCAGGACATTTATTTGTAAATGTATGTGTGTGGAGCGTGTTTATATACAAGTATATGTGTGTGGGGGGGATGTTTATGTGTAAGTGAATGTGTGTGTGTGGGGTGATAATCTGTAAGTTCATGTTTATGTTGGGGGTGTTTATGTATATGTGTATGTGTTTGGGGGTGTGTTCATGTTTAGGTGTATGAGTGTGGGAGCTGTTTAGGCGTACGTATATATGTGTGGGGATGATTATGTTTAAGTGTATGTGTGAGGGGTATTTATGAGTAAGTCTGTGTATGTGTGTGGGGGGTGTTAATCTGTAAGTGTATGTGTTATTGGGGGGTGATTATGCGTAAATGTATGTGTGTGGTGTGTATTGATGTGTAAGTGTATGTGTTTGGTGTGTGTATGTGTAATTGCATGCATGTGTGTGGTGTTTATGAGTAAGTTTATGTGTGTGTGTGGAGGGGTGTTTATTTGTAAGTGTATGTGTGTGGAGTTTGTTTATGTGTTTGTGTATGTGTGTATGGGATGTGTATTTCTAAGTGTATGTTTGTGGGTGTTTGCTTATGTGCCCCTAAGGCTAGAGCTGGATGAGGTTCCCACCCTGGATGAGACATATAAGGCAATCGAACAACTGAAAAGTGGCAAAGCAGCAGGTATGGATGGAATCCCTCCAGAAGTCTGGAAGGCTGGCGGCAAAACTCTGCATGCCAAACTGCATGAGTTTTTCAAGCTTTGTTGGGACCAAGGTAAACTGCCTCAGGATCTTCGTGATGCCACCATCATCACCCTGTACAAAAACAAAGGCGAGAAATCAGACTGCTCAAACTACAGGGGAATCACGTTGCTCTCCATTGCAGGCAAAATCTTCGCTAGGATTCTACTAAATAGAATAATACCTAGTGTCGCTGAGAATATTCTCCCAGAATCACAGTGCGGCTTTCGCGCTAACAGAGGAACCACTGACATGGTCTTTGCCCTCAGACAGCTCCAAGAAAAGTGTAGAGAACAAAACAAAGGACTCTACATCACCTTTGTTGACCTCACCAAAGCCTTCGACACCGTGAGCAGGAAAGGGCTTTGGCAAATACTAGAGCGCATCGGATGTCCCCCAAAGTTCCTCAACATGATTATCCAACTGCACGAAAACCAACAAGGTCGGGTCAGATACAGCAATGAGCTCTCTGAACCCTTCTCCATTAACAATGGCGTGAAGCAAGGCTGTGTTCTCGCACCAACCCTCTTTTCAATCTTCTTCAGCATGATGCTGAACCAAGCCATGAAAGACCCCAACAATGAAGACGCTGTTTACATCCGGTACCGCACGGATGGCAGTCTCTTCAATCTGAGGCGCCTGCAAGCTCACACCAAGACACAAGAGAAACTTGTCCGTGAACTACTCTTTGCAGATGATGCCGCTTTAGTTGCCCATTCAGAGCCAGCTCTTCAGCGCTTGATGTCCTGCTTTGCGGAAACTGCCAAAATGTTTGGCCTGGAAGTCAGCCTGAAGAAAACTGAGGTCCTCCATCAGCCAGCTCCCCACCATGACTACCAGCCCCCCCACATCTCCATCGGGCACACAAAACTCAAAACGGTCAACCAGTTTACCTATCTCGGCTGCACCATTTCATCAGATGCAAGGATCGACAATGAGATAGACAACAGACTCGCCAAGGCAAATAGCGCCTTTGGAAGACTACACAAAAGAGTCTGGAAAAACAACCAACTGAAAAACCTCACAAAGATAAGCGTATACAGAGCCGTTGTCATACCCACACTCCTGTTCGGCTCCGAATCATGGGTCCTCTACCGGCACCACCTACGGCTCCTAGAACGCTTCCACCAGCGTTGTCTCCGCTCCATCCTCAACATCCGTTGGAGCGCTCACACCCCTAACGTCGAGGTACTCGAGATGGCAGAGGTCGACAGCATCGAGTCCACGCTGCTGAAGATCCAGCTGCGCTGGATGGGTCACGTCTCCAGAATGGAGGACCATCGCCTTCCCAAGATCGTATTATATGGCGAGCTCTCCACTGGCCACCGTGACAGAGGTGCACCAAAGAAAAGGTACAAGGACTGCCTAAAGAAATCTCTTGGTGCCTGCCACATTGACCACCGCCAGTGGGCTGATAACGCCTCAAACCGTGCATCTTGGCGCCTCACAGTTTGGCGGGCAGCAGCCTCCTTTGAAGAAGACCGCAGAGCCCACCTCACTGACAAAAGGCAAAGGAGGAAAAACCCAACACCCAACCCCAACCAACCAATTTTCCCTTGCAACCGCTGCAATCGTGTCTGCCTGTCCCGCATCGGACTGGTCAGCCACAAACGAGCCTGCAGCTGACGTGGACTTTTTACCCCCTCCATAAATCTTCGTCCGCGAAGCCAAGCCAAAGAAAGAAGTATATGTTTGTAGGGGGTATTTATGTTAACGTATATGTATGTGGGGCATGTTTATGTCCCAGTGAATGTGTGTGGGTGCAATTAAATGTAAGTGTATGTGTGATTGAAGGGTGTTTATTCATGAGTATGTGTGGAGTAGGGTGTTTATGTGTAGGTGTATGTGTGTGTACCGTCGGTGTTTATGTGTAAGTGTATGTGTCGGTTGTGTTTATGAGTAAGTGTATGTGTTGTGTGGTGCAAGAGTATATGTAAGTGTATGTGTGTGGGGCGGTGTTTATGTGTAAGTGAATATGTGCAGGGTGTGTTTATGTGTAAGTACATATGCGTGGGGGTATGTATGTGTTTATCTATATGTGTCGGGTTGTTTATGTGTTTGTTTATGTGTTTGTTGGGTGTGTATGTCTTAGTGTATATTTCTGTGGGTTAGTTTATTGTATGTGCATGTGTGTACGGTTTATATATGTCGATGCATCTGTGTGTGTGTGTGTGTTGGTTATGACCCAGTGAATATGTGTGTGTGTGTGTGTTTAAGTGTAAGTGTATGTGAATGGTGGGGGGTGGTTATGTGAAAGTTTATGTGTGTCGGGGTTGTGTATGTGTAAGTGTATGTGAATGGTAGGTGTATATTTGTATGTGTATGTGTGTGGGTGAGTGTTCATGAGTAAGTGTATGTGTGTGGCACGGTATTTATTTGCATATGTATGAGTGTGGGGAGTGTTTATGTGTAAGTGTATGTTTGTGGGCGGTGTTTATATGTATGTATACGTATGTGGGGGCGTTTACTTGTAAGTGTATGTGTGTGGGGGGAGTTTATTTGTAAGTGTGTGTGTGTGGGGGTGTTCATGAGTAAGTATATGTGTGTGGTGAGGTATTTAGTTGTAAATGTATGTGTGTGGGGAGTGTTTACGTGTAAGTATTTGTTTGCAAATGGTGTCTATGTCTAAGTGTATGTGGGCATATTTTTATGTGTAGGTGTATGTGTGTCTGGTGGGGGTTTATATGTAAGTGTCCATTTTTGTGCGATGGTGTTAAGTGAAAATGTTTGTGTTCGGGGTGTGTTCATCTGGAAGTATATGTGTGGTTGGTGGGGTTATGTGTATTTTTATGTGGGGTTGTTTAAGTATAAGTGTATGTGTATGTGTGCAGTGAGTGTTTATGTGTAAGTGTATGTGTGTGGGTGTGTATTTTTGTTTAAGTGTATGTAGGTGCGGGGCATTTATATTTAAGTGTATGTGTGTGTGTTGGGGTTATGTGTAAGTATTTGTGTGGAGGGTGTTTATGTGCGTGTATGTGTGTGTGGTTGGGTGTTTATGAATAAGTATATATGTTGGGGGTGTTTAAGTGTAGGTGTATGTTTGTGGGTGATGTTTAGGTGTAAATGTATATGGGGTATATTATGTTTAAGTGTATGTGTGTGGGGAGTGTTTATATGTAAGTGTATGTGTGTGGGGGTCTTTATTTATAATTGTATGTCAGTTTAGAGGTATTTATGTATAAGTTATTGTGTGGTGGGGGGTGAAGATGTGTAAGTGTATGTTTGTGTGGTGATTATGTGTATTTTTATGCATGCAGGTGTTTTTGTTGTGTAAGTGTATGTGTGTGCAGGGTGTTTAAAAAATGTGTGTGTGTGTCTGGTGTGTTTATGTGCAAATGTATCTGTGTGGGGTGTGGTTAGGTGTGTGTGGAGTTGTGTTTATGTGTAGGTGTATGTGTGTTGGGAGTTGTTTTTGCGTAAGTGTATGTGCATGAGTGTGTTTATGTGTATGTGTATTTGTGTGTGGGGTTGCGTATTTCTAGGTTTATGTGTGTGGGTTGTGGTTGGTTGTGTGTGGGTGTCTTTATGTGTATGTGTGTGGAGGGTGTTTTTGTGTCAGTGTATATTTTGGGTGGGTGTTTATGAGTAAGTGTATGTGTGAGTGGGGGATATGTTTCTGTGTAAGTGTTTGTGTTTGTTGGATGGTGTTAAGTGTAAGTGTATGTATGTGGAGATGTGTTCATGTATGTTTTTGTGTGTGTGTGAGGTGTTTATGTGTAGGTATATGTGTGTGGGAGGGTGTTTATGTATAATTGTATGTGTGTGGGGGTGTATATGTGCAAGTGTATGTTTATGTGAAGGGTGTTTATGTTTAGGTGTATGTATGTGGTTGCTGTTTATGAGTAAGTGTATTTGTGTGGAGAGTGTTTATGTGTAAGTGTATGTGTGTGATCGGGTGTTATACTGCAAGTGTATGTGAGTTTGACTTGTGTTTATTCATGTGTATGTATGGAGTAGGTGTATGTGTGTGTACAGTCGGTGTTTATGTGTAAGTGTATGTGTTGGGTGTGTTTATGTGTAGGTGTATGATTGTGGGTGATTTTTATGTTAAGTGTATATGTCGGGAGTGTTTTAAGAGTATGTGTATGATGTTTGTTTATATGTAATTGTAGGTGTTTATGAGTAAAGGTATATGTTATTGGGAGTGTTTAGGTTTAAGTTTATGTGTTTGTGTGTGGGGGTTGTTTATGTGTAAGTGCATATGCGTGAGGGGTATATAAGTGTACATCTACGTTTGGGTGTTGTTTATGTGTTAGTGTATGTGTGGGTTGTTTATGTGTTTGCGTATGTGTGTGGGGCGTGTGTATGTCTAAGTGTATGTTTCTGGGGGATTGTTTATGTGTAAGAATATGTGTGTAGGTTGTATTTCTGTTGACGTGTGTGTGTGTGTGTGTGTGTGTGTGTGTGTGTGTGTGTGTGTGTGTGTGTTGTCTATGTCCTAATGAATGTGTCAGGGGATGTTTAAGTGTAAGTGTATGTGAATGTTGGGGAGTGTGTATGTGTTAGTGTATGGTGTTTGTGGGTTGTTTATGTGCAAGTGTATGTGTGTGGCGGTTAAATATTTGTAAATGTATGTGTGTGGGATTGTTTACGTGTAAATGTATATGTGCGGGGCATGTTTATGTGTAAGTGTATGTGTGTGGGGGTGTTTATGAGTACGTGTATGCATTATTGGGAGTGTTTAGGTGTACATGTATGTTTGTGAGATGTGTTTATATATAAGTGCATTTGTTTGGGGGGCTTTATGTGTAAGTGTATGTGTATATCGTGGGGTGTTTATGTGTGTGGGGTTGTAATTATAAGTAAGTGTATGTGTGTCGGAGGTGTTTATGTGTACATTTATGTGTGTGGTGGGTGTATATGTGTAAGTGTATGTGTGTGGGTGTGTGTGTGTTCATGAGAGAGTGTATGTGCGTGGCAGTGTATTTATTTGCAAATGTATGAGTGTGGTGAGTGTTTATGTGTAAGTGCATGTTTGAGGGTGGTGTTAATGTGTAAGTGTATGTATGTGGGGGGAGTTCATGTGTAAGTGTATGTGTGTGTGGGGGTATTCATTTGTAAGTGTATGTGTGTGGGGATGGGTGTTCATGAGTAGGTGTATGTGTAGTGGGACATATTTGTAAATATATGTGTGTGGGGCATGTATATATGCATGTCTATGTGTGTGGGGGGGGATGTTTCTGTGTAACTGAATGTGTGTGTTGGGCGATAATGTGTAAGTGCATGTGTATGTTGGGGGAATTTATGTATAAGTGTATGTATTTGGGGGGGTGTTCATGTTTAGGTGTACGTATATATGTGTGGGGGACGATTATGTTTAAGTGTATGTGTGAGGGGTATTTATGAGTAAGTCTGTGTATGTGTGTGGAGGGTGTTAATCTGTAAGTGTATGTGTTATTGGGGGGTGTTTATGCATAAGTGTATGTGTGTGGTGTGTATTTATGTGTAGATGTATGTGTTGGGTGTGTGTATGTGTAATTGCGTGCGTGTGTGTGGTGTTTATGTGTAAGTTTATGAGTGTGTGTGGAGGGGTGTTTATGTGTAAGTGTATGTGTGTGGGGGTTGTTTATGTGTAAGTGTATGTGTGTGGGTGTGTTTATGTGTATGTGTATTTGTGTGTGGGGTGGCGTATGTCAAGGTGCATGTGAGTGGGGTGGTGTTTATGTGTAACTGTATGTGTTGGGTGTGTTTATGTGCAAATGTATGTATGTGGGAGCTGTTTATGTGTAGGTGTATGTGTGTGGGAGGGTGTTTATGTATAATTGTATGTGTGGGTTGTATATGTGTATGTGAAGGGTTTTTATGTTTAGGTGTATGTATTTGGTGGGTGTTTATGAGTTAGTGTATTTGTGTGGAGAGTGTTTATGTGTAAGTATATATGTGTGATAGAGTGTTATTGGGCAGGTGTATGTGAGTTTGGGGGTGCTTATTCAAGTGTATGTGTGGAGTAGATGTATGTGTGTATGGTCAGAGTTTATGTGTAAGTGTATGTGTTTGATGTCTTTAAGAGTAAGAGTATGTGTGGTGGATGTTTATATGTAAGTGTATGTGTGTGGGGGTTGTTTATGTGCTTGTGTATGTGTGTGTGGGATGTGTATTTCTAAGTGTATATTTGAAGATGTTTGCTTATGTGTAAGTATATAATTGTAGGGGATATTTATGTTAACGTATGTGTGTGTGGGGATGTTTATGTCCCAGTGAATGTGTGTGGGTGTATTTAAGTGTAAGTGTATGTGTGTGGGCGTCTTTATTTGTAAGATTATTTGTTTGTTCGGGTTTTATTATGTAAGTATATTGTATTTGAGGGGTGTTTATTCATGAGTAGGTGTGGAGTAGGGTGTTTATGTGTAGGTGTATGTGTTTGTACCATCAGTGTTTATGTGTAAATGTATGTGTCGGTTGTGTTTCTGAGTAAGTGTATGTGTTGTGTGGTGTAAGAGTATTTGTAAGTGTATGTGTGTGGGGCGGTGTTTATGTGTAAGTACATATGTGTGGGGATGTTTATGTGTTTGTGTATGTGTGTGGGGTGTGTATGTCTGTGTATATTTCTGTGGGTTAGTTTATGAGTATGTGTATGTGTGTACGGTTTATATATGTCGTTGCATCTGTGTGTGGGTGTTGGTTATGTCCCAGTGAATATGTGTGTGTTTAAGTGTAAACGTATGTGAATTGGTGGGGGGTGGTTATGTGTAAGTTTATGTGTGTCGGGGGTGTTTATGTGTAAGTGTATGTGTGTGGGTATGTGTTCATGAGAGAGTGTATGTGCATCGCAGTGTATTTATTTGTAAATGTATGAGTGTGGGGAGTGTTTATGTGTAAGTGCATGTTTGTGGGTGGTGTTTATGTGTAAGTGTGTGTGGGGGTTGTTTATGTGTAACTGTATGTGTTGGGTGTGTTTATGTGCAAATGTACATATGTGGGTGCTGTTTATGTGTAGGTGTATGTGTGTTTTGAGGGTGTTTATGTGTAGGTATATGTGTGTGGGAGTGTGTTTATGTATAATTTTATGTGTGAATGGTGTATACGTGTAAGTGTATGTGTATGTGAAGGGTGTTTATGTTTAGGTGTATGTATTTGGTGGGTGTTTATGAGGTATTGTATTTGTGTGGAGAGTGTTTATATGTAAGTGTATGTGTGTGTTATTGTGCAAGTGTATGTGAGTTTGGGGGGGTGTTTATTCATGTGTATGTGTGGAGTAGGGGTATGTTTGTGTACGGTCGGTGTTTATGTGTATGTGTCGGATGTCTTTAAGAGTAAAAGTATGTGTGGTGGGTGTTTATATGTAAGTGTATGAGTGTGGGTGGTGTTTATGAATAAGTATGTGTGTGGGCGGTGTTATGTGTAAGTGTATGTGTGTGGGTGTTGTTTATGTGTAAGTACATGTGTGTAGGGGGTATGTATGTTAACGTGTATGTGTGTGGGGGATGTTTATGTCCCAGTGAATGTGTGTGGGTGTATTTAAGTGTAAGTGTATGTGTGTGAGCATCTTTATTTGTAAGAGTATTTGTTTGTTCGGGTTTTATTATGTAAGTATATGTGTGTTTGAGGGGTGTTTATTCATGAGTATGTGTGGAGTATGGTGTTTATGTGTAGTTGTATGTGTGTGTACCATCGGTGTGTATGTGTAAGTGTTTGTGTCGGTTGTGTTTATGAGTAAATGTATGTGTTGTGTGGTGTAAGAGTATTTGTAAGTGTATGTGTGTGGGGTGGTGTTTATGTGCAAGTGAATATGTGTGGGGTGTGTTTACATGTAAGTACATATGTGTGGGGGGGTTATATATGTGTATATCTATATGTGTGGAGTTGTTTATGTGTAAGTGTATGTGTGTGGGGGTTGTTTATGTGTTTGTGTATGTGTGTGGTGGTGTGTTTTTCTAAGTGTATATTTTTGGGCGTTTGTTTATGAGTATGTGTATGTGTGCAGGGGATATTTATGTCGATGCATCTGTGTATGGGTATTGGTTATCTTCCAGTGACTGTATGTGTGTGTGTGTGTCTGTGTGTGTGTGTGTGTGTGCGTGTGTGTGTGTGTGCGTGTGTGTGTGTGTGTGTATGTGTATGTTTGTGTGTGTGTGTTTAAATGTAAATGTATGTGAATGGTAGGTGTATATGTGTAAGTGTATGTGTGTGGGCGTGTGTTCATGGTTAGTGTATGTGCATGGTGGGGTATTTATTTGTAAATGTATGAGTGGGGGGAGTGTTTATGTGTAAGTGTGTGTTTGTGTGTATGTGTTTAAATGTAAATGTATGTGAATGGTAGGTGTATATGTGTAAGTGTATGTGTGTGGGCGTGTGTTCATGGTTAGTGTATGTGCATGGTGGGGTATTTATTTGTAAATATATGAGTGTGGGGAGTGTTTATGTGTAAGTGTATGTTTGTGGGTGGTGTTTATATGTAAATGTATGTGAATGGGGGCAGTTTATTTGTAAGTGTATGTGTGTGTGTGCGTGGGTGTTTATGAATAAGTGTATGTGTTGGGGGTGTTTAAGTGTAGGTGTATGTTTGTGGATGATGTTTATGTGTAAGTGTATATGAGGTATTTTATGTTTAAGTGTATGTGTGTGGGGAGTGTTTATTTATAATTGTATGTCAGTTTAGAGGTATTTATGTATAAGTGTATGTATGATGTGGGGGATGAAGATGTGTAAGTGTATGTTTGTGTGGGTGATTATGTGTATTTTTATGCGTGCAGGTGTTTTTGTTGTGTAAGTGTATGTGTGTGCGGGGTGTTTAAATATAAATGTGTGTGTGTGTGTGGTGTGTTTATGTGCAAATGTATCTGTGTGGGATGTGGTTAGGTGTGTGTGGGGTTGTGTTTATGTGTAGGTGTATGTGTGTTTGGAGTTGTTTTTACGTAAGTGTATGTGTGTGGGTGTGTTTTTGTGTATGTGTATATGTGTGTGGGGTTGCATATGTCTAGGTGTATGTGTGTGGGGTGTGGTTAGGTGTGTGTGTGTGGGTCTTTATGTGTATGTGTGTGGAGGGTGTTTATGTGTAAGTGCATATTTTGGGTGGGTGTTTATGAGTAAGTGTATGTGTGAGTGGGGGATATGTTTCTGTGTAAGTGTTTGCATTTGTGGGGTGGTATTAAGTGTAAGTGTATGTATGTGGAGGTGAGTTCATGTATGTGTTTGTGTGTGAGGTGTTTATGTGCAAATGTACGTATGTGTGCGCTGTTTATGTGTAGGTGTATCTGTGTATGGAGCGTGTTTATGTGTAGGTATATGTGTGTGGGAGGGTGTTTATGTATAATTGTATGTGTGTGGGGGTATATATGTGTAAGTGTATGTTTATGTGAAGGGTGTTTATGTTTAGGTGCATGTATGTGGTGGCTGTTTATGAGTAAGTGTATTTGTGTGGAGATTCTTTATGTGTAAGTGTCTGTGTGTAATAGGGTGTTATTGTGCAAGTGTATGTGAGTTTGACTGGTGTTTATTCATGTGTATGTATGGAGTAGGTGTATATGTGTACGGTCGGTGTTTATGTGTAAGTGTATGTGTTCGGTGTGTTTATGTGTAGATGTATGATTGTGGGTGATGTTTATGTTTAAGTGTAAATGTGCGGAGTGTTTTAAGAGTATGTGTGTGAGGTGTGTTTATATGTAAATGCAGGTGTATGTGTTTATGAGTAAGGGTATGTGTTATTGGGAGTGTTTAGGTGTAAGTGTATGTGTGTGGGACGTGTTTATATATAAATGTAGGTATGCGGGGGACTTTATGCGTAAGTGTCTGTGTATGTGGTGGGGTGTTTATGTGTCAGTGAATGTGTGCGGTGCATGTGTAATTGTATATGTGTGGGGGGGGTATATAATTATACGTCCCTGTGTGTGTGTTGTTTATGTGTTAGTGTATGTGTGTGGGTTTTTTAATGTGTTTGCATATGTGTGTGTGGGGTGTGTATGTCTAAGTGCATGTTTCTGGGGGTTTGTTCATGTGTAAGTGTATGTGTGTTGGGGGTATTCATGTCGACATGTCTGCGTGTGGGTGTTGTTTATGTCCCAGTGAATGTGTCTGGGGATGTTTAAGTGTAAGTGTATGCGAATGTTGGGGGGTGTTTATGTGTAAGTGTATGGTGTTTGCGGCTTGTTTATGTGTAAGTGTATGTGTGTGTGGATGTTTTAATGTGTAAGTGTATGTTTGTGGGTGATGTTTATGTGTAAGTGTGGGTATGTGAGGGTGTTATGTGCAACTGTACATGTATGCGTGTTGGGTGGTGTTTATGTGCAGGTTTATGTGTGTGGGAGTGTGTTCATAAGCAACTGTATTTGTGTGTGGGTATATTTATGTGCAATTGTATGTGTGTGGAGGGTGTTTATGTGCAAGAGTATGTGTGCGTGTGTGTGTTTATGTGTACGTGAATGTGTGGGTGTAGGGTGATTATATGTAAGTGTATGTGTGTGCAGGGTGATTATGTGTGTGTATGTGTGTGTGGGTGGTGTTTATGTATACGTGTATGTGTGGGGTAGATTATGTGTAGATGTATGCTTGTGGGTGATGTTTATGTGTAATTATATTTGTGTGTGTGTTTATTTGTAAGTGTAGGTGTTTATGTGCAACTGTACACATGTGTGGGGGGTATTTATGTGCTGGTGTATGTGTGTTGGTGTGTGTTCATGAGTAAGTGTATGTGTGTGTGGGTATTTATGTGTAATTGTATGAGTGTGGAGGGTTTTTATGTGCAAATGTATGTGTGTGGGGTGTGTCTTTGTGTAAGTGAATGTGTGTGTGTGGGGTGATTATGTGTAAGTGTATATATTTGTTGGGGTTGTTTATGTATCAGTTTATGTGTTTGGGGTGTGTTTATGTGTATGTGTATGTGTGTAGGGGCTGTTTATGTGTACGTGTAGGTGTGTGGAGGGATTTTAAGTCTAAATGTATGTATGCGGGGAGTGTTTATGTGTAAGTGTATGTGTGTGGGGATGAATTCATGTGTATGTGTATGTGTATGTGTATGTGTGGGGCGTTTATGTGTTAGTGTATGTGTATGGGGGATGAAGATGTGTAAGTGTATGTGTCTGTGTGGGTGATTATGTGTATATTTATGCCTGCAGGAGGTGTTGATGTGTAAGTGTATTTGTGTGCGGGGTGTTTGAATATAAGTGTGTGTGTGTGTGTGTGTGTGTGGTGTGTTTATGTGCAAATGGATGTGTGTGGAGTGTGGTTAGGTGTGTGTGGGGTTGTGTTTATGTGTAAGTGTATGTGTGTGGGGGAAATTTATATGAAAGTGGATGTGTGTGGAGGTGTGTTTATGTGTAAGTGCATGATTGAGTTTTTTTTTAGTAAGGGTATGTGTGTGCTGGTGTTTATGTGTATATGTATGTGGAGGGTGTTTATGTGTAAATGTATATTTTGGGTGGGTGTTTATGAGGAAGTGTATGTGTGAGTGGGGGATATGTTTCTGTGTAAGTGTTTGTGTTTATGTGGTGGTGTTAAGTGTAAATGTATGTGTGTGGAGGTTTGTTCATGTATAAGTGTATGTGTGTGGTGGGTGTTTACATGTAAATGTATGTGTGTGGGGGATTGTTTATATGTAATGTGTGTGTGAGGTTCTTATTTATGTGTATGTGAGTTTAGAGGTGTTTAGGTGTAAGTGTAAGTGTGTGTGTGTGGGGTGTTTATGTATTAAAGTATGTGTGTGTGGTGGTGATTAGGAGTAAGTGCATGTGTAGAAGGGTATGTTTATGTAAGTGTATGCGTCTGGTGGGTGTTTATGTGTATGTGTCTGTCTGTGTGGGGATTTTAATGTGTAAATATATGTGAGGGGCGATGTTTAGTGTAAGTGTATGTGTGTGCGTGGTGTTAATGTATAGTGTATGTTTGTTTGGTGCATGTTTATATGTAAGTGTATGTGTGGAGCAAGGGGTGTATGTGTGGGGGCATGTTTATGTCCATGTGTATGTGTGTGGTGGGATGTTTATGTGTAAGTGTATGTGTGTTTAGGATGTTTATGTGTAAGTGTATGTTTGGGGTGATGTTTATGATTAAGTGAATGTGTGTGTGGGGTATTTATGTTTAAGTCTATGGGGGATGTTTATGTGTAAGTATATATGTGTGGGGGTTGTTTATGTCCAAGTGTATGTTTGTGGTGAGGTGTTTATGTGTAAGTGTATGTGTGTGGGGAGGTACTTATGTGTAAGAGCATGTATAGGAGGGTCTGTTTATGTATAAGTGTATGTGTGTTGTCGGGTGTTTATGTATCAGTGTATGTGTGTGTGGGGGTGTGTGTGGGTTATGTTTAAGTGTAGGTGTGTGAGGGTGTTTATGTGCAACTGGACATGTGTGTGTGGTTGGGTGTTTATTTGTAGGTGTATGTGTATGGGTGGGTGTTCATGAGTAAGTGTATGTGTGTGGAGTGTATTTATGTGTAAGTGTATGTGTGTGTGGTGTTTATGTGTAAGTGTATGTGTGTTTGTGGCATATTTATGTGTAAGTGTATGTGTGTGTGTGGTTTATTTATGTGTAAGTGTATGTGTGTGTGTGGTTTATTTATGTGTAAGTGTATGTGTGTGGGGGTTGTTTATGTCCAAGTGTATGTTTGTGGTGAGGTGTTTATGTGTAAGTGCATGTGTAGGAGGGTCTGTTTATGTATAAGTGTATGTGTGTTGTCGGATGTTTATGTATCTGCCCAGACAGGGGCCTCCGCCTGCTTTGCTCTACCGAGCCCGAGGCTGCCGCCTCCCTCTCACTTTTTCCCGGATCGGGGCCGCCGCCACCTACCTTCTGCTCGGATTGGGGCCGGGGCCGCTGCCACCGTCCCTGTGCCTGGACCGGGGCCACCGCCTCCTTCTTTCTGCCCGGACCAGGGCCTCCGCCTGCTTCGCTCTACTGAGGTCGGGGCCACCACCTCCCCCTCGCTTTTTCCCGGATCAGGGCCGCCGCCACCTACCTTCTGCTTGGACTGGGGCCGGGGCCGCCGCCGCCTTCCCTGTGCCCGGACCAGGGCCGCCTCCTCCTTCTTTCTGCCTGGATCGGGGCCTCCACCTGCTTTGCTCTACCAAGGCCGGGGCCACCACCTCCCCCTCACTTTTGCCTGGATCGGGGCCGCCGCTGCCTACCTTCTGCTCGGACAGGGGGTGGGGCCGCCGCCGCCTTCCCTGTGCCCGGACCGGGGCTGCCGCCTCCTTCTTTCTGCCCGGACCGGGGCTTCCAACTGCTCCACTCTGTCGAGGCCGGGACTGCCGCCTCCCCCTAGCTTTTTACATTTTACACCCCAGTTACACAGCAGTAAGAAAGGGTGTGACTCGGTCAACCCCGTCAGAATCCAACCGGGTCCCTGACCTACCTCAGAGATAGTTAGAGAACCCAATTAAACTTACCTAGGCCATGTACACAGCTGATTTGCGACCAGGTATGGTCCAACCTAGGAGGGGAGGCAGGCCCCTCCAGCCCGCGTAAGCAACCTGCATAGGAGAAGGCCACTCCGATATAAAACCTACGACCCAAGGACCTTGCTGCCACGTCCCAGCTTGCTTGGCCACAGCATACGAACCATGGGTGTAAAGGGTGGGGCCAGTACTGCGCACACTGCACTCCACCTAAAAGCTCCTTTGCGCAGGCCCGAGGATATGTCCACATCCTCCCCCTCCACGTCCTCCCCCTCAAAAGATGCTCACAAACTCAAGCTAGCATGCTGGAACATCAGAACCATGCTGGACAAGGCTGACAGCCACCGACCTGAACGTCGGTCTGCCCTCATCGTACATGAACTCCTCAGACTTGACATCGACATAGCCGCTCTCAGTGAAGTCCACCTTGCAGATGTAGGCAGCCTCCAAGAACGCGGCGCGGGCTACACACTCTACTGGTCTGGCAAGCCTATGGATGAACGATGCCTATCTGGTGTAGGCTTCATGGTCAAGAACTCCATTGCCTCCAAACTCGAAAACCTCCCGACAGGCCACTTGGACCAGATCATGTCCATGTGACTCCCCCTTCAAAACAAGCGTCGCATCACCCTCATCAGTGTCTATGCTCCAACCCTCCAGGTGGAACCAGCAGAAAAGGACAAGTTCTACACTGATCTGTGCAACCTCATCAACGCACCCCTACAGCTGACAAGGTTGTCATCCTTGGCGACTTCAATGCTTGCGTCGATAAAGACTCAGAAACCTGGCCAGGAATCCTGGGCAAGCATGGTGTCGGCAAGTGCAACGACAATGGGCGTCTCCTGTTGGAGCTCTGTGCAGAACAGTGGCTTGTCATTACAAACATCCTTTTTCAGCAGAGGGACAGCCTAAAGACTATCTGGATGCATCCCTGATCCAAACACTGGCACCTCCTGGACTATGTCCTGGTATGAGAAAAAGACAAACGAGATGTGCTCCACACCAGGGTCATGCCCAGTGCGGAATGTCACACTGACCACCGGCTGGTTCGCTGCAAGCTCAACCTTCACTTCAAGCCAAAGTCCAGGAACAGTAAATCCCCCAGAAAGAGGTTCAATGTTGGAAGCTTGCAGTCAGATGAAGTGAGAGGAAACTTCCAGGCAAACCTCAAAGCAAAGCTTGAGGATGCAATCTGCCTCACGGACTCATCCCCCGAAACCCTCTGGGATCAGCTGAAGACTGCCATACTGCAATCCACCGAAGAGGTACTGGGCTTCTCCTCCAGGGAAAAACAAGGACTGGTTCGACGAAAACAACAAGGAAATCCAGGAGCTCCTGGCAAAGAAGTGAGCTGCCCACCAGGCTCACCTTGCAAAGCCGTCCTGGCCAGAGATGAAACGAGCCTTCCATCACGCATGCAGCCATCTTCAGCGCAAACTCCAGGAGATCCAAAATGAGTGGTGGACTAGCCTCGCCAAACGAACCCAGCTCAGCGTGGACATTGGCGACTTCAGGGGTTTTTACGAGGCTGTGTATGGCCCCTCACCCCAAGTCCAAAGCCCGCTGTACAGCTCAGATGGCAAAGTCCTCCTTAGCGACAAGATCTCCATCCTCAACCGATGGTCAGAACACTTCCAATCTCTTCAGTGCCAACCGCTCAGTCCAAGAATCCACCCTGCTCCAGCTCCCTCAACAGCCCTTAAGGCTAGAGCTGGATGAGGTCCTCACCCGGGAAGAGACATATAAGGCAATTGAACAACTGAAAAGTGGCAAAGCAGCAGGTATGGATGGAATCCCCCCCAGAGGTCTGGAAGGCTGGTGGCAAAACTTTGCATGCCAAACTGCATGAGTTTTTCAAGGTCTGCTGGGACTAAGGAAAGCTGCCTCAGGATCTTCATGATGCCATCATCATCACCCTGTACAAAAACAAAGGCGAGAAATCAGACTGCTCAAACTACAAGGGAATCACGCTGCTCTCCATTGCAAGCAAAATCTTTGCTAGGATTCTCCTAAATAGAATAATACCTAATGTCGCCGAAAATGTTCTCCCAGAATCACAGTGTGGCTTTCGCGCAAACAGAGGAACTACTGACATGGTCTTTGCCCTCAGACAGCTCCAAGAAAAGTGCAGAGAACAAAACAAAGGACTCTACATCATCTTTGTTGACCTCACCAAAGCCTTCGACACCGTGAGTAGGAAAGGGCTTTGGCAAATACTAGAGCGCCTCGGATACCCCTCAAAGTTCCTCAACATAGTTATCCAACTGCACGAAAACCAACAAGGTCAGGTCAGATACAGCAATGAGCTCTCTGAACCCTTCTCCATTAACAATGGCATGAAGCAAGGCTGCATTCTGGCACCAACCCTCTTTTCAATCTTCTTCAGCATGATGCTGAAACAAGCCATGAAAGACCTCAACAATGAAGACGCTGTTTACATCAGGTACCGCACGGATGGCAGTCTCTTCAATCTGAGGTGCCTGCAAGCTCACACCAAGACACAAGAGCAATTTGTCCGTGAACTACTCTTTGCAGACGATGCCGCTTTAATTGCCCATTCAGAGCCAGCTCTTCAGCGCTTGACGTCCTGTTTTGCAGAAACTGCCAAAATGTTTGGCCTGGAAGTCAGCCTAAAGAAAACTGAGGTCCTCCATCAGCCAGCTCCCCACCATGACTACCAGCCCCCCCACATCTCCATCAGGCACACAAAACTCAAAATGGTCAACCAATTTACCTATCTCAGCTGCACCATTTCATCAGATGCAAGGATCGACAACGAGATAGACAACACACTCGCCAAGGCAAATAGCACCTTTGGAAGACTACACAAAAGAGTTTGGAAAAACAACCAACCGAAAAACCTCACAAAGATTAGCGTATACAGAGCCGTTGTCATACCCACACTCCTGTTCAGCTCCAAATCATGGGTCCTCTACCGGCATCACCTACGGCTCCTAGAACGCTTCCACCAGTGTTGTCTCCACTCCATCCTCAACATTCATTGGAGCGACTTCATCTCCAACATTGAAGTACTCGAGATGGCAGAGGCCAACAGCATCGAATCCACGCTGCTGAAGATCAAACTGCGCTGGGTAGGTCACGTCTCCAGAATGGAGGACCATCGCCTTCCCAAGATCGTGTTATATGGCGAGCTCTCCACTGGCCACTGAGACAGAAGTGCACCAAAGAAGAGGTACAAGGACTGCCTAAAGAAATCTCTTGGTGCCTGCCACATTGACCACCGCCATTGGGCTGATATCGCCTCAAACCGTCCATCTTGCTGCCTCACAGTTCAGCGGGCAGCAACCTCCTTCGAAGAAGTCTGCAGAGCCCACCTCACTGACAAAAGACAAAGGAGGAAAAACCCAACACCCAACCCCAACCAACCAATTTTCCCTTGCAACCACTGCAACCGTGTCTGCCTGTCCCACATCAGACTTGTCAGCCACAAACGAGCCTGCAGCTGACATGGACATTACCCCTCCATAAATCTATGTCTGGGAAGCCAAGCCATAGAAGAAAATGTAGATTTATCAGTGTATGTGTGTGTGGGGGTGTTTATGTTTAAGTGTATGTGTGTAGGGTGTGTTTATGTCTACGTGTATGTGTGGGTGTATGTGTATGTGTGGGAGGGGGTGTTTATGTCCCAGTGTATGTGTGTGGGGGTGTTTATGTATAAGTGAATGTGTGTGGGTGGTTTTTATGTGTATGTGTATGGGTATGAGGGGTGTTTATGTATGTGTATGTGAGTTTGGGGGTGTTTATTTGTAAATATATGTGTATGAGGGGTGTTTATGGGTTAGTATTTGTGTGTGTGGATGTTTATGTGTAAGTATAAGTGTGTTTGGGGTTTTTATGTGTAAGTGTATGTGTGAGTGGGGGTGAAGATGTGTAAGTGTATGTGTGTGTGTGGGTGATTATGTGCATGTTTATGTGTGCAGGCACTGTTCATTGTAAGGGTATGTGTGTGTCCTGGAGTGTTTATGTATTATTGTGTGTGTGTGTGTGTGTGTGTGTGTGTGGTGCTTATGTGTAAGTGTATGTGTGTTTGTGGCATATTTATGTGTAAGTGTATGTGTGCGTGTGGTTTATTTATGTGTAAATGTATGTGTGTGGGGGGTGTTTATGTCCAAATGTATGTGTAGTGGGATATTTATGTGTAAGTGTATGTGTGTGTGGGGTGCGTTTATTTGTAGGTGCATGTTTGTGTGGAGTGTTTATGTGTAAGTGTACATGTGGGGGAAAATAATGTTTAAGTGTTTGTGTGTGGGTGGTGTTTATATATAAGTGCATGAGTGTGTGGTGTTTTTTTAAAGTCTATGGGCGTGTATGTGGGGTTGTTTATGTGTAAGGTCATGTGTGTGCGGGGTATGTATGTGTAGGTCTATGTGTGGGTGATGTTTATGAGTAAGGTATATGGGGGTGTTTTTGTGGTGTATGGGTGTGGGGGGTGTTTACGTGTAAGTGTAGGTGTGTGAGGGTGCTTATGTGCAACTGTACATGTGTGTGGGGGGTGTTTATTTGCTGGTGTATGTGTGTGGGTGTGTGTTCATGAGTAAGTGTTTGTGTGTGTGTAGGTATTTATGTGTAATTGTAGGAGTGGAGGGTGTTTATGTGCGTGTATGTGTATGTGGGGTGTTTATGTGTAAGTGAATGTGTCTGTGCATGTGGGGTGATTATGTGTAAGTGTATATTTTTCTTGGGGGGTGTTTATGTATAAGTGTATGTGTGTGGGGGATGTTTATGTGTATGCTTATGTTTGTGCGGTTTTATATGTGTAAGTGTATGTGTGTAGGGTGTGTTTATGTCTACGTGTATGTGTGTGTGTATGTGTATGTGTGGGAGGGGGTGTTTATGTCCCAGTGTATGTGTGTGGGGGTGTTTATGTATAAGTGAATGTGTGTAGGTGGTTTTTATGTGTATGTGTATGGGTATGAGGGGTGTTTATGTATGTGTATGTGAGTTTGGGGGTGTTTATTTGTAAATATATGTGTATGAGGGGTGTTTATGGGTTAGTATTTGTGTGTGTGGATGTTTATGTTTATGTGTAAGTATAAGTGTGTTTGGGGTTTTTATGTGTAAGTGTATGTGTGAGTGCGGGTGAAGATGTGTAAGTGTATGTGTGTGTGTGGGTGATTATGTGTATGTTTATGTGTGCAGGTGCTGTTCATGTGTAAGGGTATGTGTGTGTCCTGGAGTGTTTATGTATTATTGTGTGTGTGTGTGTGTGTGTGTGTGTGTGTGTGTGTGTGTGTGTGTGTGTGTGTGATGTGTTTATGTGTTTGTGGGGTATTTATGTGTGTGTGGGGGTTGTTTATGTGTAAGTGTATGTGTGTAAGGTGTTTTTATGTGTAAGTCTATGTGTGTGGGTTTTTTTAATGTAGTGTTTATGTGTGTTTTTGGGGCTGTTTAAGTGTAAGTACAGAGCAGGGGGATATGTGCATGTGTATGTGTGTGGGGGATGTTTATGTGCAAGTGAATGTGTGGGTTTTTTGTGTAAGTGTAGTTTTCCAGGGTGTGTTTATGTTTAAATGCATGTGTGTTGGGGGTATTTATGTGTACTAATATGTGTGGGGCTGTTTATGTGTAGGTGTATGTGTATGCAGGTATTTATTTGTAACTATGGGTTTTGGTGATTTTATGTGTAAGTGTATGTGTGTGTGGGATTGTTTAGGTGTAGGTTCATGTGTTTGGGTGTATTTATGTGTAGGTCTATGTTGTGGGGGTGTTTATGTGTAAGTGTATGTAAGTGTGGGTGCTGTTTATGTGTAAGTGTATGTGTGTGATGCTTTTAACAGTGTATATGTTTTTTTGAGGGTGTTTAAGTGTAAATGTATGTGTGTGCGGGGTGTGTTTATGTGTAAATGTATATGTGGGGAGGTTGTTTATGTCTTTGTGTATGTGTGTGGGGGTGGGTATGTCAAAATGTAGGTTTGAAGGAGTTTGTTTATATGTAAGTGCATGGGCGTGGCGGGTGTTTACGTGTATGTTTATAGGTGTCTGGTGGTGTTTATGTGTATGTTTATGTGTATGTGGGTATTTTTGTGTAAGTGCATGTGCATGGGGTGTATTTATGTGTACATCTCTGTATGGTGGGTGTTTATATGTAGGTGTATCTGTGATGAGGAGTGTGTACGTCTACGTGTATGTTTGTGGGGCATTGTTTATGTGTAAGTGTATGTTTGTAGGTGTTGTTCATGACTACATGTATGTGTGTAGGCGTGTTTATGTGTATGTGAGTTTGTGATGGTGTTTATCTGTAAGTGTATATATATGTGGTGTCTATTTATATGTACGTTTGTGTTTGTGTGGATGTTAATGTGTGTGATGTGTGTGTAAGTGTTTGGGGTTTTTTATGTAACTGTATGTGTGTGTGGGGTGTTTTTACATATAAGAGTATGTGCGTGTGGAGGTGTTTATGTGTAAGTGCATGTGTAGGGGGGTATGTTTATTTATAAGTGCATATGTGTGTGGGGTGTTTATATGTAGGTGTCTGTACGTAGGGTGGTGTTTATGTGTAAGTGTACGTGTGTGGGGGGTTTTATGTTTAAGCGTATGTGTGTGCGGTGTGTATGTGTGTGAGGGGTGTTTATGTTCATATACATTTGTATGGTGGGGTGTTTGTGTATAAGGGTATGCGTGTGGGGACGTGTTTATGTGTAAGTGCATGTGTAAGAGAGTTTGTTTATGTATAAGTGTATGTGTGTGGGGGGTGTTTATGTGTATGTGCAGAGCAGGGTGTTATGTGTAAGTTTATGTGTGTGAGGGATGTTTATGTTCAAATGCATGTGTGCGGTGGGGTGTTTATGAGTAAGTGTATGTATGGGGGTGTTTATGTGTATATATATGTGTGTGGGGCTTGTTTATGCGTTTGTGTATATGTGTGGGGTTGTGTATGTCAAAGTGTAGGTTTGTGGGGGTTTGTTTATGTATACGTGTATGGGTGTGGTGTGTGTTATGTCTAAGTGTATGGATATTGGGTTGTGTTTATGTATGTGTATGTGTATTGTGGGAGCTTATGTGTACGTTTTTGTGTGTGTGGGTGTTTTTGCTTAAGTGTGTGGGGGATTTTTACATGTATGTGTTTGTGTGTGGGGCATTGTATATATGTAGGTGTATGGTGTTTGGGGGATGTTTATGTGTAAGGGTATGTTCGTTTGGGGGTGGTTATGTGTAATCGTCTGAATAGAGATGTCTTAATGAATAAGTGTATGTGTGTGGGGGGTGTTTTAGCGTAGGTGTATGTGTGTGGGGATTGTTTATGTGTATGTGTATATGTGGGGCGGTTTTAATGTGTATGGGTATGTTTGGGGGTGTTTATGTGTAAGTGTCTGGTTTTAACGTGTAAGTGTTAGTGTGTGTTTGATGTTTATATCTGTGGGTGGTGTTTATGTTTAAATGTATAGGTGTGGGGATTTTTATGTAAGTGTGAATGTATGAATGGGATGATAATGTGTAAGTGTATGTGTTTGTGATGGGGATGTTTATGTATATGTGTATGTGTGTTTGTGGCGTGTTTATGTCTAAGTGTATGTGTGGAGTGGGGGGTATGTGTAAGTGTATGTGTGTGGGGGTGATTATGTGCAAATGGATGTAGGTGTGTTTATGTGAAAGTGTATGTTTGTGGGGCATGTTCATGTGTAAGTGCATGTGTGTGGGGGTTATTTATGTGTGTCTATGTGGGGTTGTTTATGTGTAAGGTCATATGTGTGTGGGGTATTTATGTGTAAGTCTACATGTGGGTGGTATTTATGTGTAAGTGTATGTGTGTGGGGGTGTTTATATGTATGTGAATGTGTGTGGGGGTGTTTATGTTTAAGTGTATGTGTGCATGGCGTGTTTATGTGTACATGCATGTGTGTAGGGTGTATTTATGTGTAAGTCTATGTGTGGGGGTGTGTATGTCTGTGTATGTGTGTGGTGGGTGTTTATGTGTAAGTTTATGTGTGGGGGATGTTTATGTACAAATGTATGTTTGTGGAGGCCCGCTTTAGTGTAAGTGTATGTGTGTGGGGGGGGGGTTGTTTATGTTTGTAAGTGGATGTGTGTTGGGGGTGTTTATGAGTAAGTTTGTATGTGAGAAGGTTTATTTATAAGGGTATGTGGGGGGTGGTAATGTGTTTATGGGGAGAGAGAGGGGAGGTTAATGGGGAGAGGTGGTGGAGAGAGTTGGCAGGAGAGGGTGAGGGGGAAAGAGAGGGGAAAATAAAATGGGTGCAAAGAGGAGAGAGGGGGAGAGAGTGCAAGAGAGGAGGGAGGGAGAGAGAGTGTGTGAGAGAGGGGAGAGGGAATGAGATGTGGAGACAGAGAGTAGAGAGAGGGGTGAGAGAGGAGGAGAGATTGTGTGTGATGGTGAGGGGGAGAGAGGGAGTGAGATGGGGAGAGGGAGGGAGAGAGAGAGGAGAGATAGAGGAAGAGAAAGGTGGAGAGGGGGACAGAGGGGGGTTGAGAGAGGGTGAGATAGAGGGGGACAGAGGGTAATAGAAAGGGCAAGAGAGGAGGAGAGAGGGGAGAGAGTGGCCAAGAGAGGGTGTGAGGGTGAGAGAGGAGGGGAGAGTGGGACAGAGAGGTGGAGAGTGGGAAAGAAAGAGTAGGAGACAGGAAGAGAGTGGTGGAGAGGGTGGCAAAGAGTGGGAGAGAGGGGGAGAGAGAGAGAGAGAGAGAGAGCGAGAGAGAGAGAGAGAGAGAGAGGGGGGGAGAAGATGAGATGGTGGTGTAGATGGGAGAGATAATTGGAGAGTGAGGGTTAAAGAGTGAGAGATAGTGGGGATAGGGGAGGGAGAGAGAGGGGAGATTCAGAGAGGGTGTAGAGAGGGGGACATAGTGGGGAAGAAAGCAGGAGAGAGGAGGAGAGAGGGTGAGAAAGTGCAGATTAGGACGAGGGGGAGAGAGAGGGGAGAGAGGAGAGAGGAGAGAGAGAGTGGGATAGAGAGGGAGAGAGGGGAGGGAGTGGAGAGAGAGTGGAGAAAGTAGGGAGAGTGGGAAAGGAGGAGGAGAAAGCTGGAGAGGAGGAGAGAGTGGGAGAGGAGAAGAGAGCAGGAGAGGAGGAAAGAGTGGGAGAGGGGAGGGAATGGGAGAGGGGGAGAGAATGGGAGAAGGGAAAGGGGGAGAGATGGGAAGGGGAGAGTTGGGAGAGAGGGAAAAAAGAGGGGAGGGGAGAGAGAGCGAAGAGAGGAGGAGAGAGGATAGAGTGGGGAGAGAGTGTTTAGAGGCGGAGAGGGGGTGAAGGTGGAAAGGGGGAAGATGGGGAGAGAAGGGAGAGAGAGGGAAGGGGAGAGGGGAGGAGAGGGTTGAGAGTGCAGGTGCAGTGAGCAGCTGGTGTTGACGCTGTAAACCGAGATCTCTGTCTCCCCCACACATACTGTCACATCCTCCTGCCTGACCACAGACACAGCCTGGAACATCCTGACCTACATGGCAACCTGTGCTCGACACGTTGAAGCGGAAATTTGCAGAAAACTTTGGTTCCAACCACATCCTGTGGAGTCTCTGACACCGGGGCAGCCGGTGTTGTGGTTCTGGCTTTCGTGGCACTGCCCCTCCCTCTCCCTTCTCTCCCCCTCTCCCCTCCCTCTTCTCTCACTCTCCCTCTGTCTCCCCTCTCTCCCATCTATCTCCCTCACTCCCCCTCTCCCTCTCCCCTTCTCTTCCCATTCGCTCCTTCTCATCAACTCTAATTCTTCTATCTCAAACTTTCTCTCCTCCCCTTCTCTCCCTGTTCTCACCCCACTCTCTCCTCTTTCTCCCTATTTCCTCTCTCCCCCACTCTTCCCACTCTATTCCCCTCTCCACTCTTTCTCTCGACCTTCTCTCCACTCTCTCCACTTTATCTCCTCGCCCCTCTCCCACCCCACTCCCTCTCACATCCTCCCTCTCCCCCTCTTTCCCCTCTCTCTGCCTCTCTTTCCCTTCTCTCCCCCTTTCTCTACGTCTCTCTCTCCCCTGCTCTCCCCTTCTCTCCTCCTGTCCCCTCCCCTTCTCCTCTCTCCCCCGTCTCTCCCCCCTCCCCATCTCTCTCCCCTATCATCCTCACTCGATATCTCTCTGTCTCCTCTCTTTTCCACATCTCTCTCCCCCATAGGAAATTCATACACTAACCACCCGTTGCCCTGATACCCAGGAAGCCATATATATCTATTTATTAGTGTGGATGTTATCCGTGCCCTGTGCTATGTTTCTACGTGTCTTATTTCTGAGTGTTTTGTACTGATGACCGGAGAACGCAGTTCTGTTGGGTTGGACATGAATTGACTTTCTCTCCCTCACCTTATGTCTCACTTCCTCTCTTTCCCTCTTTCACACCCCCATCCAACCATCCACGCCCCCTCCTCCTTGCCCCTTTTCTCTTTCTCTCCATATTTCGTTCTCACTTCTCCCCCTCTCTCACTCCCTCCACCCTCCTTCTCTCCACTCTCCCAGCATACCTCAACATTCCCTCTCTTCCACCCCTCTCATCTCTCCCACTTTTACCCTCTCTCTCTCTCTCTTCCCTCCCACTCTCTGTCTATTCTCTCTCTCTCTCACTCCCTTTAACTCTCTCCCTCTCTCTGCCTCTCTCTCCGGTCTCTCTATCAATCCCTCTATATCTCCTTGTCACCCTCTCCCTCTGTCTCACTCCCCCTCCATTAACTTTCTGTCTCTCCCTCTATCTCCCTCTCCCTCTCTTACTCTCACCCTCCTTCCCCTCTTTCCCTCTCTCTCCTTCCCTCACACTCTCTCCCTCCCTCCCGCTCTCTCTCTATCTCTGTCTTCCTCCCTGTCATCCCCCGCCCCCCCCATCTTTTCTATTTGATTCAAACAAACACCGGACGTGAAACCTGTTCATCAGCAACAGTAAAAACGCGGTAGCTCCTGCTGAAATATTTTTTTTCTGGGTGTAACAGGACGTTTAACATTAAATCTCCCCCTCCTTTCTCACGTTCAAAATGGGACCCTCTGGGGTTAGACTTCCTGAACGTGGTGGGGGGGAGGAGAGAGAAAGAAAGAGAGAGGGGGTGCGAGAGGTGATGGGAGAGAGAGAAAGAGAGAGAGAAAAAGAGGGAGAGAGAAGGAGAGCGGGAGAAAGGGAGAATCGATGGGAGAGAGGGGGAAGAGAAAGAGAGAGGGGGAGAGAAAAAAGAGAGAAAGAGAGTGTGGAGAGGGAGAGAGAGAAAGGTAGAGGGAGAGCGAGTAAGAAAGGTGAGAGAGATAGGGGTAGAGGAAGATGGAGAAAGAGGAGGAGAGAGAAAGACATACCGACAGTGAGAAAAAGGAGAGAGAGAAGGAGAGAGAGAGAGAGAGAGAGAGAGAGAGAGAGAGAGAGAGAGAATGGTAGAAGGAGAAAGATGGCAGATAGAGTGGTGGAGTAAATCTTCAATGAGTGGTTCAACAGGTTCGGAACTTTATCCCCTGACGATTTACTGGGATGTTGCCCGGACATTAGGGACTGATTTACAGGAAATGGTTCGACAGGTTCGGGACTTTATCCCCTGAAGATTTACTGGGATGTTGCCCGGACGTCAGGGCCCGAGTTACAGAGAAAGGTTCAATAGGTTCGGGACTTTATCCCTTGAAGATTTACTGGGATGTTGCACGGACGTCAGGGACTAAGTTACAGGGAAAGGCTCAACAGGTTCGGGTCTTTATTCTTCAGAGCGAAGAAGATTGAGTGGAGTCTTGATCGAGGGTTACGAGATTGTGAGGGGTAGACATAGAGTGGGATGTTTCCACTGGGATTTGTGGATCAACAGATAATCGCTTTTAAAAACAATTCATTTAAATTTTCAAATTACACACAAAATAAATTGCTATAACCCTCCCCTTCCCACCTACAACAAAAACAAACACTAAAAATCCTAAAACAAACTTCTCCAATCCACCTTCCCCCAAAAACTCACAACAAAAATCAATATTCCCTGATTGGTGTGCCAAACGTATTACAATTAATTAATTTCTATAGCTCTACATTTCAAATATAATCCGAACATATAATAAAGAAAGAATATTTGTTTTTCACATTGTATGTTAACCTTTTAATTACAAACAAGATTGTATTTCATTTTGCCATCTTCGCAAATTTAGTTGTACATCATTCTTCCATGTCGCAGCTATACATTTTCTTGCTACTGCAAGGTTAACTTTAAGAAAGTGAGTTTATGCATTCTCAAATCGACAAATGGGCCCTTATCATAATCCCATAAACATAATTTGGATCCAACCGAATATCCATTTTAAACAAATCTCTCAAAAATTTTATAATTTCCTCCCTAAAATCTTTAATTTTCTTACAGGATCAAACTGAATGTACTGGTTATCGCTTTCAGGGGAGAGAGAGCGGGTGGGGGTATGGCATGAAATGGGGAATGCAGATTTGATCTTGACTGTTAAAAAAATAATCGGGTCGATCCACGGGCAGGAGTGTCAACACGTCACGAGATCGTTGAATCGGGAACTGGAATCACGAAATCATGCAATCATGAACGGATAGAAAATAACGATAAAATTACGGAATTTTAAAATCTGAAAACTGAAAATTTAATATCATAAAATCTCCTGAAATCTTACAAACATGAACAAAAAAAAAATCACGAATTTACGAAATCTTGAAATCAGCATGAATTCAGGAGGAGTTGGTGGGAGAATCTCCTTCATCATCTCCTTCAACTCCGGCGGCTCAAACAAACTCTTGCCCTCATCTCTTCAGTCGAATCGCTTGTGGTAACTGTTCTGCAGTGGACGATAGACGGGGAAAAGGATTGATGAGGTCGCCTGGTGGAAGGGGGAAATGGGGTGCGGGGATCAGGCCCGCTGGTGCCCGGATCTCGGCTCCCTACGCCCATTCTTGGGCCGGAACCGCAGTCTCGTCATTTCGGGCGCCCACTACCATTCGTGTGGAAGAACCTGCCCCACCCCTCAGGTAAACTCGCCCCCCTGCTCTAAGACCGTCGCGTCCACGGAGCCGTGCGGCCCGCGTCCCTCCAGACCCGTCCAGACACAGATCATTCCTCGCCATCCGGTCCCGCGTCTCAATACACCCGTCCCGTCCACGGATGCGTCCGAACGCCGCCGACCCCAGACGTACCTTCGCTTTGCAGGCAAGAACGGACACAAAGGTGGCGTAGACGAGGCTTTTGCAAATAAGGATCAGATAGGTCAGTTTTCCAATTTCCATAGCTTGTAATTTATCCTCTGTTAAGAGAAGAACACAGGGGTATATTAACACGCAAAGCTTTGAACGGGCGGGCGATTTCACCTCCGTCAGGTATTTTTCATTTGGTCTCACACGTGGGTCAGGACTGTCGGGGGATCCTGTTTTTCCGATGTGCCAATGTCACCCAGTGAATGACAGAGGTGATCCTGACCTCAGTAGTACGTACCGTGCTGTTTGTCGTCTGTATACGTTGGCGGGGTAAAGGGGGTCGAGAAAGGGGTTTCAAAGCTTCCAGAGGAATATGGGCTAATGGAATCTCATGCCGACTAGGGCATTTCGGAAGGAGAACGGCAGGGCCCTGAAGGGTGCGGTGGGACAGAGGGACCTGGGAAACGCGGAGACATCATTCCCTGTAAGTGGGGACAGGGTCGAGGAGAGAGCGTTTGGCACATTGGCCTTCATAAATCAGAACATCGAGTCCAGGACGTTCTGGTTAAGTTGAACAAGAGGGCAAATTGAGAGCATTGTGTGTAGGTATTGGTCACCGAACGACAGGACAGATCTCAAATCAGGTAGAGAAAGGGCGGAGAAGATTTACTAGGTGGTTCAGGGACAGAGTTTTAGGGACTTCAACAGGTTCGGGACTTTATCCCCTGAAGATTTACTAGGATGTTGCCCGGACGTCAGGGACTGAGTTACAGGGAAAGGTTAAACAGGTTCCCAGGAGTGTCGAAGAATGTGGGGGAGATTTGATATTTAAAATGACGAGGGGGACGGACAGAGTTAACGTCGGTCGGCTTTTTCCCCGATTGTAATATACAAAGAAGAGTACACGGGTTCAGACACCGGGGTGGCCAACTGGATTCGAGATGTGTGTGGTGATGCGTTTTGGAAGGACGAGCCTGAGGCCGAGTACAGGGTTAATGGCTGCTTACTTAAGGGTGTCGTTGAACCGAGTGACACTGGTGTCCAAATCAATACATTCCTCAAGGTCATCGGACAGGTTGGCAGAGTGGACAAGAAGGCCGAGGCGACGCTGGGGATCGGGTTCATGAGTCAAGAGAATGACAAACCTCTGGTGAGACATCACCTGGGGTAGCTTATTCAGTTCAGGACACCCAGTTGCGGTAAGGACGGGGCAGCCGCGCAGAGGGTGCAGACAGGACTCGCGAGGGGATTGGAGAACGTGTCTCACTTTGGGATGGGGGGGCAGCAAGTGAGCAGTGAAGGGAGGGGAGTTTCTTTTCAAGGCAGAGAGCTGTGAGGACTCGGAACGCCTTGCTGAGGGGTGGTGGTGGGTGGAACATCAGGGGCGTTTGAGAGGGTAGGAGTCGTAATGAATATCTGGGTCGCCACGAAGTCGAGGGGCTGAAGGGCCTGGCGCCGCTCTGGAGGGGACTATATTGGAAAAGAGTGGCTCATACTGTGACCGGTGGTTCGCCACGAGTGTGAGCGCTCATGACTGACTGGCGGGGCAGCCTCAATGGGCTGAGTGGCCTCTTTCGGCTCCCATGATCGTGGTCGATGCCATATCAGGGTCACGGATAAGGGGCGGTTGGAGGACTCACCTTTGCTTAAACCGCACGTGTCTGCAAAAGCAAATATAAAGACATTTAGTGAGCATCTATAACAGCAGGAGAGAGAACTGACCAGCTAGGAGTAACGCGGTCAGGCGCCTTGGGAATGCACTGACGGATTCAGCCCCGACCGGGCCACCGGGTGGGTGGACAGGGACCAGGAGAATTGGCCTCCAGGCTTGCTCTCAGGAGAGCTGTGAAGCTCTTCGGCTGGGGCGGAGAACAGGTCTGGCGTGGACAGGGCACGTGGAGATTAGGATGGAGGTCCTGTAAACGACCCCTCCCAGCCTCCCCGCCAAGGCTTTCCGGGCACCCACTCTCTGGGTAGAAAACCTCATCCCTGATGCCTCCCTTCAGGATGTACCGACCTCCTCTGGTGTTTGCTATTCCTTCCCCGGGAAACAGGCGCTGACTCTCCACTCCTCTCTACGCCTCTTGTAGACCCTCTATCAAGACTGCTCTCATTCTTCTACGCCCCAAAGGGAAACGAACCAGCTCTGCCGACGTTGCACTCATGAGACTTATTTTCCAATCCAGGAAACATCTTAGTGAATCTACCCTGCACCCTCTCCATAGCTTCCACGTCCATCCTATAAGATGCATACAGGATGGAGAGTTGGGAGAGGGGTTGTCGACGGTGTAGAAGGTTACAACGGGATACAGACAGGACAGGGAGTGGAGAGAGGGGCTGTGGACAGTGTTGAAAGTTTCAACGGGATACAGACAGGGTGGAGACTTAGGAGAGGCGTTGCGGGCAGTTACATCGGGATCTCGACAGGAGCGGGCGGAGAAGAGGGAAGGGATGGGTCAGTGAGGTCCCAGGGCATTTACAACAACCCCGAAGTGGGTGAACGTCCCCTTGCAGTGCTGGGGGACGCTCCCAGGGATTGCAAAACACCACGGACGAGGCCAGGCCAGTGGACGTACCACCCGAGGGCAAGGTTAGCAGAGCTGGGACGTTTCTCTTCGGGATGGGGAAGGACAGGAGGAGGGTCGATAGAAGCATAGACAGGGGTGCGGAGTGGACAGTGAGCGCATGTTTATTCCCCCCAGGGATGGAATATTAGAGGCATGCAAATGACCCTGAGACGGGCATATTGGGAACTCTGGTGGATTGCCAGGTGAGTATGTTGTTGGGTCTGCACAACATCGAGGGCCGAAGGGCCTCTTCTATGCTCCAACGTGCGACGTTCCCTGCTCATCTAGATTCCCCCGCGCACCCCATCAGAAAAGGGGGAAACTCGACACCTACCCGTGTCGATGTCAACGCTGGCGTCGAACCTCTTGGGGTTCGATCCACTTTGGTAGTGGTCCACCTTGCAGCGCAGTCGTCTGCTTCTTTGGTAATCTTCCAGGGACAGGTAGAGGTGGCTGGCGATGCTGAAGGTCCTGTTTCCGTCGCTGCTGACCGACTCGGCATCGCTCTGCACCCTGGTGTCATTGTCGGCCAGGTCTGCGTCGTCGATGGCCCAAATGATCCTGACGTTGTCGGGGTAGAAGCCGCTGACGACGCACACAGCCGAGGCCCGTTGCCACTCCTGCAACTGGCGCAGAGAGGGCGGCAGCAGGACCACGTTCGGGTCCTTCAGCGGCAAGGAGGTATCTGGCGAGGCAGAAGTGTCCCGGAGTCAGACGGGGTGCGGTGGGGGGGGGGGGGGGGGGGGGCGGGCGGAGACAGGCCTTTTGGCCCAACTGCCCGGGACCCAAGTCACACCTACCTGCATTGGTCCGCATATCCCGTCTATCCTGTCCATGTATCCGACCACAATTTTCCACCAGCACTCTGCCGCTCATCCCGCCCGCCTGCCACACGACCCTCTAAACCCGCTCCATCCAGGGATCCGTTCCTCCTACCTTACCCTCGTCCCTCTACACCCGTCCCATTCACTAGTGCCACCTGCCTTTGTATGACCCAACACCTCCACCTATGGAATAGTGCCTTGAATGTTTGACCGCTTGGATGGTGCTGAAATGTTTTGTAGGTTAAAACAGAGGAAGGACTGGACGGGGAGTGGGGAGTGCTGTTGTGGACAGTGTAGAAGGTTGTAGGTTACAACGGGATACGGACAGGACGGGGAGTGAGGAGACGGGTTGTGGACGGTGTAGAAGTTTGTCATAAGTTACAGCGGGTTACGGATAGGATGGGGAGTGGGGAGATGGGTTGCGGACGGTGTAGAAAGTTGTAGTAGGTTACAACGGGATACAGACAGGACGGGGAGTTGGGAGAGGGGTTGTAGACGGTTGTCGTAGGTTACAACGGAATGCAGAGAGAACGGGGAGTGGGGAGAGGGGTTGTGGACGGAGTAGATGGTGGTCCTAGGTTACAACGGGATACAGACAAGAAAGAGAGTTGAGCGGTGAAGTGGCAGATGGATATCAATCCAGATCAGTGTGTGGCGATTAGTTCTGCAAGGACAAATCAGACAGCTGAGTCCAGGGATGTGTCGTATACTTAAGAGCGTGGATGAACATAGAGACCTGGAAGGGTGGGGGGGGGGGTGGAAGAGAAGGGGTTCCAAATCCATACATCCCTCAAGGTCGATCGGAGACTTAAAAAGGCCTACGGTGTTGGAATTCATTAGTCGGTGATCAAGTTCAGGAGTAGAGAGGTCACGTTGCAGGTCCACAAACCTCTGGTGAGACCTCACTCGGAGCATTGTGTTCAGGTCCGGTCACCTCATTACAGGTAGCCACGAAGAGGGTGCAGAGGAGACTCACCAGGACGTCACCTGGGGATTGCAGAACGTGTCTCCTTAGGGCCAGGTCAGAAGAGCTGGGGTTGGGCGGGTGGGGGAACCTTTCTATTTGGAGCGTAGAAGGAGGAGATTAGACTTGACAGAGACAGGGGCGGACGCGCCTATCTCCTAGGGTAGGATCAACAAACATCAGAGGACGTCTGTACGAAGTGAGGGGAGTGGAGTTTTGGGGCACAGAGAGCGGCGAGCGCCTGAAATGCCTGGCCAGGGCTGGTGCTGGTGGCTGGGACTTTTGGAGCATTGAATAAACAGTCTCACGGATGAGAGGGAGTGAGCCTTGTTCGTTAGGTGGGACAAAATCGAGGGGCGGAAGGGCGTGCACTGTGCCGTATGGTTCTACGACACCAGGACAGGCAGATGCACAGAAGTAAAGGACACCAGGCGAGTCTCCTCTGCAGCTTCACCGTAGCGACCCTGGACTGAACAAGAGGGGTCACACCGGAGATTTGTTGATCGATTCATTCATTCATCCATCCATCCATCCATCTCTGGTGATGTTCTGTTCATTTCCAAGTTGTTGGCACGTCATTGCTACCAGAAACCGGCCAGTTCGGCCCATCTAATCCGAACTAACAACCTTCACCCACCTAGTCTAATTGACGCTATCACACTTACAGTGCAGAAACAAGCCTGTTCGGCCCTTCTAGTCCGTGCTGAACACCTTCACCCACCTAGTCCCATTGACCCCATGACAGTTACAGCACAGAAACAGGCCAGTCAACTCTTCTAGACCATGCTGAACACCTTCTCCATTGAACATATAACAATTACAGCACAGAAACAGGCCTCCTCGGCCTTTCTAGTCCCTGCCGAGCCCCTTCTCACACTTTGCCCACTGACCCACACTCACCCCGTTGCCATGCCCTCCCTTTCCTGCCCACGTCCACATCCAACCTCTCTTTCAATGCTGATATCGATCCGGTCGGGAAGCTCTTCCACACGCCAGCGCATCTCTGAGCAAAGAAGCTCCCACCATTGCGTTTCCCCTAAACGTTTGCCCCCGAACTCTCAGCCCGTGACCCCCCGTCTGTCCCTCCCCTTTTTCTAGAAAGGAAAATCCTCTCCCCGCCCACTCGATATGCACCCCTCATCTTAATCCCGTCCTCTCTCTTACCTTCCACCCTTTAACCCGGGTGACATCCATCTTCTCTGCCCTGAGAACTTTCCTTGGCTTTTCCGACCGAAACCGCACACAAGGCTCCAAATCTGGCCTCACCGAGACCTCGTCCAACTTTAACCCCACATCCCAGTTCCCAGGCTCCGATGTACAAAGGCCGACGGACCCTCAGCTCTCTTCACCACCCTGTCCCCCCGTGTCGACCTCGCCTTCAGGGAACGAGTCCTAGATCTCTGTACTCCCCACCATTCACTATGTGTGTTCTATTCTGCTAATTCCCCCGTCCAGACGTGACGTTTCTCTGCATTAAACCCCTTCTAACCAGCCCCAATCCCTCAGCAATCTTTGAAACCCTTCCTCACTGTCCAAAGCTTATTGTCCGCTGACCGACTAATCCAAGTAAAATACCCCTAACGCTGCATCGTTCCTCCCCTCCCCACCGTGAGGCATTGCAGGCACCCACAACTCTCTGGGTAAAACACTTGCCCCCTGACGTCTGCCCCAAACTTTCCTCCCTTCACTTTGTGGAGAAGTCCTGCCCCGGGATACAGGCGCTGACTCCCACCCTGTCCCTGTCGACCCTCTATCAAGTCTCGTCTCATCCGTCCACGCTCCGAAGACACAGGTCGCATCGCTCTGTTAACCTTCTCCTCATGAGGCCGATATTCTAATCCAGGTTACAACCTGGCGAATATCCTCCTGCAGGGCTCTCTACGGCTTACACATCTTTCCGGATGGTGTGGCCAGGGACAGCGAATTGAAGTCAGGACGGGGAGTTGGAAGGTGTTGTGGACGGTGTAGAATGTTAACGTAGGATAAAACGGGAAACAGACAGGACGGGGAGTGGGGAGAGGGGTTGTGGACAGTGTGGAAGGTTGTCTTAGGTTACAACGGGATGCAGACAGGACGGGGAGTGGGGAGAGGTATTGGGGACAGTGGAGTGGGTTACGATTGGCTATGGATGCCTGGGGAAATCCCCATCTACGCCTTTTGTCGACCCTCTATGAAGTCTCCTCTTTCGATCCAAAGATAAACACCGCCGTTCTGATCACCTTGTTCCGGTGAGACATACTCTCGCATCCAGCAGACCTCGTGGACGAGAGGCGACTTAATAACGTTCTACACGAGGTACAGGCAAGCAGAGGGAGGTTAAGGGGCGAACATCTTTACACAGAGAGTTGTGAGGCCCGTAAACCCATTGGCAGGAGTGGTTGGAGTTGCTGGAACATTTAGACAGGGCCAAGGAGGGTCCTGGGGCGTGAGAGAGGGAAGGGCGCGATTGTTCAGTGGGTCGGCATTGCATCGTGGGCCGAAGGGCCTGCCCTGCACTGTTCTCACACACAAAGCAACGATCTCGGCGCCCCGGCTCACCCGACCACCCACGCCCACATCAGTACACGGAGACTCACCGAGCACCGTCAGCCGCGACCCCGCTCCGAAGTTTTGAATGGCAGCGGAGCACAGCGTGTTTCTTGGGTCGGGAAACCGTCCCACCGCTCGCGCGGAACAGTGCGGTCACAACCACGGTCAAACCGGGAACAGCACCCGTCTCTGCCTCTCTCCCCCCACCTCTCTCCCCCCACCTCTCTCCCCCCACCTCTCTCCCCCCACCTCTCTCCCCCCACCTCTCTCCCCCCACCTCTCTCCCCCCACCTCTCTCCCCCCACCTCTCTCCCCCCACCTCTCTCCCCCCACCTCTCTCCCCCCACCTCTCTCCCCCCACCTCTCTCCCCCCACCTCTCTCCCCCCACCTCTCTCCCCCCACCTCTCTCCCCCCACCTCTCTCCCCCCACCTCTCTCCCCCCACCTCTCTCCCCCCACCTCTCTCCCCCACCTCTCTCCCCCCACCTCTCTCCCCCCACCTCTCTCCCCCCCACCTCTCTCCCCCCACCTCTCTCCCCCCACCTCTCTCCCCCCACCTCTCTCCCCCCACCTCTCTCCCCCCACCTCTCTCTCCCCCCACCTCTCTCCCCCCACCTCTCTCCCCCCACCTCTCTCCCCCCCACCTCTCTCCCCCACCTCTCTCCCCCCACCTCTCTCCCCCCACCTCTCTCCCCCCACCTCTCTCCCCCACCTCTCTCCCCCCACCTCTCTCCCCCCACCTCTCTCCCCCCACCTCTCTCCCCCCACCTCTCTCCCCCCACCTCTCTCCCCCCACCTCTCTCCCCCCACCTCTCTCCCCCCACCTCTCTCCCCCCACCTCTCTCCCCCCACCTCTCTCCCCCCACCTCTCTCCCCCCACCTCTCTCCCCCCACCTCTCTCCCCCCACCTCTCTCCCCCCACCTCTCTCCCCCCACCTCTCTCCCCCCACCTCTCTCCCCCCACCTCTCTCCCCCCACCTCTCTCCCCCCACCTCTCTCCCCCCACCTCTCTCCCCCCACCTCTCTCCCCCCACCTCTCTCCCCCCACCTCTCTCCCCCCACCTCTCTCCCCCCACCTCTCTCCCCCCACCTCTCTCCCCCCACCTCTCTCCCCCCACCTCTCTCCCCCCACATACACAGATTCTCGCTCCCCTCTCCCACTTTCCCTCCAATTTCTCTCACACACATTCGTTCCCTCTCCCTCTTTCTGTCTCTCTCTCCCTCTCTCTTTCTCTCTCTCTTATTTCTTCCCCTCTCTCTCCCTCTCTTTGCCTCTCCAGTTTCTCACTTTCACACAAACTCGCCACCTCTTTCTTTCTCTCTCCCTCTTTCCCTATATCCACTTTCCTCTACTCCACCTCTCTCCCCTTCCCCACCACCTCTCCCTCTCCCCCCGCTCGCTCCCCTCTTTCTCCCATTCCCTCTCCCTCTCCACTTCCCCCTCTCTTCTTTCTTCTATCTGCTATATCTCTCTCTCCTGCCCTCTCCTCTCCCCCTCTCTCCATCTCTTTCCTTTCTCCCACTACCCCTCTTCTCCTCCACCTCCCCCTCTCTCCACCTCCCCTCTCCCTCCACCTCCCCTCTCCCTATCTTCCCCTCGCTCTCTCCCCTCTTTCTCCTTCTATGCTTCTCCTCCTCCCTCTCCTCACACCTACTTCCCATCTCCCTCTCCCTCTCTCCTCCCTTTCTCCTCCACTCTTCCACTCCCTCTCTCCAGGTACCCCTTTCCTCTCCCTCTTCCCTTCTTCTATCTTTCTCTCTCTCATTCTCTCTTCCTCTCGCTCTGTCCGCTCTCTCACACTCCCATTCTTACCCTCCACCACCACCTCCACTTCCCTCTCCCTCTCCTCCTCTCCCCCTCTCTCCATCTTTTCCCTCTCTTCCACTCCCCCCTCCACCTTCTCTCTCTCCACTTCACTAAATCCCCCTCGCTTTCTCCCCTCTCTTTCCCCCACTACCCCTCCTCCCCTCCACCTTCCTCTCCTTCCCTTTCCCTCTACCCCAACTCTGCCTCTCCCCTCCCCCCTTTCCCTCTCTCCATCTCTCCCTCTCTCCACTCTCTTTCTCACTCCGTTTTTCAGGGCCACTCTCTTTTCCTCCTCCCCTTTCTCTCTCCGTTCCCTCTCCCTCTCTCCACCTATCTCTCACTTTCCAGTTGTCTCCTACCGTCCCCTCCCCCTCCCTCTCACCCGCTTTCCCCATCTCTCTCTCCCCCTTCCCTTTCTTCACTCCTTCTCTCTCTCTCTCCCCCTCTCTCTCTCCCCCTCTCTCTCTCCCCCTCTCTCTCTCCCCCTCTCTCTCTCCCCCTCTCTCTCTCCCCCTCTCTCTCCCCCCCTCTCTCTCTCCCCCTCTCTCTCTCCCCCTCTCTCTCTCCCCCCTCTCTCTCTCCCCCCTCTCTCTCTCCCCCCTCTCTCTCTCCCCCCTCTCTCTCTCCCCCCTCTCTCTCTCTCCCCTCTCTCTCTCTCTCCTCTCTCACCATATAATAATTAAAGCACAAAAACGGGTCAGTTCATCAATCCTTCTCGTCCATGCTGAACCCCTTCGCCCACGTCGTCGCATTCACCCCATAACAATTACCACACAGATACAGGCCAGTTCGGCCATTCTAGTCCGTACTGAACCCCTTCTATCTCAATTACAACGCAGATACAGGCCAGTTGGGCCCTTCTAGTCCGTGCCGAACACTTTCTCTCCCGTCCTCTGAGTGAGGATGTGCCCCCTCCTGTTTCCCCCTCGACATTTCCCCTTCAATCTATATCCTTGTCCTCTCGCTTGAATCTCCCCCACTCTCAAAGGGGAAAAGCCCGTCCACATTGACTCTGTCCGTCCCCTACCCTCTCCCGCTCTTTCTCACTCTCACGCCTAAATCACCGTTTCTTCCCATCTCTCACTCTCTCTCCCCCTCCCTCCCTATCTCCCTTATCTCTCCCGGCCCCTCTCACGTCAACCCTTATTTCTTCTCCAACACTGTATTTCCTCTCTCCAGGTTCGGGGAATGTCCTCCTGTCCCATTCCCTCTACCCTTCTCCCCGTCTCTCCCCCTCTCCCTCTCTCCTCTCTTTGTCCCTCTCCCCTCTTCCTCTCCCTCTCTCAGGTACCCCTCACTTCTTTCCTCTCCCTCTTCCCCTCGTCTACCTCTGTCTCTCATTCCTTCTCCCTCTCCCCTCTCTCCGTCCCCTCTTTCTCACTCCCTTTCTTCCCTTCCACGTCCTCCTCCTCTTCTTCCCACTCCCTCTCCTCCTCTCCCCCTTTCTCCATCATTTCCCTCTCTCAAACTCCACCTCTAACCCTCCACCTCTCCCTATCCCCTCTCCACCTCACCCGCTCTCCACTTCTCCCTCTCCTTTTCCTTCCCTGCCCCTCGCTCTCGTCCACCTCTCCATCAATCCCCTCTCATTCTTACTCCGTTTTTGAGGCCCCCTCTCTTTCCCTCTATCCCATCCCCTCCCCTTTCTCTCTCCGCTCCCTCTCACCACCTATCTCTCACTTTCGTCTCCTACCTTCCCCTCCCGCTCCACCCTCTCTCCCCATTTCTATCTCTTCACCTCTCCTTCTCTTCCTCTCTCCTCCCCTCCACCTCGCGCTTTCCCTTTCTCTCTACCCCTCTACCCTTCCACCGCACACTCTCTCCACTTCTCCCTCTCCGTTTCCCTCCCTTCCCTCCCCCTCTCTCACTCTCTCCACCTATCTCACTCTCCCCTCTCATTCTCACTCCGTTTTTCAGGCCCCCTCTCTTTCACCCTCCCTCTCACCACCTATCTCTTACTTTCAAGTTGTCTCCTACCTTCCCCCATCCACCCTCTCACCCACTCTCCCCACCTCTCTCTCTTCACTTTCTTCTCTCCTTCTCTTCAGTCTCCCCTCTCTCTCCCTCTCCCCTTCTGTCTCTCCCTCCCACTCTCTCCCTCTTCTCCCCCCCTCTCTCTCTCTCCATATAACTATATAACAATTAAAGCACAAAGCGGGGAAATTAAGTCCTTCTAGTCCATGCTGATCCCCTCCTCCCGCAACGTCCCGTTGACCCTATCACAATTACGGCGCAGAAACAGGCCAGTTCGGCCCTTCTAGCCCGTGCTAAACCCCTTCTCCCACCTCGTCCCGTTGATCCTATAACAATTACCACGCGAAACAGGCCAGTACGCCCATTCGGCAATTTTAGTCCACGCTGAACCCCTTCTCTCACCCTGTCCCATTGTCCCTATCACAATTACAGCGCAGAGGAAGGCCAGTTCGTCCCTTCTAGATCATGCTGAACCTCCTCCCTCACCTCGTCCCATTGACCCTATCACAATTATAACGCAGAAACGGGCCATTTCAGTCCTTCTATTCCAAGCAGAACCCCTTCGCCCACCTTGTCCTGCTGTCACTATAACAATTACAGACCGGAAACGGACCAATTCGGCACTTCTAGACTATGTTGAACCCCTTCTTCCACCCTGTCCCATTGACCCTATCACAGTTACAGCTCAGATACAGGCCAGTTCAGCTCTTCTAGTCCTCTGAGTGAGGAAGTTCCCCCTCCTGTTTCCCCCTCGACATTTCCCCTTCAATCTCTATCCCTGTCCTCTCGCTTGAATCTCCCCCACTCTCAATGGGGGAAAAGCCCGTCCACATTGACTCTGTCCGTCCCCTTCCCAATCTCTCCCCTCTTCCCCTCTTTCTCCCTCTCACGCCTAAATCACCGTTTCTTCCCGTATCTCACTCTCTCTCCGCCTCCCTCCCTATCTCCCTTATCTCTCCCGATCCCTCTCACGTCACCCCCTTTTTCTTCTCCAACACCGTATCTCCTCTCTCCGGGGTCGGGGAATGTCCTCCTGTCCCTCTCCCTCCACCCCTCCCCAAGTCTCTCCTCCTCTCTCTCTCTCTCTCTCTCTCTCCCTTCATGTTACTCCCCATCTTCTCTGTCCTCTTTTCTCTTTTCTCTCCTCTCCCTCTCCTCCCGCCCCTGCTCTCACTCTCGACATATCCATCTCATTCTCTCGCCTCCCTCACTTTCCCTCTGCCTCGCTTTCTCTCTCTCTCTCCCTTTCTCTCCATCCCCCTCTCTATCCCCCTCTCTCCACATCTCCCTTCCTTTCTCTCCCCCTCACTCTCTTTCCTATTCCCTATCCTCCCTTCCCTGCTCTCTCCCACTCCCCTCTCTATAACTCCCTCCTCCCTCACCGTCATCCCCTCTGCCTCGCCTTCTCTCCCTATTTCTCCCTCTCTCTCTATCTCCCCCTCTCTCTCCCTCCACATCTCCCTCTCCTATCCCTCTCCCTCACCCTGCTTCCCTTGCCTCCCCTTCTCTTCCCTATTTCTCCCTCTCTATAACTCCCTCTCCTTCTCTTCCCTCCCTCACTCTCTCCTTCATCTCCCTCTCCCTCTCTCCCCGTCTCTATTTCCCTCTCTTCACATCACTCTCCTTTTCCATCTCCCTCACTCTCTCTCCTTCTCTCCCGTCCCTCTCTTTCCTTCTGCCTCGCCTTCTCTCCTCTATCACTCTCCCCTCTCTATCTTTCCACATCTCCCTCTCCTTCTCCCACTCTATCTCACTCTCTTTCCCTCTCCATCTCATCTCTCCCCTGCTCTCTCCCTCTCTCTATCTCTCCACATCTCTCTCTCCTCTCCCTCACTATCTATGCGTCTCCTTCTCTCCCCATCTCTCCCTCTTCTCACTCCCCTTCTTTTCTCCCCACTCCCTCACGTTCCCTCCATCTCTCCCCATCTCTCTCCTTCTCTTCTCTCCCTTGCCCCTACTGCTCTTCTCCATCTCTCTACCTCTGTACCTACTCTTCCCTCTCCCCCTCTCACTCTCTCCTCCCCGGTTATTCTACGCACCAGAGATGAAGTTCTGAACCTCTTGAACATTTCCCTGGAACTCAGCCCCTGACGTCCGGGCTACGTCCCAGTAAATCTTCAGGGGATAAAGTCCCGAACCTGTTGAACCTTTTTCTGTAACTCAGTCCCTGACGTCCGGACACATCCTAGTCAATCTTCTCTGACCTCTTATAGAGATATAGGCGAACAGTTAGAGATGAGCGTTCCTTACCTACAACGACAAGTTTGGTCCCGCCGCCGAAATATTGCTCGTAGTTTGAACACAGCGACTGAGGGGTATCTCCAAACGTGGCTGGTCTCTGTTACCATTCAATGGAGTCAGGACAATTCGACCCACCTGTTGTTCTCGTCATGAGCACAGATACTTAATTCCCTTAAAGGGGCGTCTTTCACAGTGTCTCCTAAATTCCCTCCTTTGTATCAGCCTCCAGTACCACCCCTGGCAAAGCATTCCATGCACCCCAAATCTCTGTGCAAAATTAAAAAAAAAAACATCTTTCCACGCTCCAGCCGGATTCGAACCTGCTCTGGACATTGGGAAGGGCTGAGGTTCGGGAGGAGAAGGACCCTACTCAGGGATGGGGAAGGGGGAATGGCCCTTGAAAAGGGCTGGGAAGGGTGTTTCTGTGTCGTGTCACACTCTCTCCCCTCTATCCCTGTCTCTCCCGTCTGCCTCGCTCTACCCCTCTTTCCTCTCTCTACCCCCTCTATCCCACCTTCCCCTCTCCACTTTCCCCTTCTCTCCCTTTCATCTCCCCCTCTGCCCCTCTCTCCTTTCTTCGTTGTTTTAACCCTCTCCAACTCCCTCTCTCTCTCTTCCACTATTGCTTCTCTCTCTCTCTCTCTCTCTCTCGCGTCTGGCACTTTATCTTCCCCTCTTTCTCCCCTGTCTCTCCCCTTTCTACCCCTCCTCTCTCTGTTCTCTCCCCTCTGTCCACTCCTCTCTCTCCACCTCTTTCCCCTCTCTTCCCCGATTCTCACTCCCTCTCCACCTCTCTCTCCACCTCTCTCCCCACACTCTCCCCCTTCTCCCCTCTCTCCCTCTCTTTCCCCTGTATCCCCATCTCTTTCTCTGCCCACTCCTCTTCTCTCTAAACTTCCACTCTCTCCCTCTACTCCTATTTTCCTCTCTCTCATCTCATGCACCCCTCTACCCCTCTTTTTCACCTCCTCTCATCATTTCCCTCTCTCCTCTTACCTCTCCCCTCTCTTCCCTCTCCCTCTACCCAGCTCTATCCTCCCCCCGGCTCTCCGTCCTCATCCCTCTCTCGCCCATTCTCCCCTCTCTCCCTCTACCCTACCCTTCCTCGCCCCCCTCTCCATTTCTACACTTTCCGTCTCTCGCTCCTCCATCTCGGTCTCTTTCACCCTTCCTTAGATTGTGCCCCCATTTTCCTCCCTCACCCCCCTCCAAGTCGGCCTCTCCCTTTCTCTTCTGCCCTCTCTCTCTTTCCTGTTCGACCCTCATGTTGACGGACACTGAGTTCTGATCCTTCAAGCCCTGCCGGCGTTTGCCCATGCCCCTGCCAGTCTCCCCTCCCCGGACCCCGGGAAGACCCCGAACCCTCGTCAGACGCGTTTTCACTGACCTAACACCACGAGTTTGGTTCCGCCGCCGAAGTAGGCTTCATTCAAACACAGCGGTCGGAGACCGTGTTAAAACAACACCTCCCACCGACCTTCGTAGCCTCCACTCCACCGATGGCTTCATCTCCGTCAGCGTCTCTCCAGCCCGCTCAGAATCTGTCTGTCCTCCACACACCTCTCTCCCTCTTCATCCCCCTCTCATCCCACCCCCACTCAAACCAATCCCTCTAGTCTATCCCCTCGTCCTTTTCTCACCCATCTCTCACCCGCCTCTCTGGTTCCTTCACCTACCTCTATCACTGCCTTCCCCTCTTCCCTCACCCCCGCCTGTCCACGTCCTCCCTCAATTCCCATCCTTCCGGTCACCTCATCTGGCCACTCTCCCCATTATCTTTTCAACCCCCCTTTCGCTCCCCTCCGTCCACCCACTCTCCTTCTCGCCATTATAACCCAACCTTTCTCTACCTCTCCCGACTCTCCCAAGGTGGTCACTCTCCCCTTTCTCCCCTCCCTCTCCATCCCCTCTCTCCCCTTCTCTCTCCCCCTCTCTCACCATTCTCTCTTCCACTCTCCTCCCTATTCCCCTTCTCTCAACCCCTCTCTCCCCTTTTTCCACACACATACTCCCCTCTCCCACATACCTATCTCACCCTCACTCACAACACCTGTCTCCATTCTCTCTCCTTCTCCCCCGCTCTTTACCCCACACCCTCTCTCCACCGTCACACCGTTCTCTATCCCCATCCCATAACACCTTCTGTCCCCTTCTCTCTCCCTCCTCTCTCTCCACTCTCTCCCTCCCTCGCTACGCACTCTCTCTCACTCACAGCATATCTCTTACTTCCTTCTCTATCTCCCCTCCTCTCTCTCACCCCCCTCTCCAAATCCGTTTTCGTTCATCACCCACTCATCTCTCTGTCCCACCTCTCTATCTCTCCTTCCCTCCCAGGACTGACATTTTCGTCGCTAATTTCTATCAGGACTGTGCTTGAGGATCACAGCCCACCTAACTCGACATACAAGGCGAACTCACTCACCGACCACCACCAGTCTCGTCCCACCTCCGAAATATGCTTCGCTGTAGGTACACAACGATCGGGCGGCGCCTCCGAACCCACCCCTCTCACACCCCACTGTGTCGACTTGATCCCCGACAGTCGCGGATCGAGCGGGAGTTTCTACGAAAACCCCTGTGAGAGGGCTCTCCCCAAATCCCTCTGCTCAGCAACACACACCACAAAACCCTCTATAATAGTCGTCCCTCCGACCCGTCTACAACACACTCCCGGGATCCCTCTACAACACCCACCTCTGCTCAACAAACATCCTTCCCAGACACCTCTGCCCTACAACACTCCCCCAAACCCCTCTGCTCCACAACCCTCCCCCAGATCCCTCAGCTCTACAACACTCCCCCTAGATCCCTCTACTCTCCAACACTCCACAGATCCCACTGCTCTACAACAATCCCCCAGATCCCTCTGCTCTCCAACACTCCCCAAGATCTCTCTTCTCCACATCACTCCCCAGGATCCCACTGCTGCACGACAGACCCCCAGATCCCTCTGCTCTACAACTCTCCCCAGGTCCCTCTGCTCTACAACACTCTCCAGGTCCCTCTGCTCTACAGCATTCCACCAGATCCCAGTGATTTTCAACACTCCCCATGTCTCTCTGCTCTACGAGACTCCCCCAGCTCCCTCTGCTCTACAACACTCCGCCAGATCCCTCTGCTCAACAACACATACCCAGACCCGTCTGTTCCCTATTCTCCCCAGACCTCTCTGCTCCACGACACTCCCCCAGATCCCTCTGCTCTCCAACGCTCCGCAGATCCCTCTGCTCTACAACACTCCCCGATCCCTCTGCTCCACATCACTCCCCACGATCCCTCTGCACCACAACACTCCCCCAGATCCCTCTGCTCTACAACACTCCCCCAGCTCCCTCTGCTCTACAACACTCCCCAGGTCCCTCTACTCTACAGCCACCAGATCACTCCCCCCTCCCTGCTCCTGTCTGTTTTACTCCTCCCCAAGGGGCAATACACCCATTGTATCTCTGTGAAGCGTGGATTCGCTCGCCCTGGTTCTGCCCCCCCCACTCAAACCGTACGACTCCGCGCTCCGGGAGCTTTTTGAACGAACGCTCAATCTGATTGTAACACAGTGGCTCCCGCTGTTCCCACGGTGATACAGAGTGGTACAAAAAAGACGATGACGTGGGAAACGGACCACCCAATTCGTTAACACGAAGTATGTGACGTGAAAGAGCAGTTAGACCACCCTTGGGCTCAGTTGAGGTCGCCTCATTGCAGGAAGGACGGGGTAGCTCTGGTAAGGGGGCAGAGGAGACTCACCAGGACACTGCCCGGCTTGGGAAACAAGTCCCACGAGGCCAGGTTCGCAGAGCTGGGGATTATTCTCTTTGGAGCGTGGATGGACGAGAGGAGCCAGCGCTTGTTTCGCAGGGGCATGATCAGCAGAACCCAGAGGTCGTCTGTACAGAAGGAGATTGAGGGATCACAGAGTAGTGGGGGCCTGGAATACCTTGCCAGGGATGGTGGTGGAGGCTGGAACATTTTCTGTATATGTGTAGAACAAGGTCATGTTGAGGCTAAGAAACCGGATTGACAAGTTCCCAGTTGAGATCGAACAATGGATCATTACAGCACAGTAACTGGCCCTTCTGCCCTTCTAGTCGGTGCAGAAATGTTATTTCTTCGAGTCGCACTAACCCTCTACCGCCTCACATCCATGTACTCATCTAACCTCCTCTTAAATGACAGAATTGACCCTGCCGCAACTACTTCTTCTGGTATATCATTCCAGTCAGCCACCACACTCTGAGTGAAGAAGCTTCCTCTTATATTACTCCTAAGGTTTTGCCCCCAAACCTTAACTTATGATTCCTTGTTCCATTCTCCCCTGCCCTCAGGAAAAAGAGCCTATTCACATCTACTCTGTCTATTCCATTCATAATTTTAAACACCTCTATCAAATCCCCTTTCAACCTTCGCTGCTTCAACGAATATAGTCCCAATCTACTAAATCTTTCTCTGTATTCTAGATACTGCAATCCTGGCAGCAGTTTTGTAAAACTTTTATGTACCCTCTCTACCTTATTTATATCCTTCCTATAATTTGGAGACCAGAACTGCCCACAATACTCCAAACTTGGCCTCACCAAAGCCTTAAACCGTCTCAACATCACCTTCCAGCTCCTATATTCTATGCTATGATTTATAAAGGCCAGCATACCAAAAAAGGCTTTTTCACCACCCTATCCACATGTGAGTCAACCTTCAAGGAATGCTGAACCGTCATTCCAAGATCTCTCTGTTCCTCTGGATTTTTCAATGCCCTTCCCTTCACTGCATCTGTCCAATTTTGGTTATTCCTCCAAAAATGAAGCATCATAAAATTATCTACATTAAACTCAATCTGCCACCTTTAGCGCAATTTTCCAAACAGTCCAAATCCTTCTGTAGTACATGAAAACCCTCTTCACTATCCATAACTCCCCCTATTTTTGCATCATATGCATATTTACTCACTGAACTTACTACCCCATTATCCAAATCATTAATATAAATAATGAACAACAATGGACCCAACACTGATCCTTGAGGCACAACTCTCGTCACCGGCCTCCATCCTGACAAACAATTGTCCACCACAACTCGCTGGTACCTATCCTCCAGCCACCTCTGAATCCATCTGACTATCTCTATATTGATCCCTAGAGATAGAACCTTCTTCACTAACTTTCCATGCAGAACATTTTCAAAACCCTTACTGAAATCCAAATAGACCACATCAACTGCTCTACCTTCATCAACCTTTCTGATCACCTTTCCCCGTAACCTAGTCCCCAAAGTCTGGGCAACATCCTATTAAATCTTCAGGCAATAAAATCACGAACCTGTTGAACCTTTCCCTGTAACTAAATCCCTGACGTCTGGGCAACATCCCAGTAAATCTTCAGGGGATAAAGTCTTGAACCTGCTGAACCTTTCCCTGTAATTCAGTCCCTGACGACCGGGAACATCCCAATAAATCTTCAGGGGATAAAGTCCAGAACCTGTCGAAACTTTCCCTGTAACTTAGTCCCTGAAGCCTGGTCAGCATCCCAGTAAATCTTCTCTGCCCTCTTTCTATTGTATTGAGATATCTCCTGTATTTATGTGACTAAAACCGACACAATGCTCCAAATATGGCCTCGCCGATGTCTTGCACAATTTTAAAAGATCATCCCAACTCCTGGAGTCAATACTTTGATTTGTGAAGGCCAATGTGCCAAAAGCTTCCTTTACAACCCTGTCCACCTGTGATGCCACTTTCATGGATTTATGTATCTGCATTCCTAGATATATTCCAGATTACTTCTGGGAGCAAGGGAGGCAATTTCCGGGGCATTGCCAATGATAGTTTAATTCTCCTTGGTGTCTCGGGAGGTAGTGGAGGGTAGGAGAACAACAAATGGGTTTCCCTTTGTTAATAAACGGTTATGGGGAGAATCGAGATGCAGAATGTATTATGTACAAGTCGTGAAATTCGGTGTTTTCGCGGCAAAATCATAGCACAAACGTCCATATGATGAACACCTGACCACAACACTATATATATATATATATATATATATATATATATATAAAAGTAGAAATACTAGTGCATGGAAAGTGAGTCAATGTCTTTGGTTCGTTGATCGTTCAGGATTCTGATGGCAGAGGGAAGGAGCTGTCCTTGTGCCACTGGGGACTCGTTTTCAGGCTCCTAGATCTTTGCCCCTGATGGTAGCGGAGTGAAGGTGAAGAGGGCACAGCCTGGGGGTGGGGGGGTGATCGGAGTCCTTAAGGATAGAGGCCACCTCTTATCGAAGCCGCCGATGGAGTGAAGAATGGACAAGAACATCACAGCACCGTACAGACCTCGGCCCTCGATGTTGTGCTGACCCATATATCCCTTTCCATAAAAGTACTGACCCCTCCCTACTCCATAACCCTCTATTTCCCTTTATTCGACTTGTCCATCTTAAATGCCCCCAATGTTCCAGCCTCTACCACTAAGGAGTTCCGGGCACCCACAACTCGCCGTGTGAAAACAACTTTTATCTCCCCTAAACCTCCCTCCCTTCTCTATGTACAATTGGCGCTGGTCGTCCACCTCTCTCGATGCCTCTTGTAGATTGTCTATCAAGTCTCCTCTCATCCTTCAATGCTCCAAAGGGAAAGGTTTGCACGAACATTGGGTCCCTGGGGCCTACATCCCTACATTCCTCAAGGTCGCTGCACAGGTCGATGGGATAGTTATGGCCTAAGGGTCGCTGGGCTTCATTCATAGGGGGATTGAATTTGGAACGAGAGGTCATGTTGCAATTCTACAAACCTCTGGCGAGACCACACGGAGTGTGTCGTCCGGTTCTGGCCACCTAATTACAGAAAGGATTGGGAAGCTATGGAGAGGGTGCAGAGGAGAACCACCAGGACGTTGCCCGTATTGGGAAACAAGACTCACGAGGCCAGGTTTAGCAGAGCTGAGACCTTTACTTTTGGAGCCTGGAAGGATGAGAGGAGACTTGATATAGGTCTACAAGAGGCAGAGATTGGGGTGGACGGCCAACGCCTGTTTCCCAGGTGATTCGTTGATAGGGGGATTGAATTCAGAGGTCAAGAGGTCATGTTGCGACTCAACAAACCTTTGGTGAAACCACACTTGGAGTGCGGCGTCCAGTCTGGCCACCTTATTACAGGAAAGACGGGGAATCTCTGGAGAGGGTGCCGAGGAGAGACACCTGGATTGTGAAACAAGGAGGCCAGGTTAGCAGAGATGGGACCTTTCACTCTTGGAGCGAAGAAGGATGAGAGGAGACCTAACAGCGGGTCTACATGACAGGGGCGGACAGCCGACAGCCTGTTCCCTAGGGCGGAATCAGCAGACACCAGAGGACGTCTATAGAACGTGAAGTTTAGGGGATATTTTGCTTTTAACACAGAGAGTTGTGGGGGCCTGGAATGACTTGGTGCGAAGGCTGGAACACTGGGAGTGCATTTAAGAGACTCTTGGAGAGGCATTATGGATGGAAGCAAAATAGAGGCATACGGGAGAGGAAACATTTAGGAAGGGGGTCGAACGACACCAAAGGACCTGCAGTGTTCTATGTACCAAAACCCAGCAGTAATATAAATTCACCAAGACAAATGGTGACTTCAACAAAAGTTACTTTCTTTAAACATAAAAACAGGATCAAACTCTAAATTATTATATTAACCTACCTTAAACCCCTTCTTATTGTAAGCGCACGTGTGTGTAATATGTGTATAAGTTCAGAAAAGATCCTTGATTGACAGTCCAATCTCACTCCTCCAACTTCCAGGCGATTCTGGGCAAAGATGTGATGAATATTCACCGGGCTCAGGGAATGATTCAGAGAGAGAGATTCATCTCTCGTTGGAAGTGCACAAACCGAGACCCTCCCGATCGGCCACTTTAATGCCTTGCCATAGAAACTTGGGTGACCTCGTCTTCCACGGGTCACCGTCGGGTTCCCTGATTTCAGACGGAACACTCGAGTGCGTCGTTTCCTCTTGTATGGAGCACAAGGGGGTTTGAACAGACTGAACTCACAGCCCGTCTTCAAAATGGGGATTTCAACCAAGCGGCTAGATTTTCATGACTGGAGAAATCGATTCTCTCTCTTCTCTCTCTCTCTCTCTCTCTCTCTCTCTCTCTCTTTCTCTCTCCTCTCTCTCTCTCTCTCTCTCCCCCTCTCTCTCTCTTTCCCCCCTCTCTCTCCCCCCCTCTTCCCCTCTCTCTCTCTCTTTCAGAATGCGCACGCCAGAGAGAGAGGGCAAAAAGAGGGAAGACGGAGGAGTTCGTGGAGAGTGGTGCAGTGAACAACTGAGGGGAAATGGAGGGGAGAAGGAGAAGCGCCGGGAAAGGGAAGAGGAGAGGGATGAATTTTGGAGAGAGGTGTGTGAAAGATGGGGAGGGGGGAAGGGACATGGCAGAGAACCAGATAAGCGAGAAGAGGTAGATAGATAGATAGATAGATAGATAGATAGATAGATAGATAGATAGATAGATAGATAGACAGACAGACAGACAGACAGACAGACAGACAGACAGACAGACAGACAGATAGATAGATAGATAGATAGATAGATAGATAGATAGATAGATAGAGAGTGAGTGAGTGTGTGTGAGAGAGAAATGGATGAGAGGGGAAGGAATTGCAGGAGACTGAGGGGATAGAAAGAGAAAGAGTCAGAGGAGAGAGAAATTGACGAGAGGAGGCGGAGGGGAGAAAGAGAGAAAGAGAGAGGGGAGAGGGGAAGAGAGAGGGGAGGAAGGAGTGAGAGAGCGGGGTGAAAGAGCAGAGAGAGGGGAGAGAGCGGGGAGAGGGGTAGAGAGGAGGAGACGGGGATGAGAGCGGGACGGGGAGAGGGTGACAGAATGGGAGTGAGTGTTCGACATGGACAGATCGTGACAGCAGGGAGCAGGATGTTAACCCTGCCCATAACCGGATGCTTCGGATCTGCCGGGCCCCAGCGTGGGGGAGGTTTTTGTACGGGGACCACATTGGAACGCAACATCGTGCCCCCTGTCCCCACGGTAATAAACAGTCATACAAAAAAGGAGTGGCGACCGGCTCAAGGGTCCTCCTCGCGAACAGCTGGACCCCAGCCGAGTTTTATTTGGTCCCAGTGTCTATCCCGGGTTTCATTTTCTCCTTCCCTTTTCTCAGTTATTTCCAGTCTCTCCCATTTCATCCGTCTCCAACCCTGTCCTCTCTCGCTCTCCCGCTCTCCCTCCCACCACCTTGCAGACACATTTTCATCTCCTCTCCTTCTCTCTTCATCTGTTTTCCCCTCTCACTCCACCCTCTCTTTGTTTCTCTCTCCATCTCTCCTTCTCTCCCCTCTCTCTTCCCCATTTCTCCCTTTTCTTCCCCACTATCCCCTCTCTTGATCTCTCTCCACCTCTCCTTATCTTTCTCCTCACCCTCTCTCTCCTCTCTCCTTCTGTAACGCTCTCTCTCCCCTCTCTCCTCCTGTTTCCTCTTCTCTCCTTCTTTCGCCCCCTCCCGATCTTTCTCCTCCCTCTCTCTCCCACTCTCACCCTCTATCTCCCCCTCTCTCCTTCACATCCTCTTTTCTCTCCTTCTCTCTCACCCACTCTCTCCCCTCTGCCGCTTCTCTCACCCCGTCTCTCTTCCCCTCTCTCCCTTCTCTCCGTGCCTCTCGACCTCTCTCCTCCTTTCACTCTTCCCCGCTCTTTCCCCGACCCTCCCTCACCCCTCTCTTTCCTCCGTCCTCCCGCTTTCACTGCCTCACTCCCTCTCTCCCTCCCCTTCTGTCTCACTCCCCCTCTCTCCCCTCCATCCCTCCTTCCCCTGCCACTGCTTGTTGTCCCGGCTCCCTACCTCGCCACCCCTCGTTAACTTCCCTTTCAAATCCCAGGAACCCCAGCCCGGGCGAAGTGGCCCGATCCCATCCTCCGACCTCCACCGTCGCCCAGTCCCGACTGCGCCCCCCCCCCCCCCCCACTCGGCGCAGAATTGGAAACTAACCACCCTCGGAGCATTCGCTCTCGTCTTCATTTCCACGCCGAAGAGCACGAAGAGTGATTCAACGATCGGGGCTCTTGAGGTCGAAAGCGCTCACTGCAAGTACGGAGGCGTCAAACCGAGGATTGAAAGGGAGAACTCCCGATACAGACATGTTGTTAGTGGGACAGGAAACATGAACCCTTGTGGACCAGGAATGGTTTCCAGACCTTTACAAAAAGTGACATATTTATTCTTTAAAATTAGATCCCCCCTCCCAACCTCGCAGGTACGCAGCTGTTCATTTCCGCAAGCTATGGCCCTACAAATAGAGGGGGTAGGACTTCCAAGTGATCGTGGTCTATTTTCACGCCACCGCCTGCGTTATTTTTATAAATGAGATGGGATATTTTGCCAATTGATCGCTTGTTTCCATTAAGCTAACTAATATGTGGAATCTCTGGATTGTCAGTGAAGGTCGACCCACCTGTCAGCCTGGTTTTTTGTTTTGAAAATTTAATTTAAAAGTTTTACAAAGCATAAAATAAATCAACACCAAAAATCCCTGTCCAATCCTTCCCCACCCCACCTAAACTATTCAATCCCACCCACCCCACCCACCCCCAGGAGCTAATTTTTTCCGGGTATTTAATGGTTACTGCTTGGTGTGCCAACCCTTTACATATCATTTATTTAACATCTAAACATATATTCCAAATATAAACTCCACATCTTAACAAAAACAGGATCATTATTTCGCAAATTATGTTATCTTTTCCAAATACAAATGCGGTTGCAATTTACTATGCCATCTTTGTATATTCAATACTACATCATTTTACCACGTAATAGCTATACACTTCCTTGCTACAGCCAACCCTAAACGTATAAAAAACTAATTGTGGTTTATCCAACCGTAACCCTGTCTTTAATGTACTCATATAACCCAATAAAAACATCAACGGGTTCAATTGCAAATCGACCTTAAATAAATCTCTCAAAAAACTTATAACTTTTCCCCCAAAAGTGTTTAACTTTTCTACATACCCAAACAGAATGTAAACAAAAAAGTACCTGCCTGTCCCTACATCAAAAACACAAATCGAAAGAACGAAAACGGCATTTCTTCAACTTTTCAGGAGTTAAATATAATTGATGTCAAAAATTATAATTAGCAATTTTATATCCCACATTAAGTAATTTTGTAACGCTGCCAACAACCTATCAGCCTAGTCGATCGCTTTCGGCGATTTCCGGTCAGAATGGGCTGTGCGGAATCAAACTCTAATAGAAACCGGCAAGCCAACTGTTTCCGGTGGAATCGAACCAAATCCTTCAGGAGACTAGAAATGCAAACGCGCGCACGGTAAGACCAAAACAACTTTTCCAGAGTTGGGACATCCAGGCGTGCGTCCGCTGTGGAGGTGGGGGGGGGGGGGGGGTGCGGGGAACCAACTCTTACAGCAACCCAAACGGCAACAGGCCTGGCGATGGGATCTTCCCAACTCTTATGGAGACCTGTAATGTAGGGGTCGCACCAACTCTGAAATATTAGCTAGCTCAGGGTAGAGAAAAACGAACGCTTAGAGCACACATGTCAAACTCTGACCCGCGGGCCAAATTTGGCCCGCGATATAATTATATTTGGCCCGCAAGATAATTTCAAAAATGATTTAGAGGTTGCCCGCTGGCCGCCGCGCCAGTATAGCGCATGCACAGTAATACAACAAATCCCAGAATGCATTGGCGTCAGCCTGCTAATCGCTCCCACCTCCTCTGTTTACGTTGCAGGGTCTCACCGTGGACTCTGGTTTTGGGGCCTGGCCGGTGTCAGGGGAAGCCAAGGCCGCTTCCCAGCGCCTGGAACCGGAGGCCTCGGGCCTGACCTCGCCAGGACCGTTGCCCACTCCCCCTCCCTGCCGCAGGCCGATCCGCGACTCACGGTGACGGGGCCGCTGATCCGCCGTGATGGCGCCCTGCAGCGAGAGCCGATGCCCCGGCACTGTCGTTGATCGCCCGCAAACCCCGCCCTTCCGCACACAGGCCTGAGTAAGTATTATGAACTTTAATCTCAGGATAAAACGATCTTCCAATAGTTTCATGTCACAGTGATAAATATATTCCTGGTTAAAAATGGTCCTGCACCTGGATACAAGCTCATTAGGCATAAAACTTGAAAAGTGTGTAAATCAAAGGATATCTGTACCAATGGAAAAAGGGCATGGCAAATAACCCTGCTAGAGTTCATGCCCACAATCGGTCAACCATTTGATTGTTTCAGGAATCATGTTATTCTCCCACATTCTCAATAGCCCTCAAATTTTACTATTCGACTGCACACTATCAACATTTGACAAATCCTCTATAGAGAAATATTATTTATTGAATATTTTATTTCTCATTTGTTAATGCTTCTGGAAAGAGTTTATCCAAAACTATTATTAAACATTTATTTTAATAAGAAAAAGTTTAACATTACATACGTTGAAAGAAGTGAAAACATGCACATGTTGTTGAAAATTTTCAATAAATATTTAGTTCGACCCTCGACTTAGTCCAAGTTTTTTAATTTTGGCCCTCCGTGAATTTGAGTTTGACACCCCTGGTCTAGAGGAACAAATGCTTAGAAAACATGCTCCCGGTGGGACTGATCTCTCTCTCTGTCTCTTTCTCTCTCCCTTCAACTGCCTCTCTTCATCCTTCTATCACTCACTCATTTCTTTTCTATCCCTCCTCCTTCCCCACTGTCTCACACCCTCTCTCCTTTCTTTTCTATTCCTCCTCCCTCCCAACTGCCTCACACCCTCTCCCACCACCCCCTTTCCCCTCCATCTCCCATTGCCGTTCACCCCATCTCCTTCTTACCGCACTGCCTCACTCCAACTCTCCTCCCTCTCCCACCCTCCACTCCTTCCCCCTCCATCTCCCATTGCCGTTCACCCCCTCTCCCTCCTTCCCCCAATGACTCGCTCACTCTCTCACCCCTTCCCTTTCTCATTCCCTCTACTGCCCTCCATTCCTCCCTTATCCACTGTCTCTCTCCAGTTCTCTCTTCCCCATCTCCCCTTCCTCCCCCTCGACTCCCCTAACTCTCTCTCTCTTCGTTCGGTTCCTATTTGAACCCAATACACTCCAGTAAATATGCCTCTCTCGCTCTCCTGGGTCAGAAGCGTAACTGCGCACGCTGTTAGATCAAATAATCTCTTTGGGAGATGGGTAATTCAGACGTGTGTCCGCTGTAGGGGCGGGGTGGGGAGGGGTAATATAACCAACTCTTATACAAACCGGCAAGGTAATCGCGATCTCAGGAAGATTGAACCAAATCTTCTAGAGGCGGGAATGCCATTGGAATGAACCACATCTGCCAGAGACGGGGCGGGTGTGGGGTGGCACTGGCGGAGAAGGGTTGGAATCGGACTCCGTCCACGCTAAAAGGATAGACAAAATCACAGTAAATTCAGGCTATAAGGTCTCAAAACTGTTGCCTGTAACCCAGTCCCTGAAGTCTGGGCAACATCCCAGTAAATCGTCAGGGGATAAAGTCCCGAACCTGTTGAACCTTTCCCTATAACTCAGTCCCTGAAGTCCGTGCAACATCCCAGTAAATCTTCTCTTTCCTTGTCACCAATATCTTTCCCGTAGTTAGATGACCAAATCTGCACTTTCAGTGTTTGCCTCGTCGCTCTCTATCATGTTGGTGGGCCTGTCGAATTGGCGTCGGGCCCTTCTGTTCTGGCTTAGCGCTGTGCTGGGTCGGCGGCAGATCCACGGTCTCCGCTCTCAAGGAAACATGGTTGCTTTAGGTAGACAGTTGTGTTCTTTGTTCTTTGCAGTCACCATGCTGGAGGAATTTTCTGGACCACCAACCCAATGGCACCGTGAAGAAAGCATCCCAAAGCCTGGACCTCCTCGGGAGTCATCGGCGGTTCGGTACGATATCGCGAACCCCGGCAAATTTTGACACACGTGCGGTGGAAAGTGCGCTGACCGGCCTGGTACTGGGGACACCAACACCCCCGAGCCTAAATCCCTGCAAAACGTAGCGGACGTACCACAGGAACGTCATGGCAAAACCCTCCCTACGAGACCGCTGGCTGCGGAGAGCAGCAGGAAACTTTCAGGACCCATCCCGCCCATTTCGGGCTCTGTTTCTGCTGCTGCCATCAGGAAAGAGGTCTCTGGAGGCGCAAGACTCGTACTCACCAGGTTCTGGGACAACGGCCACCCCTCCACCACCAGACACCTCGACAAACCCAATCATGGTATTCGTTCCAGGACTTGTGCACTGTGTGGATTTTAAAGGTTCTCCCTATATTGCAGTCAGTCTGTTGACATCCGTTATCTCTTGACAGTTATTTATCTACATGTTTACGCTGTAAAACAGGTTGCACGACCCGATAATTCAGCCGAGCCCGCAGGTAAAAGGAATCACAGGGTTGCATGTGACCACAAAAAATCTGACATCGCTCTCCGCCCCTTCTATCAGGGAGATAACGCCCCTCGGCGTAACTCCATAATCTTAAGCGCACAACCAGTGAGGACTGGGAAGAACATCTCCTCCACGATCTCCATCAGGACCGCAGCACCACGAGCCCCCACCCCCTGCTCTACTCACTTTCCATCTATCGGCTGCGTGACTCAGATAACACTGCATAGAAAATTTGCCGACTTTAGAGGGTTACACTAATGAAGTGGGACGAGGCTGCGTGCAGGAGGGAGATTGAAAACTGGGCCGAAAGTGTCCCGATAACCCTTACTCAAACCAAGGAGCTGATTGTTGACTCCAGGAACGCCAGAGGCGTACGATCCAGTGATCACTGGCGGCATGAGAGGAGGAGAGGGCATTGATGTCCTTGCGAGTCACGATCTTCCACGATCTTTCCTTGACCCAATGGCGTCAGCGCCCCGACTTCCTCAGGAGTTGGTGGACGTTCGGTCCGACATTGTGAACGCCGGCAGATTTCCCCAGAGGGCCGTACAGTGGGGACATCAAGACTCCACTTCCCCCCTCTACGAGCGTAAAGCTGTCCGAAAGGTAACGGACACAGCCCAGGGAAGTGGCGGGCGAAAACGTCCACGTCGTGGAGAACATCTCAGGGGAACGCTGCTGTCGGAGATCATCAAGGGTCCACCCCGCCAGGCCCACACGGCTGCCGTCATCAGGAAAGAGGTTGAGGGGCGCCACAAAACTCGCACCCACCACGTTCAGGAATGGCTGTAACCCCCTCCACCATCAACGACAAACTCAGTCAGGGCCTCCTCCCCCTTTCTCCAAGCTCCCCTTCTCTCCCTCTCCCACCCCCTCTCCTCTCTCCCACTTCTCTCCCATGCAATATTACAGCAGAGAAACAGAAATCAGTGTAGGGTATTTTCAGCGGTGACTCGCGGTGCAGAAATACACTGACGCGTCTTCAGGCTCAACGCTTTCGGTCTTCAGGGTAGCTTTCCTGCCGTCTATAGTTTTGGCCATGGGAAAACAGCTCTTAAAGCCTCCTTCGTATTGGGATAGACGTAAACGTAGCCCATTTATCGCGAACCCCCCCAACCCCCACCCCACTGCGGTGACTGGTGTCACGAACAGTCCCGTTCTGGTCACAGTTCATCTAGGCGGATGCCCCTCTCGCGGGCGATGAGAGATCCGGGCTGCTGAAGGACCATGTCAGCCCGGGACCCACCGGGAGGGGAAGGGAAGCGAGCGGGGAGTCAGAACGAGGAAGGAGCGCTCCGTCGTCTATTGACCAGCCCGAGTCGCGCGGATTCGGGAGAGCGCGGAAATGCTGGGCGAGCGCGCAACGCGATTTTGCCCCGTTGGTCGATCTCAATAGGAATCACACTGACAGAGTAATGAGTTCCGCATGGAATATAGAACGGGCAAAATTTCGCGTCTGAGTCGAAATAGGTGACGTCAAGTCTGTGAAATCAGCGAAGCGAGGAGTACAAAGGGCGGATATATATTTCCAGGAAACCCGGGGGAACGATTACACGGGGCTTACACCATCGTACAAAGGGTCAGAGAGAGGAGAACGAGGAGAAGGCAGCGGCGAGGGATCTTGGCCCCGGGGCTAAGGGGCTTTCTCTCGGTAGTCTGGAGTCGTCTTGTCCCGGCGGATCCAGCCGCCGTGCGGGGTGGTAGCGGAAGAGGCGTCGCTGACTCCCCGACTATCTGAATCCTTTCCGCCGTGTGGCCGAATAAGTGATCGGCGGATCAGCGCGGAGAGATGGGAAGGCGAAGAAAGGGGAGGATCAGCGAGTGGGAGCGGAGTCGGGGGATGAGCGAGTAACGGGGGTGGATGGGAAAGGTGAAAAAGGGAATAAAAAAGGGGACAAGAGGCGGAAAGGCGAGCAGATGTATCGTTGGTTAGTCAATAAATTGGAAATATGTGAGAGATTTGGGGCGATGGGTAATTGGAAAAATTGAGAAAGGATGTTAGTAGATAGATAGATAGATAGATAGATAGATAGATAGACATGGATGGATAGATGTATAGGTAGAGGGGCAGAGGGCGAATTGATGGTGGGGAATTGGCAGACGAACAGGTCAGGGGGACAGATGGAGTGAAAGGTAAAGAGAGTATGAGAGGGAGGAGGTATTAGGCACCGACGGATAGAGCGAGTGAAAGTGTGAAATCATAACGATAATATGAAGGAAATTGTGGCCAACTATATGGATAGGAGATTCTATAATTAGGGGACAGATAAGAATTTCCGTGGAAGAGATTGAGAATCCTGGATGGTCTGTTGCCTCCCGCGTGCCAGGGTCCAACTTCATAGACAGAGTTCAGGGCATTCTCAGGAGGGGGGTGAGGAACTAGATATTGTGGTCCATGCAGAGACAAATGACATGGGTAAGAAGGGTGAGGAGGTCCTGCAAGGAGAGTTCAGGGAATTGGGCCCTAGGTTGAAGGACAGGACATCCAGGGTAGTGATCTCAGGGTTTCTGTCCGTGTCCCGTACTGATGAGAGTAGAAATAGGAGGATAATGCAGCTTAACACGTGACAGGAAGGAGGCGTTCAGGTTTCTGGATCATTGGGAAGGTGGAGACGGATCGCAACTGATCTGAATGGGGGACTAATATCTTTGTGCGAAGTTTTACAAGTGCTGCGTCTGGCCGGTGAGGTGGAGGAGATGGGTTTAAACTCGATTTGCAGAAGGATGGGATATTCAGGGCAGCAGCAGATGGAGGGGGGTAGCGAAGTGAAGATTGCACGTATCATCGGAACCCAAAAGACTGTAGGCGACAGCTATGTCCTCAGGTGGTGGGGTAGGGAATGCGGGCGAGATTGGAGAGTGGATTGGCGTTTAAAATATGACATTGTGGCCATCAGTGAAACGTGGGGAGGGGACCAGGACTGGAAACTCAATGTTCCTGCATCCGGCCGCCATGCAGACCTGCCTATTTTATGTCAGCAGGTGTGAGTGTGTCCGGTATATGTAGCGGTGCAGCGCTACTCTGCAGCGCCGTGTCCCATCAGAAGCGGCGCAGAAATACACCGCCTCGTCTTTTTGCTTAACGCTCTCGATCTTCAGAGTAGATTTCCTGTTCTCCATTGAACGAGTAATGAGGAACCCGCTCTTAAATCCGTCTTCATATTGAACCTCGCCGCCGAGATAAACATATCCGAGCAGGACAACCCCTCCCGATGTCGACTGCCCATACCATAGCATGTTATTACGAACTGTCCCGTTCTGGTAACAGTTCATCTCGGCGGACGTTCCCTTGTCGGCGCCGAGAGAGCCGGGCCACTGATGGATCACGTCCGCCCGCAACAGACCTGAGAGAGGAAAGGGAAGAGAGTCGGAGTCAGAACGAGGGAGGGAGCGACCGCACTCCAGGCCTTCTCTTCCCCGCTCGGGTAGCGCGGGTTCGGGAGGGTATCCAGCGCGAAAACGCCAGGCGAGCGCGCGGTAGGTTTTTCCTTGCAGGGAACGCAAGGGAACGATTGGACGGGGCTCATACAAACGTACACGGGGTCAGAGAGAGTAGGGCCAGGAGGAAGGAGCTGCGAGGCATCTTGGCCGCGGGTCCTGGACGCGTTCCCTCGGTTGTCGGGAGTCCACTGATCCAGGAGCCGGGGTGATCCGCCGGGGTGGGCGGAAGCGGATGAGGCGTCACTCTTCCCCGAGGCAGCGATTGGCGGACGAGGGTGGGGAGTTGCGTAGGGCGGAGAATTGGGGAGACGCAGCAGGGTCTGGGGATTGGGGGAGGGGGAGTTACGGGCAGCTGGTGGGGAAAGAATGCAGGGGAAATGCGAAGGCGGCAGTTGGTCGAATGGTGAACAAAACAATCGTTAATGCCTGAGCATATTTGTTACACATGTAGATCGTTCTGCCGATGTGTCATCAGGTATGTCACTCAACAGAATCATGGTTAGACATGGTTCTGTGTGGCCTCCACTGGTCCTGGTCGACCATCTGTCCTGCGCCTCTGATGGTAGCTGGAGGGGATTCTCCAGGGCGCAGGCCAGGGCAGAGTGGATAGGGAGACACACCAGTTGCCCACGCAGTGGGAACCCTCCTCTCCATTTAACGATAGGCCCAAAGGAAATTTGGTTTCCGCAGCATAGCGGGAGTCTCATGGCCGGTGCCGGGTGCAGCAGTCATCCGCTTTCGGGACTCTGACTCTGGATTGAATACAAAAGTCTTTCCCGCGAGGCGAGCGGAATTTTGTCATCGGAGATTCCCCTCTCTACGAGATAACAGGCCTTCTGTAGAGAACGAGCCCCATCTGCCCCGTGCAGCTGGTGTCCAGGCGCCTGTGCCTCTTTTCGATGTCAGCGAGGGCGACTCCGCGGGGCAGAAGATCAACGCTACAGGTGAAGGCCTGGGATTGGACCTTGTTGTCATAACCGGTTGGAGACGCACGCCTTGAAGAGCTTCTGTATCACAGTCGGAGCTCGTCCCCACGATCACCTTTAGAGCGCAGATAGATAGATCGATAGTTAAATTGATAAATATATAGTCAGACAAATTGGCAGAGACGTAGATAGATAGATAGAGAGATAGATACATAGATCGATAGATAAATAGAAAGATATAGAGACGACTTTTTTTAGACAGTCGGATGGATATATAGATATATAGATAGATGGAGAGATAGATCAATAGATTGAAAGACAAGCAAGAAGATACAAAGCATACACGAGGCGAAATGGTGAGGGGAACATATTTAGTTACTTCGTAATTGTTTGACAGCTGTGTCCATGCGCTATTATATTCATCGATAAATAAGGCAATCTTTGTCGGTAGACAGAAAGCGGGGTCGGGAGAAACACGGAGAAGGGAGAAAATGGAATTGGAAGGGGGGGAGTGAAAAGGAAAGAAAAAAAATGGAGAAAGGGAGAGGCGGAAAGAGGCAGAAAAATGGAATGCGGGATTCAGGAAAAAATGAGAAAGGAAGAGAGAATTGAAGCGAGATAAATAATAGAGTGAATTTAAAAGAGGGCGAAGGTGAGAATAAAAGAGCGAAGTGGCTAACGAAAAAGAAAGGATGGGGAGAAGGAGAAAATAGAGAAGATAGACAGGTGAAGCAAAGGAGGAATGATGAGAGTGAGTGAACTGAACGAAGGGAAAGATATATGAAACATAGAAAGCAATAGAGGGAGTTAAAGAGAAAAGAGCGGGGAAAGGAGAAAAAAGGGAACGAGAGAGATAACTGGAAAGAAAAAGAGAGAAAAAAAGAAAGAGTGAGTGGATTGGAGAGAAGCAGACTGGAAAGAGACGGAAGAGAAAAAGAATGAAATAGAAAGAGTGAAAGAGACAGAAATTGGTGGAGAGGGAACGGGTTCAGGGAAGTTACTTCGTGAACAAGTGAAAGAAAAGAAACGGGAACCGAAAGATTGGGGAGGAGAGGGGACAAGAGAGGGGAATGAAACGTGGGGTCGATCCCACTTACAGTGAAACCAGGCCACGAACCCCAGAAGGAGAAACATCTCTCTCTGGACGGGCTTATCTTGTAATGAGAGGGAGGCGTCCGAGGGTCGGAGCTTTGAGGAGACAGATTCGCTCTTCCCGAAAGATTGGGAGATGTGCTGTAGATTAGACGCACACCTTCTCCCAATTTAACCAATGGGAATCAAGGTGGAGATCAGAGCCGTTCAACGTGACGCAGCCAGAACATTTTTATCCAATGTCGCGTTCAGCTGAATAAGTCTCTCTTCCGATAACTCTGTCGCTGCCCTCTCTCTCCCTCATCCTTTCCAATCCAGTTCTCCCTCCCTCTCCTCTCCTCTGCACCTTTCGCGGATCAGTTTCTACCCCACTCTGTCGTCCTCACACATTTTGCCTTTCACTGCACGTTCCTCCCGCTATCCTCACCTCATTTTACTCGCTCCCCTTCTCTCTCTCCCATCTGCCAAGCTCCACTTCGCGAGTTCACTTTCTTCTCAAAAAATTTATTTTCGTTCTGTACTGTTGCAGAGTCTGTCGATATTCCTCTCTCCCCAATCACGCTCACTCTCTTGCTCCCTACATACCCTTCCTTCTCCCCTTTCCCTCACTGTTGGCTCGGTTTTCTATTAATCTTTCTCTGCTCTCTCCCTCCTCTTTCGCTTCATTACCCCTATTTATCCCCTCTTTTATCCACCCCATCCACATCTTTATCTATCCCTCTCCCCATCTCCCACTTCCACTCTGCCTCCCATCGCCACTCTCCCCACCATTTATCCACCCTCACCCTCTCTCACCCTCTCTCTCCCCATCTCTCTTTTTTAAAAACTTCATTTCTTTGAAAATTTGTTAGTAATAATACAAAATACAAACAATAACAACATTTTAAAATGAAAAATAAATTAATAACAAAGAAAAAGAAAAAAATCAAAGTTGAATCCCCACCCACCCTCCCACCCCTTCAGCCAGCTCTCTTAAGGAGAGCCAAAAATATATAAACAGAAACTAACAATATAATAAATCAAAGTACATCTAAATGCATATACTCCACATATGGTAACGACTTATTAACAAAAAACAATAATTATCATGCAAAACATATGTATTTTTTTTCCATAATAATACAAGCTTTCATTTCATTATGTCATTGCATTATGTTAATCACTGTATTATCTTTCCATGTACTTGCTACACATTTTTGAGCTATGGACAATGCTAAATATACAAATGCAATTTCAAATTTATCCAACCCCAATCTCTTTAAAGAAATCACATAATCCAGTAAAAAAATGGATTGATCCAATGGTAACTTAAACTTATACAATTTTTCTAAAATTAGCTTAATTTCTTCCCAAAATGGTTGTACATACACTCAGGACCAAAGAGCTTGTAAAAAAGTTCCAACACATGTATCACATCTAAAACAGAAATCTTAATTACTGAAACCATATTTTTTTCCAATTTCTCAGGAGTTAAATATAACTGATGTAAAAAATTATAATTAACCATTCCATACTGTGCATTCGTCAATCTAGTAACACCATCATAACACATATCAGTCCAGTATTCTTCAGGAAAAACAAAAGTTAAGTCATTTTCCCATTTAAGTATAGATTTCTTCAATTCTGGCTTATCCATATTATCCTGTAATACTTGATACATAACAGAAATATAACCCTTTTTGGTATAGAGTCGAATTCTGACAATACAGATAAAATAATCTCTCTACCATACATATTTTTCACCAAAGATCAAATTTTATAATAAACAAATAAAGATATTTCCACAATATCAAAACATTCGTTCAATTGATTAAAAGAAAGAAACTGTGTTTCTACAAAGCAATCCTGTAATGTTTTTAAACCCTTAGAATCCCAACTCTTTAAATGACTATTAAATATTGTAAAAGGAATAAGCTGATTAATATATAATGGCGTTAAAATAGACAATTTACCTTTTGATCCTATAATCTTATTTTTTTGTCTATAACATCAATAAATGTTTTGATATCATCATATTATACTCCTGTAACAAATTCACATTCCACCGAAATATAAATTGATGCATTTCAATTTCAGAAATACAGGCCACCTCAACTTTATCCCAACTTGGAGGCTGATCCAAATCCATCAAACCATTAATAAATTTGAACTGGGCTGCTTCATAATAGTTCTGAAAATGAGGTAATTGCTTTTTTTTTCAAACTTTATTTATTGAAAAATTATTGGTAAACATACAAAATACACTTCACAACAAAATTTTTATATATATGAAACTAAAAAGAAAGAAACAACAACCCCCCTCCCATCCCTTTAGCCAGATCTCTTAAGGAGAGCCAAAGAAATATATATTAAAAAAAGAACTAAAAAAAGGAATAAAATAAATCAAAATACCTCTAAATACATATATTCCAAATATAATGATCACATTAACAAAAAAAGAATAATTATCATGCAAAACATAAGTAATTTATCCATAACAATACAAGATTTCGTTTCATTATACCATCGCATTATACTAATCACTGTCATATCCTTCCATCTACTTGCTACACATTTTCGAGCTACAGACAACGCTAAATATACAAATACGACTTGAAATTTATCCAACCCCAATCCCTTTAAAGGAATCTTCACAAAATGGTTGTACATACACACAGGACCAAACAGCATGTAAAAAAGTTCCAACACATGTACCACATCTAAAACAGAAATCTGAATTTCTGCATTGACCTTCTACAAAACAAAACAATTCTGCAATAATTTTATACCCTTAAGATCCCAATTCTTTAAATGATTATTAATCAATGAAAAAGAAACAAGTTGATTATTATATAATGGCATTAAAATAGATAATTTAACTTTTGATCCTATAGTCATATTCTATTTTGTCCATAACATCAATAAATATTTTAATATTGGCACATCATACTCCTGTATGATCTTCAGCCGAAATATAAATTGATGTATTGCAGATTCAGAAATACATGACATCTCAACTTTAGCCCAACTTGAAAATTGATCAAAATCCATCAAAACACTAATAAATGTAAGTTGGGCTGCCTCATAATAATTCTGAAAATGAGGTAATTGCAATCCACCTAATGTGTACTTTCAAGTAAGCTTATTTAATGCTACCCTTGGTAATTTATCTTTCTATAGAAATTCCCTAGTAGCTTTATTTAAATCCTGAAAAAAGTTCCTTGTAAGAGAACATGGTATTGATTGAAACAAATATTGAATAAGTGGAAAAATATTCATTTTAATACAATTAATCTGGCCAAATAAAGTTAACGGAAGGTCTTTCCACTTAATAAAGTCTGCTTTTATCTTTTTCAACAATGGAATATAACTTAATTTATATAAAGATTGATACTCAGTGTTCACAATTATTCCTAAATATCTAATTTTATCTCTCCATTTCAAATTAATAACATTTTTATAAACTGAATAATATCCTTCACCTACCGGTAAAATTTCCCTTTTATCACAATTAATTGTATACTCAGATAATGATCCATACTGCAATAAACATTCCCGTAAATGCGGCAAAGATTGTTCCAGATTTGTTAACTATATCAAAACATCATCTGCAAATAAATTAATCTTATACCCTTCATCCAAAACTCTCATCTCTTGTGTCTACTAATTTTGCCGTATTAATTGAGCTAACGGTTCAATGACCAATGCAAACAGAGCTGGTGACAATGGACAACCCTGTCGAGTAGAATGCGTTAATTTAAATAATGACACAATTTGTCCATTTGTCACCACCCTAGCAGTCGGGTTTGTATATAAAGTTTTAACCCAGCCAATAAAAAAGGGCCAAATTTAAACACTTCCAAGATCTTAAATAAAAAAATCCATTCGACCCTATCAAAAGCTTTTTCCACATCAAGTGCAAGCACCATTGGATGGTTGGGCTGCCGTTGATATGCATTAGTCAAAATAATTAGTCGAAGAGTATCTAGTTTTAATAAAACCTGTTTGATCTACATGTATCAATTTAGGTAAATATTTACCAAGCCGATTTGCTAACAATTTAGCTATTATTTTATACTCCACATTCAATAAAGAAATAGGTCTATACGAAGACACTTTTAATGGTCTCTATCTTTCTTTGGAATTACAGTAATTGAAGCACTAGAACAAGATTCTGGTAACTCATAATGTTCAGTAACTTGTTGTAATACCTCCCCAAGCACCAAAGATAAATCTTCATTAAAACCTTTATAAAATTCCACCGAAAACCCATAATCTCCTGATGACTTACCATTAGGCATTTCCATCATAGTGGTTTTAATTTCTAAATCTGTGAACGGAGCTTCTGAATCTATAATATCATCTTCATCTCATGCTGGTAACTTTAATGTCAATAAAAAAAGAATCAATAGATCCATTACCCTGTCTCCCCTCAGAAGTATATAATTTTTTATAAAATGAATTAAACTGTTCATTGATTTCCTGAGGTTTATAGGTAACTATCGAATCTTTTTTAACAGCATTAATAAACCTTGAGGTTTGCTCCTTCTTTAACTGCTACGCACGTAGTTTATGCACCTTCTCACCCCACTCATAATATTGTTGCTTGGTTCAATTAAGTAAACATTCAAATTGATCTCTGTAACATATTATATCACAATTTCAATCTAGTCAAAGCTATCTTCTGATCTTCTGTTACTCCCTTCTGAAATTCCTTCTCCAATTCATCAATCTGCTTTTTTAATTTAATACTTTCAGCCATATACCCTTTCTTAACTTTAGTAGCGTAACTAATTATTTGTCCTCTTAAATATGCCTTTAAAGCATCCCATACTACAAATCTACTTTGAACAGAGTTAACATTTTCTGTTAAGAAAAGATCAATCTGTTTCTTAACAAAAGTAATAAACTCAGGTTTTTTTCAACAACATTGTATTGAACCTCCATCTATAAGATGGACATAACACCTCCGAACTTTCATAAGAAAAAAATAATAAAGAATGATCAGATATTACTCTACTTTTATAATTTGCCTGCAATATCTTTCCCTGTAAATGTGCCGACATTAAAAAAAATTCTATTCTAGAAAAGGAATCATACCTAGAAGAATAAAAAGAAAATGTTTCTCTATAGGATTAATTCTTCTCCAAATATCTACCAAATTTAAGTCTTTCATTAAAGCCCCTATTTTGTATCGCATCGCCATTTTTGATTTTCTAATACATTTTGGGGATTTATCCATTAATGGATCCAAAACACAATTTAAATCTCCCCCAATTAGAATATTTTCATTAGCTTCACAATAACAAAAAATCATCTGAAATAAAATATTTATAATCTACATTAGGTACATGGATATCACGTAAAGTCAAAAGTTCATTAGAAATTTTACAATCCACTTTTAAAACCCTCCCAGCATTCCCCTCTACAGTCTGTAACTCAAAAGATAAATTCTTATGAACTAAAATCGCTACACCTTTTGACTTAGCTAAAACTCACTTTCGTTTAATTGGATTATTGGATTATTTAATCCTTGAACATTAAAAGTTGCAAATTTCAAACGAGACATTTAATAAACGATTAAAATAAACACATAATATATTAAAAAATGCTCCCCTGTTAATAAACAAAATTTACTGTCCCTCCCCTAATGTTATAAAAAAGTTAATATAAAAAGGAATGCAATTAATTTCCCCCTCCCCCAAAAACAAAACCACCCAAAGGTAGTAGTTCCCTAAAAAACTGGGTGTGGAACACCCCACCAGTGGCAGTTGATTATCAAAGATATCAATGCCATCCACCTTCCCCTAGCCAGAAATACAATATATATAATAATGAAATTCAACATCATTAAAATATTCAGCCCAGGGACTCCAGTCCCAGAGATTGATTCGAATCTTCAACATCACTAGGACTATGTGTCAAAGCCTCCTTCTTCCCATCTTTCCCATTCTTCCCATTCTTTCTATTCTGTACATTTCCATGGACATTGGCCCTTCTTTTAGGTGACAACAGTGAAATTCTTCCCTGACCACATAAATCCTGTAACGAATTAGCAAAAACCAATGCATCGTGATCATTCTCAAAAAATTGAGACTGAAAGTTGCCATAAAAAAACTTTAAACACTGCAAGGTATCGAAAAGGAAACTTATATCCTTTCTGTCACAGCACCTTTTTGGCTGAATTAAACTCACGTCGACTTCTGATAATTTTTTTACTTCAATCATCATTAAAAAACTATTATTCTGACTCATCATTGGGACTTGACTTTGTCTTGCCTTCTGTACCACCAACCATAAAATCATTTCTCTATCCTGATAATTCAAGCACCAAATTAACACTGCTCATGATGGTTGACCCGGTAACGGTTTCCTCCTCAATGCTCTATATGCCCTTTCCAGTACCAAACCACCCGGAAAGAACTCTTTACCTAACATCTCAGGAATCCACTCCTTAAAAAAAAATATCGGATCCACACCTTCAATATCTTCTGGAAGGCCCACAATTTTTACATTATTTCTCCGGCTTTGATTTTCCAATGAATCAATTTTTTAAACTAATTCTCTCTTCTGAATTTGCCAATCCACAAACGAATCTTCCACTTTTTCCATTTTTTTAAAATTACGTTCAGCTTGCTCATTACATTCAGAAAAAGCTGTCTCAAATATTTTAATAATTTCCTGTACCACATCTACTGAACTAAGGCATTTATTAACATCTCTGTTAAGCATAGATTAATCTTCAGATATTGTAGATTGTATTTGAGTCATTTGATGAGACATAGTATCCATATAAAAAGCAATCCCTTCCAACACAGTAAAAATAGAGTTCAGTCCAGGTTCCAGTGCCACATCTTGAGACCCACCTTCTTCAAGCTCCTCCTCCAGTTGTTCCTGTGAACTAGTTGTATAAGGTAAGCCCTCTTCTTGCTCTCTCCTCGTTAAGACTTTCCCCGTGCGGCTGCAGGTTTGGACACCCGACGACGGCACGCCGACCACGTCGGGGTGCCGCCGCTCCCTTCCCCCTGCAGCCCAAGCGCGATCCCGGACCCTGGAAGCACCGCGCATGCTCGGCAGTGCGAAGGACCGCGCAGGGGCGGCTTCCAGCGTCCTCGCGCGCGTCCCCGACTTCCCCGACGGTAGAGCGGGCCCAAGCATTCTATGCTCCGGATCGGCTGCTCGCTCGACTTCGCGAACCCGCGAGTCGTAGGTCGATTTCCTCAACAAGACGGCGGCATCTTGCGGGGAGAAGACCGGCGCCTGCGTAACATTCAACCTGGCTGGTTTCCTCTGTGGCCCGGAGGCTCCCAACGGCAGCTAGGTGGTTCCAGCTGGACGGGTCGGCCTGTTCTTCAGCACTTTTAAAAAGTAGTTTCTGTAGCTGAACCTTTGATTTTTTTTAATATTAGCCACCATTATAGATAACTAATGTACTTAGAAACAGAAATAAAACGTTTATATATGTAGATTAAATCTTAAAAACGGGTATTTAAAAAATCTGGCTGGAGAGGATTAGGACAGCACATCTACCCTCTAGCCATCTTGCCACGCCCAATAAAATGAGGTAATTGTAACCCACCTAATGCTTCCAAGTAGGTTTACTTAATGCTACCCTTGGTAATTTACCTTTCCATAAAAATTCCAAGTTCTTTCTGATAAACCAGGGTATTGATTGAAACAAATATTGAATACATGGAAAGATATTCATTTTAATGCAGTTAACCCAACTGATTAGAGTTAATGGAAGGTCCTTCCACAATTAAATCTGCTTTAATCTTTTTTAAATAATGGAACATAATTTAATTTATATAAAGATTGATACTCAGTATTCACAATTATTCCTAAATATTTAATTTTATCCGACCACTTCAAATTAATAGCATTTTTATATACTGAATAACCTCCTTCACCAACTGGTAGAATTTCACTTTTATCTCAATTAACTTTATATCCAGATAATGATCAGTACTGTAATATACATTCCCGTAAATGTGGCAAAGATTGTTCAGGGTTTGTTAAATATATCAAATCATCAACTGCAAATAAATTAATCTTATACTCTTCATCCATAACTCTAATCCCATTTTGCCTTATTAATTGAGCTAACAGTTCAATAGCCAATGCAAACAGGGCTGGTGACAATGGACAACCTTGTTGGGTAGAACGTGTCAATTCAAACGACAATGAAACTTGTCCATTTGTCATTACCCTAGCAGTCAGGTTTGTATATAAAGCATTAACCCAACCAATAAAAAAAAGGCCAAATTTAAATTTCTCCACAACCTTAAATAAATATCCCATTTGACCCTATCGAAAATTTTTTCGACGTCAAGTGCAACCACAACGGGCTGCCGTCTGTATGCATTGGTCAAACTAATTAGTCAAAGATTATTATATGAAGCATGTCTATTTTTAATAAAACCTGTTTGGTCAACATGTATAAATTTAGACAAATATTTAGCAAGTCGATTTGCTAACATTTTAGCTATTATTTTATAATCCACATTCAATAAATAAATATGTCTATACGAAGACACTTTCAATGGGTCTCTATCTTTCTTTGTAATTACAATAATTAAAGCACTGGACCAAGATTCTGGTAACTCATAATGTTCAGTCACTTGTTGTAATACCTCCCCAAATACTGAAGATAAATCTTCATACAAAACCTTATAAAATTCCACCGAAAACCCGTCATCACCTGGTGACTTGCCATTAGGCATTTTCAACATAGCTGTCTTAATTTCTAAATCTGTAAATGGAGCTTCCAAATCTATAATATCCTCTTCTTCTAAAGCTGATAACATTAGTGTAGATAAAAAAAGAATCAATAGATCCATTGTCCCGTCTCCCCTCAGAAGTATTTTTTTTAAATAAAATGAATTAAAAGATCATGTTATATGGCAAGCTCTCCACTGGCCACCGTGACAGAGGTGCACCAAAGAAGAGGTACAAGGACTGCCTAAAGAAATCTGCCTAAAGAAATCTCACCGCCAGTGGGCTGATATCGCCTCAAACCGTGCATCATGGCGCCTCATAGTTCGGTGGGCAGCAACCTCCTTTGAAGAAGACCACAGAGCCCACTGACAAAAGACAAAGGAGGAAAAACCCAACACCCAACCCCAACCAACCAATTTTCCCCTGCAACCGCTGCAACTGTGTCTGCCTGTCCCGCATCAGACTTGTCAGCTACAAACGAGCCTGCAGCTGACGTGGACATTACCCCTTCATAAATCTTCATCCGCGAAGCCAAGCCAAAGAAGAAAGAATTTCCTGAGGTTTATAGGAAACTGTTGAATTCTTTATAACAGCATTTATAACCCGTGAAGTCTGTTCCTTCTTTATCTGCCATGCAAGTACTTTATGTGCCTTCTCACCCAAGTCATAATATGTTTGGTTAGATCGATTAATTAAACATTCAAATTGATAAGTCTGTAACGTATTATATTGCAGTTTCAATTTAGTTAAAGATATTTTCTGATCTTATGTCACTCTCTTCTGAAATTCCTTCTCCAGTTCATCAATTTGCTTCTCTAATTTAAGACTTTCAGCCATATACCCTTTCTTAACTGTAGTGGTATAACTAATTATTTGCCCTCTTTAGTAAGCTTTTAACACATCCAATAACACAAAACGACTTTTAACTGAATTAACATTTCCAGTTAAGAAAAAAAAAACAATCTGTTCCTTAACAAAAGTAACGAACTCAGGTTCTTTCAACAACATTGTATTAAATCTCTATCTATAAGATGAACGTACCACCTCTGAACTTTCATAAGAAAAAATAATAAAGAATGATCTGATATAACTCTACTCTTATATTCTGCTGCAATACCTTTCTTTGTAAATGTGCCGATATTTAAAAAAATCTATTCTAGAAAATGAATCATGTCAAGAAGAATGAAAAGAAAAATCTTTCTCTGCAGTATTAACCCTTCTCCAAATATCTACCAAATTTAAATCTTTCATTAAAGCCCCAATTTGTATCACCATTTTTGATTTCCTAATATATTTTGGTGATTTATCCATCAAAGGATCCAAAACGCATTTGAAATCCCCCCAACTAAAATATTTTCTTTAGCTTGACTTAAGAACAAAAAGGCGTCTGAAATAAAACATTCATCATCAACATTAGATGCATAAATATTAAGTAAAGTCCAAAGTTCGTTAAAGATTCTACATTCCACTTTTGAAACCCTCCCAGCATTCCCCTCCACAGTATGCAACACAAAAGAAACATTCTTATGAACTAAAATCGCTACACCTTTTGCCTTAGAGTTAAATGAACAAAACAACACTTGACCAACTCAATCTCCTTTCAATTTCAAATGCTCTTTTTCGGTCAAATATGTTTCTTGTAAAAAAAGCAATATCAATTTTCATTTTCTTAATATAAGCTAAAACTCGCTTTCGTTTATTAGATTATTTAATCCCTGAACATAAAAAGTTGCAAATTTCAAACTAGACACCTTAACAAACTAACAATATAATCATTTAATACAAAATATCACTCTCATACTAATAAAGAAATCCACTCTCCCTCCTGTAATATTATAAAAAAGTTTATATAAAAAGGAATATAATTAATTCCCCAAAAAAGAGAAAAAAACATTCAAAGGTAGTAATGCCCTAAATAACTGGGTGTGGTAAACCCCAGCAGTGGCAGATGACTATCAAAGATTTCAGTGCTATCCACCTCCCCCAAGCCAGAAATACAATATATATATATAATAATACATTTCAACATCATAGAAATATTCACATCATTGTCTCGAGTCCCAATGACTGGTTTGGATCTTCAACATCAATAAGACTGTGTGTCAAAACCTCCTTCTTTCAATTTTTCCCATTCTGTCCATTTCCATTTCAATTTGCCCTTCTTTTAGGCAACGACGGCGAGACTCTTTCCTGACAACATAAATCTGGTAATGAGTTAGCAAAAACCAATGCATCATGATCATTCTCAAACAAATTGAGATTGATAATTGCCATAGAAAACCTTCAACACAGCAGGGTATCGGAAAGCAAATATATATCCTTTACGTTACAACATATCTTTAGCCGAATTAACCTCCCATCGATGCCTAATAACTTCTTGACTCATATCTGCATAAAAAAACTCTATTGTTCTGACTCATGATTTGAGTTTGACTTTATCTTCCGTTCTGTACCACCAACTGCAAAATCATTTCTCTATCTTGATAATTCAGGTTGTCCCGGTAATGATTTCTTCCTTAGCACTCTATGTGCCCTCTCCAATACTAAACCTCGCGAAAAAACTCTTTACCCAGCATCTCCGGAATCCAGTTCAGCTCCTTCAATATCTTCTGGAAGGCCCAAAATGTTTACATTTTTTTTCTGACTTTGATTTTCCAATAAATCAATCTTTTTCAATAAATCACTCTTCTGGATTCTCCAATCCACAAACAAATCTTCCACTTTCTCTATTTTATCCTTATTACACAAAACTTCTTATTTACATTCAGAAAAAGCTGTCTCAATATTTTAAAAATTCTGTTGTACTACATCCACTAATGTAAGGCATATATAAACATCTCTCCTAAGTGCAAACATATTAGAAATTTTAGTTGTCACTTGAGTCATTTGTTGAGATATGGTATCCTTATGATAGGCAATCCCTCCCAGGACAGCAAAAATAGAGTCCAGTCCATATTCCCGTGCCACATCTTGAGGTCAACCTTCTGCAAACTCCTCCTCCAATTAGTCCTGTGAACTGGCCATTATAGGTAAGTCTTCTTCTTGTTCCACTATTGTAGGGCCTTTTCCTGTGCGGCTTCGGGTCCGCACACCCGACAGCGGCACCCCGATCGGGCCCCCCACAGACCACACATGCTCCAGAAGATCGGGGACCCTTGAGGCACCGTGCATGCCCGGCAAGATCAAGGACTGCGCAGGGACTTCTCCAACGCTATCCCCCGCGTCCTCGGCTCCCCCGACGGCAGCGCGGATTCGAGGGCTCTCTTCTTAGTCGGGTCATCCGCGCGCCCGACATCGCGAACGCGCGGGTCAACGTCGGCGTATCTCGTCAACAAGCCGGCGCCATCTTGCGGAGACAAGACCGGCACCGGCTTAATACTTAACCTTGCTGGATTTCTCTGTGACTTGGAGGTTCCAGACGACGTCTCTGTAGTTCGAACTGGACAGGTAGGCCTCAGTTCTTCAGCACTTTTAAAAAGTAGTTTTTTTCTGTAATTGATTCTTAGGTTTTTTTAATATTAGCCGCCATTATAAAAAAATAGTGTTCTTCGAAGTACAAATAAAACGTTTATGTACTTAAATTAAAGTTTAATAACGGGTGATTTAAAAAACTGGCTGGGGAGGATTAGGACCGCACGTCTGCCATCTATGCCATCTTGTCACGCCCCCTGCTATCTCTCTCTATCATGTATTGATCTCTGCTCCAGGGGGTCTTCTTATTATCCGGTCTTTCTCTCTCCACGTTTCTGCAACCGTTGTTCGGTCCCTCCACACCCCTCTGATTCTCATTCCCTCCACTCCCGTTTGATTCCCTCTATAAACACTATAAATACCCATCACTCTCACCTTCGCACACCCACGCCTTCTCTCTCTCTCTCTGTCACTCTCGCCTTTGCAACCAACACTTTCTCCATCTCTCTCCCATTCGCTCCTTCCATTCCTCTCTACCCTTCTCTCACCCCAGTTTATCTCCCCCTTTCCAGCCGCACTGTACCCATGTATCCCGCCTCTAATTATTCCCCTATTTCTTCTTTCACAACCACAATCCTCTTCTCTTTGTCTTTGTCCATCCGTCTCTCTCGCTCTGTTTGTTTGTCTATCTGTCTGACTCTCTGTCTATCCGTTTTAACCTCAGCTGACTAAACGCCCCGCCCCTTCCTCCTCTGAGTGACAGCTCGGCATTCGGCAACGAGGCACCTGTTCTCCTGCCGCCGTGACCGCTCCTCTTCAACTCTGCGGTCAAGATATTTTTGTAGGGCCTAATCCACACTTCGAAGCGCCGTGTAGACTCCAGGCGCAGAGATACAGGGCCGAGTGGGTTTCGCTCAGGTTGGCGGACTTCAGGATGAACTGGTTGTTACCCCGTCTCTCAGCGGATAAACCTTTCACAGTTCCCTCCGGATCCACGTGACCATTGGTCTGTGAGTTAAACAGGTTCTCAAGCCCTTTCCCCGAGTCTTGTAGATACCAGTACATTCTGTTTGCGCTGCCGCTTCCCTCCACCATGCACTGCAACTCCAATCCGTTCCCGGTCCGTTCGGAAGCCGCTACTGGAGTCTGGAGGACGGTAACCGAGTTCACATCTAGGACTGTGGAGGGATAGAGAGGCAGGCGTGAGTTAGAGATATCCGGGGACATTCTGGAGGAAGGAGGGACGAGGGGCGAAAGATGTACAGATTTAAAGAATGTGTTGAATGTGAAGGACAAGGTGAGGCCGGAGGAGAGAAGGGGTCGATTGAGTGTGCAAAAGAGATAGGGTCAAAGTCTGGGTTGGGATTCGAGCTATACGGGTAGAATACAGATAAATAACGAAAAGAGAGAAAGCGAGAGGGATCAGAGAGGAAAAGAGAGATAAATAGATAGGAACGGAGATTAAAAGTAAGAAAGTTATTTTGAGAAGAGAAAGAAGACAGGAAGAATATAATAAAGGAAGGAGAACAAAGTGTAAAGGATAAAGTGTGAAAGATAAAGAAGGGAGGGAGCGTGAAAGGGTAAAATTGAGAAAAGAAGATAACGAGGAAAGGAGAAAATAAGAGTGCAGAAAAGAAGGGGAGAGAGAAACGAATAGAGCGAGAGAAGGAATGGGAAAGAGAAAATAAAAAGCACAGGCGTCAAAGAGTGAAAGGAGATAGACAGGTGGTGTGAGTAAAAAGAGAATTACAAAATAATAGAGAATAACAGGAAGAAAAGAAGAAAGAAAGAAAAACAAAGAAGAGGAATGAGAAAGATTGAGAAAAGAGAACTAGAGGGTGGAAAGGGAAAGAGAACAAGAGAAAAAGTGAGGAACAGAAGATAGGGAATGAAAGAAGGGGTAGAGAGAAAATGGAGAGGAAGAGAGAATGAAAGAGATGGGGAGAAAAGGAGAAAGAAAAAAGAGACAAGAGTCAGAAAAAAAGAAACACGAGGAAATCAAAAAGTGGCAGAAAGGGAACGAGCTTACGGAAATTACTTTGGGTTTCGGGCACACAAGAAAGAAAAGAACCGGGAGCCGAAAGGTCGGGAGGAGAGGGGACCAGAGAGGGGAGTGAAACGTGGGGTTCATCCCACTTACAGTCAAACCAGGCCACGATCCACAGAAGGAGAAACATCTCTCTCTGAATGAAGTTCACTTGTAATGAGAGGGAGGAGTTCGAGGGCCGGAGCTCTGAGGAGACAGAATCGCTCTTTACGACAGATCGGGAGACGGGTTGGAGATTAGACACGCCCCTTCTCCCAATTTAACCAATGGGAATCTAGGTGGAGATCAGAGCCGCGCAACGTTACGCAGCCAGAACATTTTCATCCAATGACGTGTTCAGATTAACAAATCTCTCTTCAGGCACTTCTGTCTCCGCCCCCCCCCCTCTCTCTCTCTCTCTCTCTCTACTCCTCACTCTCCCTCATCCTTTCCAATTCATTAATTCCTCCCTCTCCTCTCCCTCTGAATCTCTCGCCGAATAGATTTTCCCATACTCCCCCAATCCTGTCGTCCTCACACACTTTGCCTCTCATCCCTCGTTCCTCCCGCTCTCCCCATCTCCTTTTTCTCGTTCCCCTTCTTTCTCTTTCATTTGCCAAGCTCCACTCCGCGGGTTCGTTTTCTTATCTAAGAAACATCAAATTTATTTTAGTTTCTGTACTGTCGAAGAGTCTGTCGATCTTCCTCTCCCCCAATCACACACTCTATCTAGCTCCCTCCACACCCCTACCTCTCTCCTTTCCCACCCAGTTCGCTCGGTTTTCTCTTCAGCTTTCTCTACTCTCTCATTCCACTTTCGCTTGATACCCCTATTTCTCCCCTTTCTCATCCACCCCATCCCCATCATTATCTACCCATATCCCGCTTTCGTTCTCCCTCCCCATCTCCCACTTCGCCCACCATTAATGTACCCCTCCTCTCTCTCTCTCTCTCTCTCTCTCTCTCTCTCTCTCTCTCTCTCTCTCGTCTACCTCTCCCTCAGCGATTTCGATTTAATATCCGGTCTCTCCCTCATAACTTTTATGAAGCCATTGTTCACTCCATGCTCAACCCTCACTCTCTTTATCTCTCTCTCTCTTCCGCCAATTCCCGTTTTCTACTCGCTCTCGAACCGCTATTTCTCCCCATCGCTCTCGCCTTTGCACCCAACGCTTTCTCCATCTCCCTCCCATTCTCTACTTCCATTCTTCTCTGCCCTTCGCTCACCCCAGTCTATCTCCCCCTCTCCAGCGGCACTGTACCTATATATCCCGCCTCTAATTATTCCCCTATTTCTTCTTTCACCACCCCAATCCTCTTCTCTCGCCCTCCCTCACGCTCCTTTCTCTCTGTCTTTGTCCATCCGTCTCTCTCGCTCTCTGTCTCTCTAACCCTCTCTCTAACCCTCTCTCTATTCCACTCCCTCCGCTGCCCTCCCTCGTTTCTCGAGAATAACCTACGAGAAATGGGAATCTATGCAGTGAGCACGCTCAGACCACAGATTACGTTTTTTCCTCAGCTGACTAAACACCCCGCCCCTTCCTCCTCTGAGTGACACCTCGGCATTCGGCAACGAGACACCTGTTCTCCTGCCGCCGGGCCCGCCCCTCTTCAACTCTGCAGTCAAGATATTTTTGTAAGGCCTAGTCGACACTTCGAAGTGCCGTGTAGACTCCAGGCGCAGAGATACAGGGCCGAGTGGGCTCCGCTCAGGTTGGCGGACTTCAGGATGAACTGGGTGTTACCCCGTCTCTCAGCGGATAAACCTTTCACAGTTCCCTCCGGATCCACGTGTCCACTGGTCTGTGAGTAAAACAGGTTCTCGACCCCTTTCCCCGAGTCTTGTAGATACCAGTACATTCTTTCAGCGCTGCCGCTTCCCTCCACCATACACTGCAGCTCCATTCCGTTCCCGGTCCGTTCGGAAGCCGCTACTGGTGTCTGGAGGACGGTAACCGAGTTCACATCTGGGACAGAGGAGAGATAGAGAGGAGGGCGTGACTTAGAGATATCCCGGGACATTCTGGAGGATGGAGGGACGAAGGGCAAAAGATGTACTGAATTAAAGAATGTGTTGACAAGGTGAGCCGGAGGAGAGAAGGGGTAGATTGAGTGTGCAAAAGAGATAGGGTCAAAGTCTGGATGGGGATTCGAGCTATAGGGGTAGGATACAGATACATGACGAGAAGAGAGAAAGCGAGAGGGATCAGAGAGGAAAAAAGAGAGATAAATAGATAGGAACGGAGATTAAAAGTAAGAAAGTTATTTTGAGAAGAGAAAGAAGATAGGAAGAAAATAATAAAGGAAGGAGACAAAGTGTAAAGGATAAAGTGTGAAAGATAAAGAAGGAAGGGTGTGTGAGGGTAAAATCGAGAAAAGAAGATAAAGAGGAAAGGAGAAAATAAGAGTGCAGAAAAGAAGGGGAGAAAGAAACGAATAGAGCGAGAGAAAAAAGAATAGATGGAAGGAATGGGAAAGAGAAAATAAAAAGCACAGGCGTCAAAGAGTGAAAGGAGATAGACAGGTGGTGTGAGTAAAAAGAGAATTACAAAATAATAGAGAGAATAACAGGAAGAAAAGAAGAAAGAAAGAAAAACGAAGAGAAGAGGAATGAGAAAGAGATTGAGAAAAGAGAACTAGAGGGTGGAAAGGGAAAGAGAACAAGAGAAAAAGTGAGGAACAGAAGATAGGGAATGAAAGAAGGGGTAGAGAGAAAATGGAGAGGAAGAGAGAATGAAAGAGATGGGGAGAAAAGGAGAAAGAAGAAAAAGACAAGAGTCAGAAAAAAAGAAACACGAGGAAATCAAAAAGTGGCAGAAAGGGAACGAGGTTACGAAATTACTTTGGGTTTCGGGAACATAGGAAAGAAAAGAACCGGGAGCCGAAAGGTCGGGAGGAGAGGGGACCAGAGAGGGGAGTGAAACGTGGGGTTCATCCCACTCACAGTCAAACCAGGCCACGATCCACAGAAGGAGAAACATCTCTCTCTGAATGGAGTTCACTTGTAATGAGAGGGAGGAGTTCGAGGGCCGGAGCTCTGAGAAGACAGAATCGCTCTTCACGACAGATGGGGAGACGGGTTGGAAATTAGTCACGCCCCTTCTCCCAATTTAACCAATGGGAATCTAGGTGGAGATCAGAGCCGCGCAACGTTACGCAGCCAGAACATTTTCATCCAATGACGTGTTCAGATGAACAAATCTCTCTTCAGGCACCTCTGTCTCCGCCCTCTCTCTCTCTCTCTCTCTCTCTCTCTTTCTCTCTCTCTCTCTCTCTCTCTCCTCCTCACTCTCCCTCATCCTTTCCAATTCATTTATTCCTCCCTCTCCTCTCCCTCTGCATCTCTCGCCGATCAGATTTTCCCACACTCCCCCATCCTGTTGTCCTCACACACTTTGCCTCTCGTCCCTCGTTCCTCCCGCTCTCCCCACCTCCTTTTTCTCGTTCCCCTTCTCTCTCTTTCATTTGCCAAACTCTACTCCGCGAGTTCGTTTTCTTATCTAAGAATCATCAAATTTATTTTAGTTCTGTACTGTCGAAGAGTCTGTCGATCTTCCTCTCCCCCCAATCACACACTCTATCTAGCTCCCTCCACACCCTTCCCTCTCTCCTTTCCCACCCAGTTCGCTCGGTTTTCTCTTCAGCTTTCTCTACTCTCTCACTGCACTTTCGCTTGATACCCCTATTTCTCCCCTTTCTCATCCACCTCATCCCAATCATTATCTACCCATAACCCGCTTTCGTTCTCCCTCCCCATCTCCCACTTCGCCCACCATTAATGTACCCCTCACCCCTTCTCTCTCTCTCTCTCTCTCTCTCTCTCTCTCTCTCTCTCTCTCTCTCACTCACTTTGTAAAGTGAGTTAGGCGTTTGTGGGCCGAAGCTTTGAGGAGACAGGTCCGCTCTTGACGGTGTGTGAGGGTGTATTTTATATTGGACACGTCCCTTCTTCCGTCTTCACCAATGGGAATCGTAGTGGTGATCAGAGCCACTCATCATGACACAGCCAGAACCTTATCACCCAAAGACATTTCAGCTGAACAAGTGTCTCCTCAGGCACCTCTGTCTCCGCCCTCTAACTCCTTTCACTTTCTCGTTCTCTCTCTCTCAATCCATTATCTCCTCCCTCTCCTCTTCCTCTGCAACTCGCGCCACTGTTTCTCCCACACAATCTGTCAGCCTCGCCATCTTGGACTCTCAGCCCTGGTTCCTTGACTCTCCCCATCTTCATTTACTCATCCTATACCCCCTCTCTCCTCTCTTCCATCTGTTGATGATGTACTCCTCATGATTTCGTTTTCTTATCTAACAATCAATACATTAATTTCGTTTTGTACTCATCCAGAATCTGCCGATATTATTCTTCCCCTCTCTTTCACGCATACAACCTCCACAACCCTCTCTCTCCCTATTCTCTTTTTATTCATCCCTGACGCTTATTCCCGCTATCACCCTCTCTCTCTCACTCTCTCTCTCTCTCTCTCTCTCTCTCTCTCTCTCTCTTCTCTCCGTTCCTTTCTCTCTCCACATTGTTTTCTTTTTTTTTATTTAGAGTAGACACGCACCTTCTCCAAGATCAACTAATGCTAACCAATAAAACAGACGTAATATTACAGGAAATTGCCTGACTCTGCCGTAAGACAGACACATTCGCCATCGGCAGAAATTGCCTAATGTTCCCCCTACAGTCAGAGATATAGAAGGGAATGAGAGTATTCCCAGAATTACTTAATATCCCTGGATCGCACAGAGTCGCGTCCAAACCATCGGCAGCCGACGTCCAGATCCGAAACTCCGACACGATTTGGAGGACTTTAGGTCCCTCCGCACCCGATCCCGTATCGAGCCGGTCTAAGCAGTTCACAGCCCAGGTTGAGTCCCTCGATGACAGCCCCGCCGCCTGTGCGTTGTTAAGCCGCAAAGCCCTTCGCTGGTCGGCCGCCGTGGTCACCGTTCCGTGGATCATTTCCTCCGCTTTGCATCTCACGCTAGATGGCGCATGATCGACGTGTTTTCTGGTGCCCTGCGCCAGTCCTCTGCCACACCGGAATCTGCACCGCCTCGAGGCCGATGCTGAAAAAAATCCTCGGCCCAAACCCCGTGGCTGCAGCATTTTTAAATAATCCGTCGGCTCATTTGCATGCCGTTTTAAAGACCCGGCCTCCCGCTCTCCGCAGGAGCGGACCAGCCGAAGTTCTCCATGGATGCCATCACCCTCCCTTGGCACAACGCATCGCCTCTCCACCTTCTAAGTGACAGCTCTGCCCTCGGCGCCGAAGCACCTGTTCTCCTGCCGCCGGTTTCTCTGCTCTTCATCTCTGCGGTGGGGAAGTTTTTGTCGGGCCTCGTCGACTGTTCATGCTGCCGTGTACACTCCAGGCGCAGAAATACAGGGCTGAGTTGGCTGTGCTCAGGTCGGCGGACCTGAGGATGAACTGGTATTTGCCCCATCTCTCTGCGGATAAACCGTTCACAGTTCCCTCTGGATCCACGTGTTCGGTGCTAATGGAGTAAAACAGGTTCTCAGGCCCCTTCCCCGGATCTTGTCGATACCAGTACAAATAATTAGTGTTGCCGCTTCCCTCAGCCGTACACCGCAGCTCCATTCCGTTCCCGGGCCATTCGGAAACCGCAGCTGGAGTCTGGAGGACGGTAACCGAGTTCACATCTTGCACAGAGGAGAGAGAGAGGGGGAGGAGGTGAGTGACAGATATCTGAGGACATTCTGGAGGGTGGAGGGACGAGGGGCGAAAATATGTACAGAATGAAGAAAGATGTAGAATGGAAGAGCGGAAGAAGTGAAGGGGAAGATGGGAGTGCAAAGTTAGGGACAGAACCTGAGTGGGGGAATCGAGCTATAGGGGGCGGGATACAGATAAATAACGTGGAGAGAAAGCGAGAGGTGATCAGAGGAGAGATAAATAAATAGGAACAAAGATTAAAAGAGGGCAATAGAATTGAGAATAAGGGAAAGAAGAGGGGAATTAAATAATAAAGTAGAAAGAAATATAAAGGATAGAGTTGGAAAGATAAAAATAATGGGTGGAACAGAGAGCATCAGAAAATCGAGAAAGGAAGAGCAAGAGGAAAGGAGGAATACAAAAGAATAGAGCGAAAAATAGTGCGAGAGAAAAAGGGATAGAGCGATAGAAAGAAAATAGATTGAAGTAATGGAAAATAAATAAAAGGTAAGTATGTCAAAGCGGGAAAAAAGATGGACAGATGGTAGTAAAAGGAGAAATAGAAAATAATGAAGTGAATTAACAGAGGAAGAAATGGAGAGAGAGAATAAAACAAAGAGAAGGGGACTGAGAGAGAGAATGAGAAAATAGAACGAGCGTGGAAAAAGAGAGAACGAAAGAGAAAAAAAATGAAGAACAGAATAGAGGGGATGAAAGAGAGGAGATAAAATGGTTAGAATGGGAGAATGTAATAGAGAGGGGCGAAGGAGGGAGAATGAGAAAATAGAAATAGATTGAGAACGAAAGCGAATAAACGAAGAGGAGAAAGGGAGGAAAACAAAAGAGAAAAAAGGAAGAGAGAAAAAGAAACACGAGGAAATCTGAAATTGGCGGAGAGGGAACGAGGTCACGGAAGTGACTTTGGGTTTCGGAAATTCGTGAAGGAAAACAACCGGGGGCCGGAAGATCGGGAGGAGACGGGACAAGAGAGGGGAGTAAAACGTAGGGCTGGTCCAACTCACAGTCAAACCAGGCCACGATCCCGAGAAGGAGAAACATCTCTCTCTGGACGATGTTCAGTTCGTAATGAGAAGGAGGCGTTAGAGGGCAGGAGTTATGAGGAGAAAGATTCGCGCATCACGACAGATCTGGAAGGGTGTTGTAGGTTAGAAACGCCCCTTCTCCCAAGTTAACCAATAGGAATCGAAGAGGTCATCAGAGCGACTCAAAGTCACGTAGGCACAATATTTTCATTCAAGGACGTGTTCAGCTGAATTGTGTCTCTTCAGGCTCCTGAGTCCGCTCTCCATCTCTCCTCCTCCTTCTCAGTCATCTTTCCAATCAATTTCCCCCACTTCTCCCTCTGCACCTCTCGCCGATCAGTTTCTCCCACGCTCTCCCCAAATCTGTCGTCTTCACCCAGTTTGCCACTCACCCCTTGTTCCACCCACTCTCCCCATCTCGTTTTCCTCGCTTGTCTTCTCCCTCTTCCATCTGGAAAGCTCCACTCCGCAACTTCGTTTTCTTATCTAAGAACCAACAACTTTATTTTCGGTCTGACCCGTCGCGGACACTGTCGAACATTCTCTTGCCTTTATCAGGTCTCTCTCTTTCGCTCCCTCCACACCTCTTTCTCTCCCCACTCCCACCCAGTTGTCTCCCCGTCCTCTCCATCTGTCATCTGCTCCATCCCTCATCTATCGCCTCTCTACCAACACTACTCCCCTCTGTGATCCACACCCTCCCCATCTTTCTCTTCCTATCTCTCCCTCTCCCCTTTCACTCTTCCTCCCCATCTCCCCACTTCCCCTACCATTTATGTATCACTCACTCTCCTTCTCCCTCTCATCCGTCGCTTTCTCTCTCTCTCTCTCTCTCTCTTTCCTCATCTCCCAAGCTCCACTCCACGAGTTCATTTTCTTATTTTAGAATCAACAAATTAATTTTTGTTATGTACCATCGCGGAGACTGTCAATCTTCCCCTCACCCCCAAGCAGCTCTCTCACTCTCTCCCTCCACTCTTTCTCTCCCTGATCTCTCCCCTCTCTCTCTCCCAGTTCTTTCCCCCTTTGTCTTCATCTCTCCTCCACTCTATCCATTCTCTATCGCTTCCCAACCCTCACTACCTCCCTATGTGATCCACTCCCTCCCAAGCTTTCTCTACCGATCTCTCCATCTCGCTCTTTCACTCTCCCTCCCCATTTCCCCCACCATTTAAGTATCCCTCATCCTCCTTCTCCCTCTCTGTCCCTCGCTTTCTCTCTCTTTATCGACTACATCTGCTCTCAACGATTTCAGTTCAATATCCCTCTCTCTCTCTCTCTCTCTCTCTCTCTCTCTCTCTCTCTACTTTTCTGCAGCCATTGTCTGCTCCATACTCAAACATCACTCTCTTTTGCTCTCTCACCCCTCCACTCCCGTCCTCTACTCGTTCTCTAAGCACTATTAATCCCCTCACTCTCGCCATTGCACCCCCTCGCTTTCTCCATCTCTCTTCCACACGCTAACACACTTCCTCTCTACCCTTCTCTCACCCCAGTTTATCTTCGCTTCTCTGGCCTCACTTTCTACTCTTATATCTCGCCTCTATTTCTTCCCCAATTTCGTCTTTCTCCACCCAGATCGCGTTCTCTCGCTCACTCTTACGTTCTCTTCTCCTGTCTCTGTCTCCGTCTGTCTTTCTCTCTCTCTCTCTCTCGCTCTCTGTCTGTCTGCATATCTCTCTCTCTCTTCCCCCCCCCCTCCCAGTCTATTCCCCTGTCTGTCTCCCGCCCTCCCTCGTTGCTCAGAATAAACTACGAGAAATGGGAATCTATGCAGTGAACTCGCTCAGACCCCAGATGAAGTTTTCCCCTGCGCTGACTAAACGCCCCGCCCATTCCTCCTCTGAATGAGAGCTCGGCATTCGGCATGGAGGCATCAGTTCTGCTCCCTCCGTTCCCGGTGCTCTTCAACTCTGCGGTGGGAAGGTTATTGTTGGACCTCGTCGACACTTCGTGGCGCCGTGTAAACTCCAGGCGCAGAGATACAGGACCGTGTGGGCTGTGCTCAGGTCGGCGGACTTCAGGATGAACTGGTTTTCGCTCCGTCTCTCAGCGTATAAGCCTTTCACAGTTCCCTCCGGATGCATGTGTGCGTTTTACATGAAGCAAAACAGGTTCTGAGGCCCCTTCGCCGAATCTTGTCGATACCAGTACAGATAATTAGTGCTGCTGGTGCTCCCCTCCACCGAACATTGCAGCTCCATTCCGTTCCCGGTCCATTCGGAAACCGCGGCTGGAATCTGGAGCACGGTGATCGAGTTCACATCTAGGACAGACAGGTGGTAAACAGAGAGGGAGGAGGTGAGTGAGAGACATCCGGGGAAATTCTGGCGTGTAGTGGCCGAAGGTAAAAATTCTACAGAAGTTAAGAGTTGAAGAGGACACGCTGAAGGGGGAGAAGATGGAAATAGTGGTTGAAATGAGAGAGAGAAAGAGAAAATGGGAATATTGGGCAATAAGAAACAGAAAACGGGGTCGGGAGAAACACAGAGAAGGGAGTGAAAGAGAGAGATAGGAGATAAAAGTGTAAAGGAGAGAAAGCGAAAATAGAAAAAGAGAGAGACGGAATGAGATACAAAATGGGAACGTGAGGTTCAGGACAAAATGAGAGATAAAGAGAGAGTTAAAGGGAGATAAAGAATAGAGTGAAGATAAAATAGGGTGAAGGAGAGAGTAAAAGAGGGAAGGGGCTTGAAACAGAAAAGATAAGGAGAAGGAGAAAGCAGAGAAGAGAGACAGGTGAAGAAAAGGAAGAAGGCCGAGTGTGAATGATCACCGAACAAAGGGAAAGACAGGAAATGGAGAATGGAATAGAGGGGGTAAAAGAGAAAGGTGAGCTGAGAGGGGAACGACAGAGAGAGGGTGGGATGTGGAGAAGAACAGTGGAAAGAGACAAATGGTAAAGAGAAATAAACGAGGGGGTCAAATAGTGGCGGAGAGGGAACGAGGTCACGGAAGTGATTTTGGGTTTTGGGAACACTTGAAGGAAAATACCGGGGAGTGGAAGGAACGGGTGGAGACAGGACAAGAGAAGGCAGTGAAACGTGGGGTCGATCCCACTTACAGTCAAACCAGGCCACGGGCCCCAGAAGGAGAAAAATCTCTCTCTGGACAGGGTTCACTTTGTAATGATAGTGATGCGTTCGAGGGCTAGAGCACTGAGGAGAGAGATTTTGTAGATTAGGTAGACGCCACTCCGAGATTGACCAATTGGAAACGAGGTGGTGATCGGGGCCGCTCGCTGTGACGTATCAAGAACCTTTTCATCCAACAGCGCGACTGGCTGACCAAATGCCTCTTCAGGCACGTCTGTCTCCACTCTCTCACTCCTCTCGCTCTCTCTTCTCACTCTCTCAATCCACCACCCTCCTTCTCCTCTCCGTCTGCATCTCTCTCCGCCCTGTTTCTCCCACCATATCTGTCGCCCCTGCCATCTTTGCATCTCAGCCCTCTTTCCTGCCACTCTCCATAGCTGGCTTTACTCACCCTTCCCCTTCTCTCTTCTCTTTCATCTTTCGATGGCCTCTCCCGCTATTTCGTTTTCTTATAACAATCAATAAATTAATTTCGTTTTGTACTGACTCTGAAACTGCTGATGTTCCTCTCCACTCTCTGGCTCTTATTCAGAACCTCCCCAATCTTCTCTCTTCCCCTCTCTACCCGATTTATTCCCCTCTCTCCGATGCTCCCTCTCTCCAATCACGCAATTTTCTCTTTATTCCTCCCTCCCGTTTACCCTCTCTCTCTCTCTCTCTCTCTCTCTCTCTTTCTCTCCGTTTATTTCTCCATGTTCATCGTTTTCTCTATTTGGATTAGACACGTAACTTCTCCAAGAGAAACCAATAAAACAGATGTAATCTTTGATGAAATTATCTGAATCTGCCATAAGGCACACACATTCGCCGTCGGCAGAATTTGCGCGGTGCTCCCACTATTGTCAGAGAAATAGAAGCGAAAGCGAGTCCAGCTGGAGTCACCGAGTGTACTTGGATTCACATTCAGCACTTCCGCATCCTCCGCAGCCAGAGAGTCCAGTCCAGGTATTTGGGTGCCCGAGCTCCAGAAGCAAACTTCCGACACGATCAGGAAGCCTTCTGAGGCCTCAGCACCCGATCAGGATACCCTCATCACAATACCCCGTACTCATTCAGCCAGCCTCGAGCCGGTCTTCGACAGTCCGCAGCCTGTGATGAACTCCTCGTCGCCAACAGCACCGCCGCCTGTGCATTGTTCGGCCGCAGCGCCCCTCGCTAGTCGTCCGCCGTGGACACCGTCCTGTGGGTCTTCTCCTCTGTTTCTCCATCTCACGCGGGGAACAGGTGGCTGTCGTGTTTACTGGTGCCCGGCACCAGTCCTCTGCCACTCCCGACTCTGTAACGCCTTGACGCCGATGCTGAAGCCATCCTCGGCCCAAACCCCGTGGTTGAAACATTTTTGAATAACCCACCGTCAGCTCATTTACAGGACGTTTAAAGTACGTAGATGTTTGGACCAGGTGATAAAACGCTGATTCTCCGCTTCCCGCTCTCCGCAGGAGCGCATCAGCCTGAGTTGACGTTGAAATAACGTTATCATCCCTCTCCACAACGCTTCTGAGTGACAGCTCCACCTTTGGCTCCAAGGCACCTGTCCTCCTGCAGCCGGTCACGCCCCTTTACAATTCTGAGGTTGGGAGGTTTTTGTCGGAACTTGTCGACTGTTCGTGGCGCCGTGTACACTCCAGGCGCAGAGATACAGGGCCGAGTGGGCTGTGCTCAGGTCGACGGACTTCAGGATGAACAGGTTGTCTCCCCGTCTCTCTGCGGATAAACCGTTCACAGTTCCCTCCGGATCCATATGTACTTTGCTATAGGAGTAAAACAGGTACTGAAGACCCCGGGAGTTGTCATACCAGAACAGTCTGTCAGTGCTACTGCCTCGCTCCGCCGTACACCGCACCATTCTGTTCCCGGCCCGTACGGAAACCGCGGCTGGAGTCTGGATAACGGTGGCCGAGTTCACATCTGGGACAGACAGAGGTGGGGAAAGAGGGTGGAGGTGAGTAATTGATATCTGGGGACATTCTCGACGGTGCGGACATTGGGGAAAGAGATGTGTTGAAGGAAGGAAATAGTTGAAGGAATCGGAGAAACCAAAGGTGGAGACATGAAGATAGAGAGTGCAAATGGGAGAGAGGGAACGATTAGAAGAAAACCGCGGTTAATGGGGCGATGAGTGACCGAAACCGGGGTCGGAAGAAACATGGGGTACGAGGGGGGCGGGGAAAGGGGAGAGGAGCAGATAGAGGGCCTGGTGAGAGGAATGAGATGGAGAGATCGGGTGAAAACAGCGAAGGGAGCAAAGCCGCACAGAACATATCAGTTGAACGAGGGAGGAGATGGCGAAGGGAGAGAAAGTGGTGATAGAGGGCGCAGAGGAAGGGAGGGTGAGAGAAGACAGAAATCAGATCAACGAGCAAAGGAAGGTGAGAGAGGCCGGAAAATAGAGGTGAGGAGAGAGGAATAGAGAGATAGAAAAGGAAATGGACAAAGTGAGGAGAGAGGAATAGAGAGATAGAAAAAGGAAATGGACAAAGTGAGGAGAGAGGAATAGAGAGATAGAAAAGGAAATGGACAAAATGAGGAAAAATAAGGAGAGAGAGAGAGAGAGAGAGAGAGAGAGAGAGGTGAGTGAAAATTGGAACCAGGAGAAATAAGGAGAGATGAACGTGAGATTAAAAATGAGAATGAAGAAATTGAATGGAGAGAAGGGGATGATAAAAAAGGAGAGACTATAAGAGAGAGCGGAGGAGAAGATAGAGAGAGAGAGAAGACTAAGAAAGAGAGGAAAGAGAAGGCGAGAGGCACAATGGAGAAAAAGGAGAAAAATAAAAGGGGAAAGAGAAATAGAATATAATAGAAAGACTAAAAGATGGGAAAGCAGAAAGAGTGAAAGAGAGTGAAAGGGAGAGAGACAGAGGAACCAAAAAAAAAGAGGAGATGAAAGAGAAAAAATACGATAGAAAGAGAGAGAGAGAGAGAGAGAGAGAGAGAGAGAGTGTGTGTGTGTATGTGAGTGAGAGAGAGAGAGAGAGAGGGGGGAGGGAGAGAAAACGAGAAAGAAAAAGAAGGAGAGAGACAGAAAGTAGCGAAGAGGGAATGAGGACACGGAAGTGTCTTTGAGTTTCGGGAACACTTGAAAGAAAATAATCGCGAGCCGAAAGATCGGGATGAGAGGGGACAAGTGAGGTGAGTGAAACATGGGGTCGGTCCCACTTACAGTCAAACCAGGCCACGATCCCCAGAAGCAGAAGCATTTCTCTCTGGGCGGGGTTCACTTTGTAATGAGAGGAAGGCTTTCGAGGTCCGGATCTCAGAGAGACAGATTCGCTCCTTACGTCAAATCGGGAGATGTGTTGTAGATTGGACACGCGCCTTCTCCCATCTTAACCAATGGGAATTGAAGTGGTGATCAGAGCCGCTCAACGTGACGCAGCCAGAACATTTTCATCCAATGACGCGTTCAGCTGAACAAGTCTCTCTTCAATTAACTCTGTCTCCGCCCCCCTCTCTCTCTCTCTCACTAATCCTTTCTGGATTCAGTTCTCCCTCCCATTCCTCTCCCTCTGCACCTCTCGCCGATCAGATTTTCCCACACTCCCCCCACTCTGTCGTCCTCACACACTTTGCCTCTCACTGCACGTTCCTCCTGCTCTCCCCACCTCACTCCTCTTCTCTCTTTTCCATCTGCCAAGCTCCACACCGCGAGTTCATTTTCTTATCTAAGAATCAACAAATTTATTTTCGTTCTGTACTGCTGCAGTCTGTCGATCTTCCTCTCCCCAATCACGCTCTCTCTAGCTCCCTCCACTCACTTCTCTCTCCCCCCTTTCCCTCACAGTTCACTCCGTTTTCTCTTCATCTTTCTCTCCTCTCTCCCTCCTTTTTCACTTCGCTGCACTTATTTTTTGCCTCTCTTATCCACCCCATACCTCTCTTTATCTAACGCTCTCCCCCTCCAGCTTTCACTCTGCCTCCCCACCTCCACCCTCCCCCATCATTTATGTACCCCTCACCATCTCTCTCCCTGTCCGTCCTTCGCTATCTCTCTGTCATGATTTGATCTCCACTCGAGGGGGTCTTCTTATTATCTGCTCTCTCTCTCTCTCTCTCTCTCTCTCTCTCCCCACGTTCTTGCACCCATTGTTCGTTCCCTCCACACCCCTTACTCTCATTCTCTCTCTCCCCTACTCCCATTCTTGATTCGCTGTCTGAACACTATATCTCGCCTTCGCACCCCCACGCTTTCTCCCCACCCCCATATCTCTGTCTCTCGCTCTCTGTATCCTCCGCTCTATCTCTACGCTTCTCACCACCTCACTCTCCAACCCTATATTTCTCCCCTTTTATTTTTATCCCTTTTATTTTATTTTCTGTTCTTATCAATTCTGCTAGTGGTTCTATGGCTAACGTGAACAATAAGGGCGATAGTGGGCATCCCTGCCTTGTTGATCTGCTTAAGTTAAATTGTTTTGATATATATCCATTTACTGTCACTTTCGCCAATGGCCCCTTATATAATGCTTTAATCCAATTAATATATTTCTCTGGTAAACTGAATTTTTGTAGTACTTTGAATAAATAATTCCATTCTACTCTGTCAAAGGCCTTCTCTGCGTCTAAAGCAACCGCTACTGTTGGAGCTTTATTTCCTTCTACTGCATGAATTGTTAATAAATTTACAAATATTGTCTGTTGTTTGTCTTTTTTTAATAAATCCAGTTTGGTCTAGATTTACTATTTTTGGTACATAGTCGGCTAATCTGTTTGCTAATAGTTTAGCTATTATCTCGTAATCTGTGTTAAGTAAAGATATTGGTCTATATGACACTAGTGCGAGTGGATTTTTCCCTGTCTTTGGTATTACTGTATTTATTGCTGTTTTGCATGAATCTGGTAAGCTTTGTGTTTTATCAGTCTGGTTGATTACTTCCAGGAGGGGAGGAATTAATAAATCTTTAAATGTTTTATAGAATTCTATTGGGAATCCATCCTCTCCTGGTGTTTTATTATTTGGTAGTTTTTTTATTATCTCTTGTATTTCTACTATTTCAAATGGTTCTGTTAATTTATTTTGTTCCTCTATTTGTAATTTTGGTAGTTCAATTTTAGTTAAAAATTCATCTATTTTGCCTTCTTTCCCTTCGTTTTCAGTTTGGTATAATTGTTCATAGAATTCTCTAAAGTTTTCAGTAATCTCCGTTGGATTATATGTGATTTGTTTGTCTTTTTTCCTTGATGCCAATACCATTTTCTTAGCTTGTTCTGTCTTAAGCTGCCATGCTAGAATTTTGTGCATTTTTTCCCCTAGTTCATAATATTTCTGTTTTGTCTTCATTATATTCTTCTCCACCTTATATGTTTGTAGTGTTTCATATTTTATTTTTTTATCTGCCAATTCTCTTCTTTTAGTTGTGTCTTCCTTCATTGCTAATACTTTTTCTATATTTACTATTTCCCTTTCCAACTGCTCTGTTTCCTGATTGTACTCCTTCTTCATCTTGGTTACATAACTTATTATTTGCCTTCTGATGAACGCTTTCATTGCGTCCCATAGTATAAACTTATCTTTCACTGATTCCGTATTTATTTCAAATTAAATTTTAATTTGTCTTTCAATTAATTCTCTAAAATCCTGCCTTTTAAGTAGCATGGAGTTTAATCTCCATCTATACATTCTTGGAGGGATGTCCTCTAACTCTATTGTCAATATCAAGGGTGAGTGGTCCGATAATATTCTAGCTTTATATTCTGTTTTTCTAACTCTGTCTTGCATGCGAGCTGATAACAGGAATAGGTCTATTCTTGAGTATGTTTTATGTCTACCCGAATAATATGAATATTCCTTTTCCTTTGGGTGTTGTTTCCTCCATATATCCAAAAGTTGCATTTCTTGCATCGATTTAATTATAAATTTGGTTACTTTGTTCTTTCCGTTAATTTTTTTCCCAATTTTATCCATGTTTGAATCCAAATTAAGGTTGAAATCCCATCCTATTAGTATGTTCCCTTGCGTGTCTGCTATCTTCAAAAAAATATCTTGCATAAATTTTTGATCTTCTTGGTTAGGTGAATATACATTGACTAAATTCCAAAACTCCGAATATATCTGAGATTTTATCATTACATATCTCCCTGCTGAATCTATTATTTCCTCTTCTATTTTAATTGGTACATTTTTACTGATTAATATAGCTACTCTTCTAGCTTTTGAATTACATGACGCTGCTGTTACATGTCCTATCCAATCTCTCTTTAATTTCTTGTGCTCCATTTCACTTAAATGTGTTTCTTGCACGAATGCTATATCATTTTTTTTATTTTTTCAGTAAATTTAACAGTTTCCTCCTTTTGATTTGCTTATGTATTCTGTTAATATTTAAAGTCATATAGTTCAACATAGCCATTTCATACATTGTTTATCTTTCCTTTCCATTTCCTTATCATCATCTTTCCTTCTTATCCATTCCTGCTTTCTTGTTTTGAACACTTTATAAGACAACATTTCTAAAACATCAAACATTTCCCTTATTCTCCTATCTAAAATTTCTTTAACCCCACTATCCCCTCCCCTTCCTGAGTTGCCATTTATCCCTTGTCGGGCAACCACATCTCCCCTCTCCATTTGGATTTGCAAATTCACTTGCAATGTCAACTGATTTCGCAGTGACCGTAAATCCTACCCACCCAGCCTCCCCAGAAAAGGTTTTAATTTTCATATATAGATAAGAATTAATAAGGGAAAGAAAGGGAAGAGAGGAAGTAAGGAGGGAATTAAGAGAGTGACCTTTGTTATACTCTATATATTTTCTTTTAAATACGGATACACTCATATACACACATATATACATACACACACACACACACACACACACACACACACACACACACACAGACACACACACACACACACACACACACATATATATATATATATATATATATATATACCCATATACACACATACATATAATTCGTGGTCATTTTTGCTCTCGTTACATGTCTTCATCTCTCTGTCTGTCTTGTAGTTGTTCTGCAAATTTTCGTGCTTCCTCTGGATCCGAGAATAGTCTGTTGTGCTGCCCTGGAATAACTATTTTAAGTACCGCTGAGTACTTTAGCATAAATTTATATCCTTTTTTCCATAGGATTGCTTTTGCTGTATTAAACTCCTTTCTCTTCTTCAGGAGTTCAAAACTTATGTCTGGATAGAAAAAAAAATTTTGACCTTTGTATTCCAGTGGCTTTTTGTCTTCTCTTATTTTCTTCATTTTGTCCAATATATTTTCTCTAAATGTATATCTTAGGAATTTTACTAAAATAGATCTTGGTTTTTGTTGTGGCTGTGGCTTAGGGGCTAATGTTCTATGTGTCCTTTCTATTTCAATTTCTTCCTGTAATTCTGGTCTTCCTATGACCCTGGGGATCCAATCTTTTATAAATTCTTTCATATTCTTGCCTTCTTCATCTTCCTTAAGGCCCACTATCTTTATATTATTTCTTCTATCATAATTTTCCATCTTCTGAGCTAACAGCCCTTGTGTCTCTTTAACTTTTTTAAATCAGATTCTTCTAATTTCTTTTTTAAATCCTCTACTTCCATTTCTACGGCTGTTTCTCGTTCTTCCACTTTGTCCACTCTTTTTCCTATATCTGACATGACCATCTCTAATCTATTCATTATTTCATCTGGACTTTTAATTCTTCTTTTTATTTCACGAAATTCTTGTGATTGCCATTCTTTTACTGATTCCATATATTCTTTAAAAAAAAATATCCATTGTCTTGCCTTTCCCTTCTTCCATTTCTCTATGTTCTTCTTCTTCTTCTTCCTCGGGGTTGGTCATCTGTTGTTTCCTTGATTTCTTTTTACTCTCTTCTTTCTTGTTCTTGTTGTTTTCTATGTTCTCTTCTTCTTCTTGTACTGTAGCAGTCATTCTCAGCTGTGGAGATCGACTCCTCAGCTGGTTCTCCCCTCCCGTCAGTGTTTTATTTTGTCTTGCGCAGTTGCGCACTTTTGCTTGGCTCCGTGAGCCATTTTTGTAGTCCCGAGCTCGGGACTTCGACTGACCTGAGCGAGCGGGCCTCTCTCTCCACAGCGGGCCTCCTCGGACAGATAAGGCCTTCACCTTCTTTTTCCGATGTCTTTTCTTCTTCTCTACTTCCCGTTGCTTTCGACTTTTCTTTCTTCGCTGCCATTTTCTTCCCACCTTTACTTTCACTTTATTTTAATTTTTGTGTTTGTGCCTTTGTGTTTTCTGTGTTTTTTTTAAACTTTTCCGGAGAGGGCTGGCGTTCCCCGACCGGCTACTACTCCATCACGTGACTCCTCCCCTATATTTCTCCCCTTACGGTTCCCCTCTTCCCTCTTTCTCTGTCCGGATTCCCCCCCCCCTCTCTCTATCCTGTCCACCCTGTCTGTCTGTCTGTCTGTCTGTCTGTCTCTCTATGTAAATAAGCCATGCCCCATTTGCCATGTTAACCAATAGTATTCGAGACCCGATTCGGTGAGCTCTCTCTCTCTCAGACGTCAAATGAATAGGTGCTATCCTCTTGCTCAACGCCCCGCCCCTCAAGCTTCTGACTGACAGGTCCGCCATCGGCGCAGAGGCATCTATTCCCCACCCGTTCATCCCGCCTCTCTTCAACGCTGTGGTGGGAAGGTTTTTGTCGAGACGCCGACTGTTGGTAGCCCCATGTAGACTCCAGCCCAGAGATACAGGGCGGATTGGGCTGTGCTCAGGTCGACGGACTGGTATTTGCCCCGTCTCTCTGCGGATAAACCGTTAACAGTTCCCTCCGGATCCACGTGTTCGTTGCTCATGGAGTAAAACAGGTTCTGAGGCCCCTTCCCTGGGTCATGTCGATACCAGTACATATCATCATCGCTGCCGCCTCCCTCCGCGTAAACTGCAGCTCCATTCCGTTCCCGGCCCGTTCGGAAACCGTGGCTGGAGTATGGAGGACGGTGACCGAATTAACATCTGGCACAGAGGGGGAGAGAGTGAAAGGAGGTGAGTGAGAGATATCCGGGGACATTCTGGAGGGTGGAAGGATGACGGGGTAAAATATGTACAGAGTGAAGAAAAGTGTTAAAGGGGAAAGTTAAGGAGAGCGGAAGGAGACAAAGCGGAGATGGAGGATGCAAAAAGATAGGGACAGAAACTAGTGGGGGAATCGATATATCGGCGGCGGATACAGATACATAACGAAAAGAGAGTAAGCGAGAGAGTATCAGAGCAAATAAGAGAGATAAATAGAAAGGAACAGAGATTAAAAGAGGTAAATAGATTTGGAGAAAAAGAGAAAGGAGAGGAAATAAATAATAAAGGAGAAAGAAATTTAAAAGATAGTGGGAAAGATAAAGAAAGAAGCAAGAGAGAGAGAATGACAAATCGAGAAAGGAAGAGCAAGAAGGAGAAAAAAAGTAAAGGTGGAAAACAAAATAATAGAGTGGAAAACAGGGCAAGAGAGAGAAAAGGATAGAGCGATAGAAAAATGAATATTATCTTCTCTTTCCAATTCCTTCCATCTGTTGCAGGAAAAAAAATGAAAAACGTAAATATGTATAAAGTTAAAGAGAAATGAGAGGAGTTAAATATTGTATTGGTAGAGGAAGAATGGTCACAAATGTATGTTGACAGTGTTACAGAATTAATTAAAGTGCAATATAATATGGTTAACTATAATTTTTTGCATCAAATATATTTAACTCCTGAGAAATTGAAAAGATATGGATTTAGGATTACAGATTTATGTTTTAGATGTAGAGAACAGATTGGTACTTTTGTACATTTTGTTTGGTTGTGTAAGAAAATTAAGTATTTTAGGGAGGAAATTATAAAATTTTTGAGAGATTTGTTTAAAATGGATATACTGTTGGATCCAAAGTTATGTTTATGGAGTTATGATAAGGCCCCATTTGTCGATTTAAGAATGCCTAAACCATATTTAACTTTCTTAATGTTAGCTTTAGAGTAGCAAGAAAATGTATAGCTGTTACATGGACGAATGATGTACAACTAAATTTGCGAAGATGGCAAAATGTATTACAATCTTGTTTGTATTTAGAAAAATTAACAAACAATGTGAAAAATAATATTTTTTTCTTCATTGATATGTGGGGATTATATTTGAAATGTATGGCTATAGAAATTAAATAATTGTAATGCGTTTGGCACACCAATCACGGAATATCGATTTTTGTTGTAAGTTTTTTGGGAGAAGGGGGGATGGGGGAAGATTTTTAAGGATTTTTAGCGAGTTTTGTTTGTGTTATGGGTGGGAGGGGAGGGGAGATGTTATAGTATTTTTTCTCTGTAATTTTAAAATTTAAATAAAATTTGGGGGGAAAAAAGTAGAGAAAATCGAGAAACGGAGAGATAGAAAGTGACAGAAAATGGGAATGCGAGATTCAATAGGGCGAAGGAGAGAGTAAAAGAGTGAAGGGGCTAGAGAAATAGAAATGATGGAGTGAATGAGAAAATAGCGAGGGGAGACAGGTGAAGGAAAGGAGGAAGGCCGAGAGTGAGTGATCACTGAACAAAGTGAAAGAGACAGGAAACGTAAACAGAATAGAGGGATTAAAAGAGAAAGGAGAAGGGAGAGAAAGAGAGTGTTTGAGTTGGAGAATGGGAAGCAACGACAGAGATAGGGACGAGAAAGTGAGGAGGTTGGGGTAATGGACTGTGGAAAGATACAGAAGTAAAGAACAAAATGAGCGAGACAAAGTGGCGGAGAGGGAACAAGGTCACGGAAGTGACTTTTTGTTTCGGGAACACGTGGGAGAACATAACCCAGAGCGGAAAGAACAGGGAGGAGGAGAAAGGACAAGAGAGTGGAGTGAAAAGTGGGGTCGATCCCACTCAAATTCAAACCAGGCCACGATCCTCAGATGGAGAAACATCTCTTTGTCTGGACGGGGTTCGCTTTGTAATGAGAGATAGGCTTTCGAGGGCCGAAGATCTGAGGAGGTAGATTTCATATTCACGACAGATCATCAGATGTTTTGTGGATTAGACACGCCGCTTCTCACATCTTAACTAATTAGAAAAGATGTGGTGATCGGTGCGCTCGATGTGACATATCAAGAAACCTTGAATCCAGTGGCATGATTGGCTGAGCAAGAGTCTCTTCATGCACCTTTGTCACCATCCTCTCACTCTCTCTCTCTTTTCTCGCTCTCTCCTCCTCTCTCTCAATCAATTTCTCCATCCCTATCCTCTCCCTCTGCACCTCTCGCCGATCGGTTTCTCCCACCCAATATGTCGTCCTCACCATCTCACACACATCTCACACCTCGTTACTGCCACTATCCCCATCTACCTTTAGTCACCTCCTTCTCTCTCCTCTCTCTTCCATCTTTTGATTACCACTTCCGGCGGTTTTGTTTTCTAATCTAACAATCAATAAATTAATTTCGTTCTGTACTAACCCAGAGTCCGCCGTTTTCCCTCTCCCCTCTCTCGCTCTCATTCACAAGCACCCCACAGCTCGCCCTCTCCTCTCTCTCCCAGATATCTCTCTTCCACGCTCTCCCTTTCTTCCTCTCACCTATCACTCTCTGTCTCTGTTTATTTCTCTCTCTCTCTCTCTCTCTCTCTCTCTTTCTCTCTCTCTCTCTCTCTCTCTCTCTCTATTTCTCTCTCTCTCCGTTTCTTTCTCCATCTGCATCCCTCTCTAGTTAGATTAGATAACCACCTTCTCCAAGGCAAACCAGTGTATTGCAATAGGACTGGTTAAATATTACATGTAATTGTCTGAGTCTGCCGTAACACGGACAGATTCGCCGTCGGCATAAATTGCGTGAAACGCCCCCTACAGTCAGAGAAATAAAAGCGAAATAATGTCCCCACAGAGTCACCGATTCTCCCTGGATTCCCGCTGCCTCCGTAGCCGCACGGAGTCCAGTCCAAACCATCGGCAACCCGAGATCCAGATCTGAACCTCCGACACGATCAGGAAGCTTTCACAACTATCAGTACGCGTCCAAGATACCCGGTCCCCTTTCATCCAGTATCTAGCCTGTCTACAGCCCTCAGCCTCTGGGATGAACCCCTCGATGGCAGCCCCCGGTCTGAGTGGGTTCCTCGCCCCGCCGCCTGTGCGTTGTTTGACCTCAGAGCCTCTCGCTGGTCGTCCGCCATGGTCACCGTCCTATGGTTCGTCTCCTCTGCTTCTCCATCTCATGTGGGGAAGCGGGTGGTCGCCGTGTTTGCTTGTGCACTGCGCCAGTCTTCTGCCAACCTCGAATCTGCACCGGCTCGAGGCCAATGCTGAAACAATGCCCACCCCAAACTCCGTGGCTGTAGTATTTTTTAAATAACCCACCGTCGTATCATTTTCAGGACGCTTAAAGTACGTCGGTGGTTGGACCGGGTGATGGAACACTGCTGATCAGCTCTGAGACTTGGCTCCGCGCTCTCCGCAGGTGCGCACCAACCTGAGGTGAAGCTTGATGTCGTTACCCTCCGTCGGACTCCACTTTTGGCCCGAACTGTTTGTGGCACCGTGTAGATTCAAGGCGCAGAGATAAAGGGCCGAGTGGGCTGTGCTAAGGTCAGCGGACGTCAGGATGAACTGGTCGTCGCCCGGTCTCTCTGCAGATAAATCGTTCACAGGTCCCCTTTGGTCCACGTGACCTCTGGCCGTGAAGTAAAACAGGTTATGAGGTCACTTCCCAGGGTCTTGTCGATACCAATACATATTCCCAGCGCTGCCTCTTCCCTCCCACCATTACAGCTCCATTCTGTTCCCGGCCCGTTCGGAAACCGCGGCTGGAGTCTGGAGGACGGTGACCGAATTCACATCTGGCACAGAGGGGAGAGAGTGGAAGGAGGTGAGTGAGTGATATCCGGGAATAATCTTGGAGGTGGAAGTTGATGGGGGAAACATGTACAGAAGGAATGAGTTCAAGCAGAAGTGGGAGAATGGAAGGAGGAGAGATAGGGAGAAAATAAGATAGAGTGAAGGAGAAAGTGGGAAATGGGGCAATAAGAGACAGAAATCGGGGTCGGGAGAAACACAGAGAAGGCAGGAAAAGGGAGAGGAACAGAGAGAGGGGATAAAAGGGGAAAGGAAAGAAAGATAAAATAAAGAAAGAGAGAGAAGAAAGAATCATAAAATGGAAATGCCGGTTTGAGGAGAAAGTGAGGGTTGAAGAGAGATAAAGAATACAGTGAAGGTAAAACAGTGTGAAGGAGAGAGTAAAAGGGGGAAGGGGCTTGAGAAACAGAAAAGATGAGAAGGAGAAAACAGAGAAGTGAGACAGGTGAAGGAAAGGAGGAAGGCCGAGAGTGAGTGATCACCGAACAAAGGGAAAGACAGGAAGCGGAGAATGGAATAGAGGGGGAAGAAGAGAAAGGAGAGCGGAGAGGGGAACGACAGAGAGAGGCTGGGATGGGGAAAGAACAGTGGAAAGAGACAGAAGATAAAGAGGAGGAAAGAGAAATAAACGAGAGGGTCAAATAGAGGCGGAGAGGGAACGAGGTCACGGAAGTGATTTTGTGTTTTGGGAACACTTGAAGGAAAATACCAGGGAATGGAAGGAACGGGTGGAGACAGGACAAGAGACGGCAGTGAAACGTGGGGTCGATCCCACTTACAGTCAAACCAGGACAAGATCCCAAGAAGGAGGAACATATCTCTCTGGTCGGGGTTCACTTTGTAATGATAGTGATGCGTTCGAGGACCGGAGCACTGAGGAGACAGACCCGCTCTTCAGGGAACATTAACTAATTGGAAACGAGGTGGTGACCGGGACCGCTCGCTGTGACGTATCAAGAACCTTTTCATCCAACAGCGCGATTCGCTGAACAAATGCCTCTTCAGGCAAGCCTGTCTCCACCCTCTCACCCTCGTCTCGCTCTCTCTTCTCTCTCTCAATCCACCACCCTCCTTCTCCTCTCGGTCTGCATCTCTTTCCGCTCTATTTCTACAACCCTATTTATCGCCCGCGTCATCTTTGGATCTTAGGCCTCTTTCCTACCTCTCTCCACATCTGGCTTTACTCACCCTTCCCCTTCTCTCTTCTCTTCCATCTTTCGATGGCCCCTCCCGCTATTTCGTTTTCTTATAACAATCAATAAATTAATTTCGTTTTGTACTGACTCTGAAACTGCTGATGTTCCTCTCCACTCTCTGGCTCTCACTCACAACCTCCCCAACCCATTCCTTCCCCCTCTCCCCTCTCTCTCCGACGCTCCCTCTCTCCAATCACGCAATCTTTCTCTTTATTCCTCCCTCCCACTTACCCTCCCTCTCACTCTCTGTCCTTCTTTCTCTCTCTCTTTCTTTCTCTCCGTTTATTTCTCCCTGTTCATCGCATCCTTTATTTGGATTAGACACATACCATGAGAAACCAATAAAACAGATGTAATCTTTTATGAAATTGCCTGAATCTACCGTAAGGTAGAAACATTAGCCGTCGGCGGTGCGCCCCCTTGTCAGAGAAATAGAAGCGAAGTGAGTCCACCGAGAGTCACCGAGTGTATGTGGATTCACCTTCAGCGCTCCCGCATCCTCCGCAGCCACAGAGTCCAGTCCAGGTATCTGGGTGCCTGAGCTCCATAAGCGAACTTCCGACACGATCGGAAGCCTTCGGAGGCCTCAGCACCCGATCAGGATTCCCGGGTCAGGATACCTGGTACGCATTCAGCCAGCATCGAGCCGGTCTACTGCAGTTCGCAGCCTGAGATGAACCTCTCGATGGCAGCCCCCGGCCTGCATGAGTTCCGCGCCTCGAGTCGCCACCAGCACCGCCGCCTGTGCGTTGTTCGGCCGCAGCGCCCCTCGCTGGTCGTTCGCCTTGGTCACCGTCCTGTGAGTCTTCTCCTATTTTTCTCCATCTCACGCGGGGATCTGGGTGGTCGCCGTGTTTACTGGTGCTCGGCGCCAGTCCTCTGGCACTCCGGATTCTGTAACGCCTCAAAGCCGATGCTGAAACCATCCTCGGCCCAGACCCCGTGGTTGTAAGATTTTTAAAAGAGATTTTTGTCGGGCCTTGTCGACTTTTCGTGGCGCCGTGTACACTCCAGGAGCAGAGATACAGGGCCGAGTGGGATGTGCTCAGGTCGGCGGACAGCAGAATGAACTGGTTGTCGCCCAGTCTCTCTGCGGATAAACCGTTCACAGTTCCCTCCGGATTCACGTGCGTTTTGATCGTGGAGTAAAACAGGTTCTGAGGCCCCTTCCCCGATTCTTGACGATAGCATTACATAGAATTACTGCTGCCGCCTCTCTTGCCCGCACACCGCAGCTCTATCGCGTTCCCAGGCCGTTCGGAAACGGTGGCTGGATTCTGGAGGACGGTGACAGAGTTGACATCTGGGACAGAGAGGGGATTGACAGGGAGGAGGTAAGTGAGAGATATCCAGAGACAATCTGGACGTTGGAGGCTGAGGGGAAAATGATGTACTGAAGGAACCATTTCAAGGGAAGAGGACAAGCTGAAGGGGTAGAGGGGAAAGTGGAGATAGAGGGAGCAAATGAGAGGGAGAAAGAGAAAATGGGATAATAGAGCAATGAGACAAAATGCGGGGTCGGAGAAACCCAGGAAGGGGTATAGGGGAGAGGAACAGAGAGAGAGATGGATAAAAGTTAAAAGAAGAGAAGGAGAGAAAATAGAGACAGGGAGAAACGGAAAGTGACATAAATTGTGAACGTGAGAGTTAGGAGAAAATGAGAGAGAAAGGGTTAAAGAGAGATAAAGAATAGAATGAAGGTAAAACAGTGTGAAGGAGAGATTAAAAGAGAGAAGGGTCTAGAGAAACAGAAAAGATGGGGAAAAGAATAAAATAAAGAGAGACAGATGAAGGAAAGGAAGAAGGCCATGAGTGAGTGAACACCGAATGAAGCTAAAGGGACAAAGAGTTTAGAACGGAATAGAGGGAGTAAAAGTGAAAGGAAAGGGTTATGGAAGGTGAAAACCGGAGCGTGAGATAGAGAGAGAGAGTACGGGAAAGGAAGAGAGAGATAGGAGCGAAAAAAGAGAGTGGGATAGGAAGAAGAACAGTGGAAAGAGACAGAAGAGAAAGAGAAGGAACGAGCGAGACAGAAAATGGCGGAGATGGAACGAGGACACGGATGTGACTTTGGGTTTCGGGAACACGTGAAGGAAAATAACCGGGAGCCGAAAGAACGGGGGGGGGGGGGGGAGACGGGACAAGCACAGGGAGTGAAACATGGGGTCCAACCCACTCACAGTCAAACCAGGCCACGATCCCCAGAAAAAGAATCATCTCCCTCTCTCTGGACGGGGTTTACCTTGTAATGAGAGGGAGGCGTTCGAGGGCCGGAGCTCTGAGGAGACAGATTCGTTCTGTCCGGATATTGAACTGAAATCGCTGAGGGCAGATGTAGACGATAAAGAGAGAGAAATCGAAGGACGGAGAGGGCGAAGGAAGGTGAGGGGTACATAAATGGTGGGGTCGTAGAGAGAAATTGGGAAATAGGTGACTAAGAGACAGAAAGCGGGGTCGGAAGGACCACGGAGAAGGGAGGACAGGGGAGACGGAAGAGAGAGAGGGGGGATAAAAGTGAAAAAATCAAAATAGAGAAAGGGGAGACGGACGGAAAGAGACAGAAAAAGGGAACTTAGATTCAAGAGAAAATTAGAGAATTGAAGAGACATAAAGAATCGAGTGGAGGAAGAGGGTGAAGGAGATAGTAAAAGAGCGAAAGGGCTAGAGATAAAGAAACGATGGGGAGAATGAGAAAATAGAGGAGAGACAGCAGAAGGAAAGGAGGAAGGCAGAGAGTGAGTGATCACTGAAAGAGGACGGGAAAACGTAGAACGGAATAGAGGGACTAAAAGGGTAATCGAGAGAGAGAGATCGGAAAGAAAGAAGGTGAGAGATAGGAGCGATAACGTGAGTGTGGGATGCGAAGATGAACAGTGGAAAAGAGACAGAAGGAAAGAGAGAAAACAGAGAAACAGAAAATGGCGGAGATGGAAGGAGGTCACGGAAGTGACTTTGGGTTTCCGAACACGTAAATGAAAAGAATCGGGAGCCGAAAGAACGAGAGGAGACGGGAAAAGAGAGGGGAGTGAAATGTGGGGTCTATCCCACTTACAGTCAAACTAGGCTACGATCCCCAGAAGGAGAAAAATCTCTCTCTGGATGGGGTTCGCTTTGTAATGAGAGGGAGGCGTTCGCGGGACGGAGATCTGAGAAGACAGATTCGCTATTCACGTCAGATTCTGGCCGGAACGATGGATTGGACACGCCCCTTCTCCCATGTTAACCAATTGGAAACGAGGTGACAATCCGGGCGTTTGGTGTGACGTATCAAGACTCCTTTCATCCACTTGCGTGACTGGCTGAGCAAGAGTCTCTTCATGCCCCTCCATCCCAACCCCCTCTCTTTATCCTCCTGTCTCTCAATCCATTCCTCCCTCCCCTCTCATCTCCCTCTGCACCTCTCGCCGATCAGTTTCTCCCACCCAATATTTCGCCCTCACCATCTATGCCTCTCACCCCTCGTTCCTGCCACTCTCCCCACCCACCTTTACTCACATCCTTCTCTCTCCTATCACTTCCATGTTTCGATGACTTCCTCCCCGTCATTTCGTTTTCTTATCTATCAAACGTAAAATTAATTTCGTTCTGTACTGTCCCAGAGTCTCCCGATGTTCCTCTCCCCTCTCTCGCTCTCATTCACAACCTCTCCATACCTAACTACCCTCTCTCTCAGATTTCTCTCCTTTTCTCATCCTCTCTCTCACACTCTCTCCCTCCCTTTCTACTAATTCCACCCTCGGTCCTACCCTCTCTTTGACTCTCTCTCTCTGCCTCTCAGTTTCTTTCTCCATCTCTATTTCTCTGTCTGTTTAGATTATATAACCACCTTCTCCAAGACAAACCAGTGCTAACTGTTAGAGATAGAGAATTTAGGTTAAAATGGCTTAAGTTGAAATGTGATGATTAATCATAAAAAGGGAAGCCAGAACGGACAGGGAGCTTACTAGCAGCCAAGGACAAAAAGTTCAGCTGGATATGTTTTTTTTAAACATATCTTTTCATGGTCATAGTGAGAGACATGCAGGAGACAAAAGATTGATAAGAAGGGTGAGAAACAGAATTTAGTGTATGTAGAGTTCGCAGCGTACGTAACGAACGTGATAATTAAAAATGCAGTTGTACTTAGAATGCTTTTGCAATACTAACCAATTAAAACAGTATTAATAAGAAGGGGAAGGGCAAACAACAAGGGTATAAAAATCAATGCACTGTATGTATCGGGGCTTAACTGGTGAGAAGCCAGTTGAGTCCAACTCTGCAGACTTGTAAATAAAGCTTGTCGTGTCATCAGTTTTAAAGAGACTCATGTGTGAGAAGTTTTATTTCTGACAAATGGGGGCTCGTCCGGAATCTACACTCCAGCCGTGAGGGGAGGCGAGAAGAGGGACATCGGAGGTGGTGCACCCCGCTGAGTTCAGCGGCTCCTAGTCCCTTGCTCGTCGCTTTGGGCGGCTTGAGCAAGTGGTATCCGGACAAGGTGACACGACAAGATGGAGAGGAGAAGGGTGACAGTTCAATCCCCGAGAAGACACCGGTAAGTGACGACTTACGATTGTGGTGTGGGGATTGGGTAACAGGTGTAACGGGATACACCTGTTTGGATAAAAAAAACCTAACGTAATAGATCAGGTATAGAGCTTTTGTCGTGGCGTGAGGACCCTGTCGTGGGACTCTAGGATAGACCCCAGGGAAACCTCGGCGGTAACCGAAGGAGGGACAGCACCTCCGACGAAGTGCCGAGAAGAGAGGGGTCGACCCCAGGGAAACCTCAGCGGTAACCGAAGGAGGGACAGTACCTCCGACGAGGCGTCTGAGAAGAAGGGAGTAGGGTCCAGAATGAGAGGGTCCTCAGCAACGATAAACGGATCTAGGTGGGAAAATGGGAGGATCAAAATCTAAGGGCTCGTCTGAAAATTCACGACAATTCCTGGGAGTTCCCCTTGACAGCCCTTTGGGGAGAATGTTTGAAAATTGGGATAGTAAAAGATATCGAGACAAAAACAAGAAAAAGATGGTTCAATATTGTCTCCTTTGGTCGAAACAACCTATTAAAGGTTCCTCGGTCTGGTGGCCGAAATTTGGATCTGATGAGGATTGGGTTAGACAAGCATTAAACATATATGTAAATTCGAGTCCAAAGGTGAATCAAGAAGAGTCAGCATATGCATTTTGTTGGGTTCCCTGGCCAGGATCCTTAACAAAATGTTTTAAATTGAGGGTAGCGGGAGAAAAGAAGTGGGAAGCTCTGGACAACCTTCCCCCTCCTTATATTCCCCCGGTGCCTACTGCGCCCGAGGAAAGCTCATTACCGGAGGGGAAAGGTGATGAATCTGATTGCCCCGAAAGGGGCCGGGAAAAAAAGAATGAATTAAGGGAGTCGGACCCTAAACTTCCACCGGTAAACCGACCCTGGACAAGATCCCAGACTGGTCCAGGACCATCAAAGTTTTCAGTAAGCCTAAATCCCCTGAGGGAAGTTCCTATGGGAGGACCGGGAGGGGGAACGGGATATGTGAATGTTCCCCTAACTAGTACAGAGGTGCGGGGATTTAAGAAAGAAATGAAAAAGTTATTGGAAGATCCTATAGGGCTGGCCGAACAGCTCGACCAATTCCTGGGACCAAACACATATACGTGGGAAGAGATGCAGGCAATAATGGGAACATTATTCTCACCCCAGGAGAGGCAGATGATTCGACGGGCTGCCCTCCTCATGTGGGAATATGAACAACCTGGGGACCCCAGACCCCATGAACAAAAATATCCCTTAAATGAACCCAGGTGGGACAAACGAACACCCGAGGGATTGGCAAGTATGAGACAATATAGAGAGTGGACAATTAAAGGGATACGGGAGGCTGTGCCAAAGGGTCACAATTTCACCAAGGCATTTGGGAACCACCAGGGGAAAGACGAGTCCCCTACTGATTTCTTGGAGAGGGTGAGAAAGAATGTCCAACAGTATGCGGGCGTGGACCCTAGTACACCAATGGGTGAACAGCTTATTCGAATTGAATTTGTTTCCAAATCATGGCAGGACATTAGAAAGAAACTAGAAAAGGAGGAGGACTGGAGCGAAAAACCCCTAAGCGACCTGTTAAAAAAGGCGCAAAAAGTATATGTGCAGAGAGAAGAAGAAGATCAAAAGAGGGCGACAAAGGTTATGGTACAGACTATCCGACAGATGAATACCGAATCCAGAGGGGAAAGAAAACAAAACCTTCCTCTAAACAATCCAAGATATCCAAGAGAGGGAAGACCCCGGAGGTTCGTTAAGTGCTATTACTGCAATGAGGAAGGACACTTTAAGAGGGAATGCCCCCGATACAAGAGGGAATTGCGTGCCCTCGAACTTATGGAAGAAGATTAGGGGGGTCAGGGGTTCCAAATGTTGGGGACCAAGTATAAGAGGGAACCCCTGGTAAAACTAAAAATTGGTCCCAAGGGAGAAGAAGTGGTGTTTATGGTGGACACAGGAGCGGAACGAAGTAGTGTAATAACTGTGCCAATCGGGACTGAACCTGTAAAAGGTAATTTAAAAATTTCTGGGATAGAAGGGGCACCCAGAATGGTATCAATAATTCCCCAAGTAACAGTGAAACTGGAAGAAAGAGAAGGGGTACAAGACCTCTTGTTGTTATCGTCGGCTGGATTTAACCTCCTAGGAAGGGACTTACAGGCTCTCCTAGGTTTGGGTGCTCTCCCTGTGGACGGAGAAGTGCGAGTCCACCTCTGTGCTCTAAAAGAAGAGGATGAACGGCAGATTGACGAGAGAGTCTGGTATAAGGAGGGAAATCGAGGAGGTCTGGACATCCCACCTTTACATGTCACATTAATACCAGGTCATCAGCCGGTAAGGAAACGTCAGTATCCTATTTCTTTGGAAGGGAGAAAAGGGCTACAGCCGGTAATTGAGACTCTAATACGAGACGGACTATTAGAAGAATGCATGTCACCTTATAACACCCCTATACTCCCAGTGAAAAAGTCAGATGGATCCTATCCCTAGTTCAGGATCTAAGAAGTTTGAATGCTATTGTTCAGACCCGCCACCCAGTGGTGCCTAATCCCTATACTATTATGAGTCGGATTCCCCCAGACCATGAGTGGTTTAGTGTTATCGACTTGAAGGATGCCTTCTGGACGTGTCCATTAGAAGAGGAAAGTAGAGATATGTTCGCGTTTGAATGGGGAAATCCATGGACAGGTAGACGGAGACAGCTTCGGTGGACTGTATTGCCCCAAGGGTTCACTGAATCTCCGAACCTGTTTGGACAAATGCTAGAACAAATCCTGGCGGACTATCCACAATCTGATGATTCCCAACTAATGCAGTATGTGGACGATTTACTATTATCAGGACCCAAGGAACAAGAAATGTGGGGAGATACAATTAGACTCTTGAATTGTCTGGGGAAAAAGGGTCTACGGGTGTCCAGGAACAAGTTACAGTTCGTTGAGAGAACTGTGGTATATCTGGGACACCAGATAAGTAAAGGACAGAAACGGATTACCCCTGAACGGATTGCGGGAATCACTAGAATGCCGTTACCCCGTAATAAGAAGGAAATAAGACAATTCCTGGGACTCTTAGGTTACTGTAGGTTATGGATAGAGGACTACTCAGCGTTGGTGAAGTTTATGTATGAAAATCTGACAAATGAAAATGAATATCCATTGAAATGGATCCAGGAGGAGGAGGGATGGTTTGAGGACTTGAAGCATCGCCTGACACGAGCCCCGGTACTCACTCTGCCCTCTTTAAAACAGCCCTTCCAGCTATTTGTCACTCATAACCAAGGAACAGCTGTGGGAGTTTTAACACAGGAAAAAGGCGGTCAGCGACACCCAGTGGCTTTCCTTTCCAAAATGATGGACCCAGTGTCTCGCGGATGGCCGACGTGTATCCAGGGAGTAGCGGCTGCTGCTCTGTTGGTAGAGGAAGCACGTAAACTTACTTTTGGAGGAAAGATGACTGTGTACACCTCCCATTCTGTGAGTGTTTTATTAACACAAACTGCCCATCGATGGCTGACTGATTCTCGCATATTAAAGTATGAAACCATTTTAATGGTCGGAGAAGATCTACAGTTTGCAAAGATTAATAGCTGCAACCCAGCTCAGTTTTTAAACGGCAGTGAAACAGAGAGAGAGGTGGAGCACGACTGTGTCGAGTTGACGGATCTTCAGACCAAGACCCGAGAAGACCTTTGCGATACTCCTCTGGGAGAAGGATATGAATTCTACATTGACGGCTCCGCCAGATGTGTTGACGGAATGAGAAGAAGTGGGTATGCTATAATAGAAGGAAATACTTGGAAAGTAGTAGAATCCACGAGACTACCCGGAAGCTGGTCAGCACAGTCCTGTGAACTATATGCCTTGCAGAGAGCCCTCAGAATACTGGCAGAGAAAACTGGAACAATTTACACTGATTCCTTTGGTAAGATCTGGAAGGAGCGTGGTCTAATTACATCAAGAGGAAAGGAATTGGCACATGAACAGATGATTACTCTGACTTTAGAAGCCTTGACATTACACCAGGAAATAGCAGTGGTCTACATACCAGGCCATCAGAGGGGAGATACCCCGACAGCAATTGGAAACAGACTGGCTGATGAAGAAGCCAAAAGGGCAGCCATGCAACAAGAAGTCGGTTTGCTGACCTTAATCCCAATAAGACAAGGCATAAAGAAGGCTCCCATTTTCACTGCTAAGTAAGAAAAGGACATGGCTCAGCTGGGCGCAAGCCAGCTGCCTGATGGAACATGGAAGACACCAGATGGAAGAATGGTTCTAAATAAAGAAATAACTCGCAATATTTTAAAACACCTGCATCATCAGAGCCACTGGGGCACCCAAGCCTTATGTGACACAGTGCTTCGAGAATATGTGTGTAAGGGAATCTACACCTTGGCCCAACAGGAGGTGCAGAACTGTCACCTATGCACAAAAATTAATATGAAGATAATGAGGACAGGGACCATGGGAGGTCAACCATTAGCCATACGCCCTTTTCAAAGTATCCAGATCGACTTCACAGAGTTACCTCAAGTCCAAAGATGGAAGTATCTGTTGGTGGTAATAGATCACTTTACCCGATGGGTGGAAGCCTTCCCAACAGTAAATGCTACAGCCTCTACAGTAGCTCGCCTCCTCCTAGAGCAGATAATCCCCAGATATGGTATAATGGATTCTATAGACTCAGACAGGGGTCCACATTTTTGTTCAAACATCCAGCAATTGATTTGTAATGCATTACAGGTCTCTTGGAAATTGCATACCCCTTGGCATCCACAAAGCTCAGGGAGGGTTGAACGTATGAATGGAACCCTAAAAATGCAATTGACAAAATTAATGGTGGAAACTAAAATGCCTTGGATAAAGTGTCTGCCCCTGGCTTTATTGAGAATTCGTACTGCCCCACGAAAAGATGTAGGGTTGTCCCCTTATGAAATGATGTTTGGGCTTCCCTTCTGGAGTACAGTTGAGGGGTGTCCCACCTTGGGGGAAGGGGATATATTTGTTAGGAACTATTTACAGGCACTGTCACGCTCTCTTACAGATTTACGAAAGAGAGGACTATTGGCACAAACACCGCCTCTAGACTTTTCTTTACACAAAGTGGAACCAGGAGACTGGATTCTCATCAAGACCTGGAAAACTGAAAAACTCCAGCCCCAGTGGGAAGGTCCATACCAAGTTCTCTTAACTACAGAGGCTGCAGCACGAACAAGAGAGAAGGGGTGGACACACGCATCCAGATTTAAGGGACCTGTAGAGGCGCCTCAGGACCCTGATACGAACTCAGATTGGACTTGTGTTCCTGGAGAAAAACCTCTTACCTTGCGATTTCGCAGAAAGACTTGATTCACAATGTTATTGTTATGTTCTTTGATTTTTCTTAGTTTGCCTATGTCTTTATCAGGTGTGAAATGTAAGAAATGCAGAGACACAGTGGTCCTGTTTCAGGACCGCACTTGGGGAAGAAAGGAGGGTAATTTTATTTCCCATACCTCAGTTCCTGAGAAATGCTGGGCAAAAAAATACCACCCAACATCCATATACCCCTTGTGTGGAAAAAGAAGGAAATAATATGGGTCATTATATACAGATTCCTAATACCACTCCTTTCCCTCTTAACGGTTGGAAGGGTGACTCAGGCCCACCATGCCCTGATGGACTCTGGTTTTGCATACACCAGCGTACTGTTCCAATAAGAAATTCCACTCCACACTCAAAAGTGCCTGCCCCTTTAAGACAGCCGGACTTAGTTCGAGTCCATCCAAACAACCATGAAAGTTTCGGTCACGCAGTTGGGGGAGATAACCTTTTTGTTGATCTTGCAACTAGAATTGCAGGAACTTTTAATGTAACCAATTGTTGGGTCTGCGGGGGTCCACGGATGTCAGAGCAATGGCCTTGGTGGGGGGAGTCCCTCAATTCATTGACCATGATTTCCCGAATTTGAACAACTAACCGAACGAGATCAAGAGAAACTTGGTCTCTCTCTAACGTCCCCTCTGGTTTTTATTGTCTCTCACGAACCGGCAAATACCCAGTAGGAAAAAGTCCCTGCAAGGCTGTATGGATTCGCATTTCGCCTGGTAATTTCACTTGGTTTCCTAAACCCCTGACTTGGTTCTTATCCACTGTTTTTAAAACTAATTGCCTACCCCTGTCTAATAGCAGTATTCAGCTTTGGAATTGTACCAGTTCCACCATCACAGGACCATACCAATCAAACCCCACTCTTAAAAGAGTTTGGGAACGGGGATATGGAGTATCCCCAAATGGATTATTCTGGGTATGTGGTAATAAAGCTTATACTCGTCTCCCCTTACAGTGGAGTGGAACTTGTTTCCTAGGAATAATCCGCCCAGAATTTTTCCTCCTACCCCACGATCACGGTCATAAATTAGGAGTGAAGATTTTTGATACATTACACCGTCAGCCCCGCTCTAGCACGGTACATTTGGGTGGTGCCGAAACCCGGGATCGAACGCATAATTCAATATTATGGTCCCGCTACATGGGCTCAAGATGGATCCTGGGGTTATCGTACTCCTATTTATATGTTAAATCGCATTATTCGCTTGCAAGCAGTCCTTGAAATTGTTACAAATCAAACAGCTCTAGCCCTGCAATTACTTGCATCCCAGCAAGGTCAAATGCGCTCTGCTATATATCAGAACCGTCTGGCCCTAGACTATCTCCTAGCCACAGAAGGAGGTGTATGTGGAAAGCTTAATTTGACTAACTGCTGCCTACAGATTGATGATAATGGCCAAGCCATTCAAAAATCGCTGATAATATTCGTACTTTATCCCATGTACCGGTTCAAACCTGGCATCCTTTTGCAAAATTAAATTGGATGGGCAAATGGTTTGGAGGAACCTGGTGGCGTACCTTATTGTGGGTCATCGGAGGTATTTTATTCCTCCTACTTGTTTTGCCCTGTATTATTCCCTGTCTACGTAGCCTGGTGATTTCCATGGTCCAACAGGCTATGCAACCAGGGGAACTGGGAGACCCCGTTAGAATTTTACTTCAGCACGAAATTAATTTATCATGAGACGTTTCTCTTCCCCGAGTTAAAATCCCCATTCATATATATAATACACACATTTTAAAGAGAGAAAGGGGTGGATTGTTAGAGATAGAGAATTTAGGTTAAAATGGCTTAAGTTAAAATGTGATGATTAATCATAAAAAGGGAAGCCAGAACGGACAGGGAGCTTACTAGCAGCCAAGGACAAAAAGTTCAGCTGGATATGTTTTTTTTAAACATATCTTTTCATGGTCATAGTGAGAGACATGCAGGAGACAAAAGATTGATAAGAAGGGTGAGAAACAGAATTTAGTGTATGTAGAGTTCGCAGCGTACGTAACGAACGTGATAATTAAAAATGCAGTTGTACTTAGAATGCTTTTGCAATACTAACCAATTAAAACAGTATTAATAAGAAGGGGAAGGGCAAACAACAAGGGTATAAAAATCAATGCACTGTATGTATCGGGGCTTAACTGGTGAGAAGCCAGTTGAGTCCAACTCTGCAGACTTGTAAATAAGGCTTGTCGTGTCATCAGTTTTAAAGAGACTCATGTGTGAGAAGTTTTATTTCTGACACTAACCAATAAAACAGATGTAGTATTACATGAAATTGCCCAAGCCTGCCGTAATGCGGACAGATTGAAACTGCCTGAAGTACCCCCTACAGTAAGAGGAATAGAAGAGAAAGAGAATCCCCCCAGGAGTCACTGAGTGTTCCTGGATAACCTCAGCCTCCGGAGACGCACGGAGTTCAGTCCAACAAATCGGCAGCCCGAGCTCCAGATCTGAACGTCCGACACGATCAGGAAGCCTTCAGAGCCCTAAGAACACGTTCCCGATACCCGGTCCCCATTCAGCCAGTATCGAGCCGGTCCACGGTAGTCCTCAGCGTGGGATGAACCTCTCGATGGCAGCCCCCGGCTTGCGTGGATTCCTCGCCTCGATTCGCCGCCATCAACCCCGCCGCCTGTGTGTACTTCGGCCGCAGAGCCTCTCGCTGGTTGTCCGCCATGGTCACCGTCCTGTGGGTCGTCTCCTCTGCTTCTCCATCTCACGCTGGGAAGCGGGATGTCGCCGTGTTTGCTGGGGCCCTGCGCCAGTCTTCTGCCAACCTCGAATCTGCACCGGCTCGTGGCCAGTGCTGAAACCTCGGCCCAAATCCCGTGGCTACAACATTTTTAAATAACCCGCCGTCGCCTCATTTACAGGCCATTTAAAGTACCTCGCTGGATGGACCGGGTGATAGAACCTTGAGGATCAGCGAGCGCTGAGACTCGGCTCCCCGCAGGTGCGCACAAACCTGAGATGAAGCTGGATGACGTCACCCTCCGTCTGACTCCACTTTTGGCCCCACCCCCTTCTGACTGACAGCTCCGTCCTCGACGCCGATGCATCTATTCTACCCCACCGGTCCCGCCCCTCTTCAACGCTGCGGTCGGAGGTTTTTTTCGGGCCACGTCGACTGTGGCGCCGTGTAGTTTCCGGGCGCAGAGATACAGGCCTGAGTGGGCTGTGCTCAGGTTGGCGGACTTCAGGATGAACTGGTTGTCTCCTTGTCTCTCTGCCGATAAACCATTCACTGTTCCCTCCACGTGAGTGCTGGACATTGAGTAAAACAGGTTCTGAGGCTTCTGCCTCCCTCCATTTTACATTGCAGCTCCATTCCGTTCCATGCTCGTTCGAAAACCGCGGAAGGAGTCTGGAGGACGGTGATAGAGTTCACATCTGCTAGAGAAGGGGGAGAAAGAGGCGGGAGTTGAGAGAGAAATCCGGGTTCATTCTGTGGTGAGGTGTTGAGGGACAAAATGTACAACAGGAAGGAAAGAGACGAAGGAGGAGGACAGTGGGAAGAATTCAGAAAAGAAAGTGAATGAAGAGCGTGGAAGGGAAGGAAAAAGAGACAGGAAGCAAGGTAGAGTGAAACAATGAAAGAGAGAAGAGAGCAATAAAGGGAGGAAGAAGACAAAGAGACGGGAAAGGTGACAGTGAAAGCCCCAATAAAGCGAAAGGGAGAGAGAAAGAGAGAGATTGAAATGAAGAGGGAGAACAAAGAAGGCAGGAAAGGAGGGAGAGCAAAAGAGAGAGAAGGTGATGGAGACGGAGAAAAGAGATCAAGAAAGAGGAAAACGAGGTGAAAGGAAATGTAGGAAAGAGACAGATGGACCAAAAGAGAAAGGATAAGATTAAGGGAAAAAAATCAAGAAAAAGATGACGAAAGAGCAAATGAATGTAGAAAAGAAGAGAGGGCATGAAAATGGAAGAGAGAAAATGGAGAGTAAAAGAATATGGGAGAGAAGAATAAAGAGAGAGATACAGTAAAAAGAGAGATTTGTAGAGAGAGAAATAGACAGAGATAAATACAAAGAAAAGCGAGAGAGTGGCCGAGAGGGAACGGGGTCACGGAAGTGACTTTGGGTTTCGGGAGCACGTGAAGGAAAATAACCGGGAGACGAAAGATCGGGAGGATATGGGACAAAAGAAGAGAATGAAACGTGGGGTTGATCCCACTTACATTCAAACCAGGCCACAGTCCACAGTAGGAGAAACATCTCTCTCTGGAAGGGGTTCACTTTGTAAGTTGAGGGAGGCGTTCGAGGGCCTGAAGGCGGATCCAGGGACATTAAGTGACTCTGGGGGTGTCTTTGGCTCACTGCTATTTTTATGACTGTAGGGGGCGCTTCTGTCAATTTCTGTCAACTGCGAATCTGTCTGTCAAACGGCAGAATCAGGCAAATTCACGTAATATAACGTCCGTTTTAATGGTTAGCATTAGTTTGTCTTGGAGAAAGTACGTGTCTAAGCTAAATAGAATAGAAAGCAATATAGAGTGTGAAAGGAACAGAAAGAAAGAGAGGGAGAGAGAGGGTGAAAGAGAGGGTATGAGGCAGGGAGGAATAAGAGAGAGAGGAGAGAGGGGTTTGGAGGTTGTGAGAGAGAGAGAGCAAAAGAGAAGGAGAATAATATCGGCAGATTCTGGATGAGTACAAAACTAAATTAATTCATAGATTATTAGATTAGAAAACGAAATCGTGGGGAGGGTGTCATCGACAGATGGAAGGGAAAAAGAGAAGGGAGTGAGTAAATGGAGATGGGTGACTCCAAGGAACCAGGGGTGGGATATTTATGGTAAAGAAATGATTTTACCTGTATTGACGAAATCTGAATCTTTGATTTCCTCTATACCAAAGACAGGTTATATTTTAGTTATGTATCAAGTATTACAAGATAATATAGATAAACCAGAATGGGAGAAGTCAAAGCTTAAATGGGAAAGTGATTTTACCTTTATTTTTCTGGAGATAATTGGGCGGATATGTGTTATGATAGCGTAACTAAATTGACGAATGTACGATATGGAATGGCTAATTATAATTTTTTACATCAGTTATATTTAACTCAGGAGAAATTGAAAACATATGGATTTAGTAACTCGGATTCTTGTTTCAGATGTGGTTTATGTACTGGAACATTTTTTACATGCTGTTTGGTCTTGTGTTAAAGTACAACCATTTTGGAAAGGAATTAGGTTGGATTTGGAAAGATTATATAATATTAAACTACCACAAGACCCATCAATTTTTTAATTGGGTTATATAGTTTCTTTAAGGGGATTAGGGTTGGATAAATTTCAAATTGCATTTGTACGTTTAGTGTTGTCTGTAGCACGAAAATGAGTAGCTAGTACATGGAAACATAATATAGAGATTAGTATAATATGCTGGCATAATGAATTGAAAGCTTGTATTATTATCGGAAAAATTACATATAATTTGCATGATAATAATTTTTTTTTGTTAATAAGTGGTTTCCTTATTTGGAATATATGTATTCAGATATACCTTGATTTCTTGTAAATAATTTCATTTTTTCATATTTTTGGCTCTCCTTAAGAGAGCTGGCTGATGGGATTGGAGAGTGGGGTGGGGGTTTTTGTTTTTGTTTTTTATATACTTATACAAAATTGTTCTTATTGGATTGTATGTTGTTTTTTTATGATTCTTTAAATAAATAATGTTTTTTTTTAAAAAGAGTGGATGAGAGAGGGGAGAAATAGAGGTAGAGAGGCGATAGAGCAGAGAGAAAGCAAGACAAAAATGAAGCGGAGAGAACTCTCTACCCTCTCCCTCACAGTTCGCTCAGCAGAGGTTTGGAGGCAGCGGGGGAGAGAGAGAGCATGATGGGGGGAGGGGTGTTCGACAGACTCCACAACGGTACAGAACGAAACTAAATTTATTGCTTCCTGGGTATGAAAGTGAACCCGCAGATTGGAGCTTGGCAGATGCAAGAGAGAGGGAAGAGGAGCGTGGAAAACGACATGGAGAGAGTGGCAAGAACGAGGGGTGAGAGGCAAAGGGTGTGAGGGCGACAGTGTGGAAGAGTGTGGGGGGAACTGATCGGCAAGAGGTGCAGTGGGAGAGGAGAGGGAGGGTGAAATGTATTAAAATGGATGAGTGAGAGAGAGAGAGGAGAGGGAGAGGGCGGAGACAGAGGTGGCTCAAGAGACACTTGTTCAGCTGAACACGTAATTGGAATGAAATGTTCTAGCTGCATCCCGTTGAGCGGTTCTGATCACCACCGATTCCCATAGGTTAAGATAGGAGAAGGGGCGTGTCTAATCTACAACACATCTCATGATCTGTCATGAAGAGCGAATCTGTCCCCTCTTGAGCTCCGGCCCGCGAACGCCTCCCTCTTATTTAAAAGCGAACCCTGTCCTGAGAGAGATGTTTCTCCTTCTGGCGATCGTGGCCTGGTTTAACTGTAAGTGGGATCGATCCCATGTTTCACTCACCTCTTCTTCTCCCGTCTTTTGATCCACAGTGTTTTTTCTCCCCATTCAACCATCTTCTTTTGTTTCCCGATTATTTTCCTTCACGTGTTCCCGAAACCGGAAGTCACTTCCGTGACCCAGTTCCCTCTCCGCCACTTCCTGATTTCCTCCTATTTTTCTCTGTCTCTTTCTTCTCCCTTCTCTCTCCTATTCTCTCTTTGCTTTCTTTCACTCCTGTTCCTCAATTTTTCTCTTTTGTTCTCTATCTCTCTCTTTCCACCCTCTAGTTCTATTTTCTCATTCTCTCTCTCATTCACCTTCTCTTTGTTTTAATCTGTCTAACGTTCTTCCTCTGTTATTCTCCCTATTAAGTTCTATTTCTCTTTTCACTCACACCATCTGTCCATCTCCTTTCCCTCTTTAATTTATTGCTTTATCTACTTTCCCATTCCTTTCATCGATTCGTTTTTCTCTCACTATACACCTTTCTCTCTCTTGCCCTTTTCTGCTGTATTCTTTTGTGATTCTCCCTTTCTTTTTATCGGGTCGGTAACGGAAAAGAGCTGCGGTGTACGGTGGAGCGAGGCAGGAACGCTGGGATAATGTACTGGTATCGACAAGATCCGGGGAAGGGGCTTCAGAACCTGTTTTACTCCATATGCAACAAGCACATGTTAATAATTTAATTCCTCTTTTCTTTCTCTTTTCTCCAAATCTATTTATCAATGTTGATCTCTGTTCCTATCTATTTATCTCTCTTTTTACTTCTCTGATCCTCTCTCGCTTTCTCTCTACTCGTTATTTATCTGTACACCACCCAGTTTCTGTCCCTATCTCCCTTGCACCCTCCATATCCCCATTCTCTTTTCCCGCTTTCCCTGTCTTCCCCTTTCAACACCTTTCTTAATTCATTACATATTTTTCGCCTCGTCCCTCCACCCTCCAGAATGTCCCAGGATATCTCTCACTCATGTCCTCCCTCTCTGTCGCAGATGTGAACTCGGTCACTGTCCTCCAGATTCCAGCTGCGGTTTCCGAACGGCCCGGGAACGGAATGGAGCTGTCATGTACAGTGGAGGGAAGTAGCAGCAACATTAATTATCTGTACTGGTATCGACAAGACCCGGGGAAGGGGCCTCGGTACCTGTTTTACTCCATTAAGAAAGGGCAAGCCGATCCGGAGGGAACTGTGAACGGTTTATCCGCAGAGAGACGGGGCGACAACGAGTTCATCCTGAAGTCCGGGGACCTGAGCACAGCCCACTCGGCCCTGTATCTGTGTGCGTGGAGTCTACACGGCGCCACAAACATTCGACGAGGCCCGACAAAAACCTCCCCACCGCATCGCTGAAGAGGGGCGAGACCGGCGGTAGAACAGGTGCCTCGGCGCCGAGGGCGGAGCTGTTTCTCAATAGGAGGAGGAGCCAGGATTTGTGCCAGAGGGTGGGTGAACTCATCCAGCCTCAAATCAAGCTGGGACGCACCTGCAGAGAACGGAACCTTGGGGCTGATCCGCAGTGTTTTTTCTCCCCATTCAACCACCGACGTACTTTAAATGGCCTTTAAAGGAGCCGACGGTGGGTTAATTAAAAATGCTGCATTTTCAGCATCGGTCTTCATGCGGTGAAGATTCCAGGGTGGCAGAGGATTGGCGCAGAGCACCAGAAAACACGACGACCACCGGGATTCCTGCGTGAGATGGAGAAGCAGATGAGACGACCCACAGGACAGTGACCACGGCGGCCGACCAGCGAAGGCCTCTGCAGCCGAGGAACGCCCAGGCAACGGAGCTGTTGGCGACTCGAGTCGAGGAACCCAGACGGGCCACGGGCTGCCATCGGGATGTTAATCCCAGGCTGCCGACAGCTGAAGACCAGCCAGACACTGGCTGAATGGGTATCGGTTATCGCGAGCGGCTTCCGTCCGCTTTGAGGGCTTCCTGATCGTGTGGGAGGTTGGGATCCAAACGATCGGGCTGCCGATGGTTTGGACTGGACTCCTGCGGCTCCGGAGGCTGCGGCAATCCAGGAACACTTGGTGACTCCGGAATGACTCTCTTCGGCTTTTATTTCTCTCACTGTAGAGGACGCTTCGTGCAGTTGCTGCCCACGGCGAACATTAAACCTGTTTTATTGATTTGCATTGGTTTGTCCTGGAGAAAGTGCGAATCTAATCTAAATAGAGAAATTTATCGAGACAGAGAAAGATACGGAGCGTGAGAGAGAGAGAGAGAGAGAGAGAGAGAGAGAGAGAGAGAGAGAGAGAGAGTAACCCTCTTTTACCTTCACTCTATTCTTTATCTCTCCCTTCTCTTGTCCCGTTTCCTACTGTTCTTTCGGATCCCGGTTACTTTTCTTCACGTGTCTCCGAAACCCAAAGTCACTTCCGTGACTTCCTTCCCTCTCCGCCAATTTCCATCTCTCTCGCATTTTCTCTTTCTCTTCTGTCTTTCTACCTTTCTTCTCCCCATCACACACTTTCTTTCTCGTTTCTATCTCTCGCTTTTGTTCCCGTTCTCTCTCTCTCTCTCTCTCTCTCGTTCCCCTTTTCTATCATCTTTCCCTCTCTTCTTTACTCCCTCTATTCATTTCTATGTTTCCTTTCTGTTTCGCTTAATTCACTGTTCACTCATTTTCGGCCTTCCTTCTTTCCTTCAACTCTTTCCCTTCTCTAGTTTCTCTTTCACCCCATCTTTTCTGTTTCTCTAGCCCACACTGTTTTACTCTCTTCTTCACCCTCTTTTACCTTCACTCTATTCTTTATCTCTCTTTACCCTCTCGTTCTCTCTGATTTCCCCTGAATCTCGCGCTCCCATTTCAGCCTCTTTCCGTCTCTCCCTTTCTCTTTCTCACCTTTTCACTTTTATCCCCCTCTCTCTTCCTCTCCCATTTCTTTCCTTCTCTGTGTTTCTCCCGACCCCGTTTTCTGTCTCTTATTGCTCTATTTTCCCAGTTTCTCTTTCTCTCTCTCATTTGCACTCTCTATGTTTACATTCCCTTCTACCCCTTCAGCTTGTTCTCTTCCTTGAAGTCGTTCCTCTGTACATAGTTTCCCCCCTCAGTCTCCACCGTCGAGATTGTCTCCGGATATTTGTCACTCATTTCCTTCATCTCTCCCCACCTCCACCACCTCTCCCCACCCCTCCCCACCCCCTCACTCACTTCCCATTCTCCCTCCTTATCGTTCCCCTTTTCACTCTCCTTTCTCTTTTACTCCCTCTATTCCATTGTGGTTTTCCTGTCTGTTTCGCGTAGTTCAGCGATTCCACACTCTCAGCCTTCCAACTTTCCTTCACTTTTCTCTTCTCTATTTTCTCCTTTTCCCCACCTTTTCTGTTTCTCTAGCCGCTTCTCTCTTTTAATCTCTCCTTCACTCGACCCTTTATCTCTCTTTAACTCTCTCTTTCTTTCCATTTTCTCCTGAACCACGAGTTCCTATCTTCTGTCTCTTTCCGTCTTTCCTCTATTTTCTTTCTGTCTTTTATCCCCCTCTCTCTGTTCCTCTCCTCCTTCCTCCCTTCTCTGCCTTTCTCCCGACCGCCTTCAGTCTCTTTTGTTTTCCAGTTTATCTTTACCTATCTCTCATTTTCCCCATCTATCTCCACTGTCCATTCTCCCCCTTCAGCTTGTCCTCTTCTTCGAACGTTTTCCTTCTGTACATCTGTTCCCCCAAAGCCTCCACCGTCCAGAATGTCCCCGGATATCTTTCACTCACCTCCTCCCTCTTTTTCCCCCCTTTTTGACCCAGATGTGAACTCGATCACTGTCATCCAGACACCAGTCGCGGTTTCCGAACGGGCCGGGAACGGAGTGGAGCTGCAGTGCATGTCGGAGGGAGGCGGCAGTTCTGATTATATGTACTGGTATCGATAATACCCGGGGAAGGGGCCTCAGACCTGATTTACTCTGCACATAAGACGCTCGTGGATCCGGAGGGAACAGTGAACAGTTTATCCGCTATCCTGAAGTCCGCCAACCTCAGCACAGCCCTCTCGCCTCTGTATCTCTGCGCCTGGATGCTACACAGCGCCACGAACAGTCGACGAAGTCCGACAAATGCCTCCTAACTGCAGGCATGAAGAGGGGTGAGACCAGCTGCAGGAGAACAGGTGCGGAGGGCTGTGCTGTCACTCAGAAGGGGAAGGCGCGAAGCGTTTAAGAGGCGGTGACGTCATCCAGCGTCAACTCAGGGTTGTGCGCACGTGCAGAGAGGGACGAGCGGAGTCTCAGCGGTCATCCGCAGTGTTCTACCACCCGAGCCAACCACCGACGTACTTTAAATGGCCTGTAAATGAGCCGAGGGTGGCTAATTTAAAAATGCTGCCACCATGGGATTTGGGCCGAGGATTTTTTCGCATCGGCCTCAAAGCGATGTAGATTCGGGATGGCAGTGGACGGCCACAGGGCACCAGAAAAAAACGGCGACCACCCATCTCCCTCGGTGAGATGGAGAAGAAGAGGAATCGACTAATAGGGCGGTGACCACGGCGGCCGACCAGCGAGGACCTCTGCGGTAAAACAAGGCACAGTCTGCGGGGCTGTTGCCAACTCTAGGCGAGGAACACACGCAGGCTGTGGGCTGCTATCGAAGAGTTCGTCCCAAGATGCGGACTGCTGTAGATCGTCTCAATATTGGGAGAAGGGGTACCGGGTATCGGTACCGAGTGCTGATGGCTGTGAAGGCTTCCTGGTCGTGTTGGCGGTTCGAATCTGGAGATCGAGCTACCGATGGTTTACACTGGACTCTGCGTGGATCCGGAGGATGCGGGAATCCAGGGACACTCGGTGACTCTGGGGGGGGGGGGGGGGGGGTGGGAGTGGGGACTCTCTTTCAATTCTATTTCTCTTACTGTAGGGGGCGCCTCAGGCAATTTCTGCCGACGGCGAATCTGTCCGCCTTACGGCAAAGTCAGGCAATTACATATAATATTACATCTGTTTTATAAACATATGACCGTTTACAGCGTTTAACTAATCTAAATGTAGAGAGCGCTATGGATGGGGAAATAAATGGAGAGAGATAATCAAAGAGAGAGTCGGCCGGAGAGAGCAATCGGAGAAGAAGTGTAGGAGAGAGACTAAGAGAGAGGGAATAAATCTGGGAGAAAGGGGTGTGGGAGTGGGTGGGGTGGTTGTAAGTGATAGCGAGAGAGAGGGAGAGGGGGCGTTGCAAGATGGCGTAGGATCTAGACGGGTAATCTCGACCTCTCTGGCCAGACTTTTAAGTACCCGTTTTTTAACTCTTTGTTTTCAAGTTTAAACTTTTAAAATTTTAGTTTAAAGTATCATGGAATTATTGGCCACTAATGGTAAAAAGATTAAACCTCAAGTGCAGAAGAAGTTACATTTTCGAAGTGCTGTAGATTTGGGGCCTAGACGACTTGCCAGGCTTAATCTCTTTAGTGTCTAAACCTCAAAGACTGCCTGTGGGAGCTGGAAAAAAAATGTATATTACTCATCAAGTGAATGATGGCGCTGGAATTACCCATTCTCTGGAAGAAGGTACGTGTTCCCAAGAAGTGGATCCCGATTTGGAAAGCCTTTTGATTTCAAGGGAGCACGCAGGAAGATGACTCCATTGTTGGAAATGCATCAGGAAGCACTTCAATCTGAAGAAATCGCTTATCTTCGTGATTTCATTAAAAAACAACGAGATGTGTGGGGAGACCAGCGGCGACCGCCTGAGGAAGTCGGGGTGTTGTCGCTGGGAGTCCAGACCCTCAGTAAAACTTTTTAAATGCCTTCTGTTGCGTTGCAGCAGGAGCTGCAGTTACCTTGTTCTGCCACTACATCAGAGAGAGCAGGGCTGAGGTTTTCTGACCTACAGTGTATGCAATTAAATGCAGTTATTCAACCTCTTATGAATGAGATAGTTCAAATGAATGCTGGTAAAAGTTCAGAATTAAATACAGTTAAAGCACGTGTGGATGCATCTTATGAAGAATTTTTTTAAAAAACTTCAGACTGCTTTTTTGGTCTGTAAACAACAAGTGACTTCTAACACAGAAAAAGTGTTGAAGGTTGAAAAATCAGTCATAGAATTGGGAGAACGTGAGAAGGAGCTAGAGAAGGAAATAGACTACTTGGAGAATCAAAGCAGAAGGAATAATGTGAAAATTGTTGGTTTGCCAGAATGTATAGAAGGACATGATCCTCTTCGTTTCTTTAAGGACTGGATCCCGCAAGTATTAGGGCAAGAATTTTTATCTGGGGGATTGGTACTGGAAAGAGCCCATAGAGCTTTAAGAAGAACACCCTCAGCTGGTCAACCACCGAGACCAGTAATAATTCGATGTTTGAGTTATTTGGACAGAGAAGCAATACTTCGACTAGCAGTGCAAAATGTGAGACAACGACAAACTCTGTTATTGATTCAGAATAGCAGAGTTTTTTATCCTGATTTGAGTGAAGAGGTCATTCAACATTGACATCGATTTAATCCAGTTAAAGAAGTTTTGTGGCGTAAAGGTTATAAGTCTACTTTTCGCTACCCTGCAGTGTTGAAGGTGTTTTATGCAGACTATCAATTTTGGTTTTTTGAAAATGATCGTGAAGCAATAATTTTTGCTGATTCATTACCAGATGTAAGAGGACAAAGACGGAGTCCACCATTATCTCCTAAAGAAAACTCTGGTTGTTCTGGAAATGTAAGAAATGGCAGAAATGGGAAAAACGGGAATGGAAAGAGTCCAATTCCTTCTGAAATGGGATCTTCGAGATTGGAATCTTCTGGATGAAAAGAATAATTTTCTTTTTCTTACTTTTTTTTGTTATTATGATATTTTGATGTTATTGATTGTTTGACTGGGGAGGGAGAGATTTGCTCTAAGTTCTTTACTAGTCATCAGCCACTGGTGGGTGATCCACACCCAATTTTTGATTAGGGGATTTTATTCATTTTATAAAATGTTATATACATCTGAAGGAAAACAAGAAACTGGATCGATTGATCTTTTTTTAATCACAGTTGAATTTACCGATATTAAAGGATGCAGATATACAGGAGTTAGAAGAACCATTTACTGATTCAGAAATTAAAATGGCTATGCTGGAAATGCCGAATGGTAAACCGCCTAGTGATAATGGATTTTCGGTTGAATTTTATAAATATTTTTATGATGATTTATCTACAGTGTTTGGGGATGTATTACATCAAGTTGGAGAACATTATGAATTACCTGAGTCTTGTTCTAGTTCTAGTGCTTTAATTACGTAATTCCAAAAAAAGATAGAGATCCTTTGAAAGTATCTTCATATAGACCAATTTCGTTGTTAAATGTAGATTATAAAATAATAGCTAAAATATTACCGAATAGATTGGCTACATTTTTACCTAAGTTGATTCAAACAGGTTTTATAAAGACTATATATGCTTCAGATAACATTTTGCACGTGATTAGTTGGATTAATAGATTTCGACAATCTTCAGATCACCCGATGGTGATATTCCTAGATGCAGAAAAAGCATTTGATAGAGTTGAATGGAATTTTTTGTTTAAAGTTTTGGAGAAATTTAAGTTTGGTCCTTTTTTTATTGGTTGGATTAGGGCTCTATATAGTAAACCAGTAGCTAGAGTATTAATGAATGGTTTGATTTCAGAATCCTTTAAGTTAATTCGATCATCTCATCAAGGTTGTGCTTTATCACCAGCTTTGTTTGCGTTAGTGATTGAACATTTAGCACAGCTGATAAGACAAAATACACAGATACAAGGTGTGAAAGTTTTAGATGAGGACTATAAAATTAATGTATTTGCTGATGATGTATTGGTGTATTTAACAAACCCAGCTCAGTCACTTTTGCACTTGAAGGAATGTTTAATACAATATGGATGTCTTTCTGGATATAAAGTTAATTGGGAAAAAAGTTAAATATTACCGGTAAGTGAAGGAGATTATTCAGTTTATAAGAGTATTATTAATTTGAAATGGACTGATCGAATTAAATATCTGGGTATAATTTTGAATGTTAATTATCAATCTTTATATAAATTAAATTATGTTCCGTTAATGAAAAATATTAAAACTGATTTGATTAAAAGGAAAGATTTACCTATTAATTTAATGGGTAGGATAAATACAATTAAGATTAATATCTTTCTGTGTATACAATATTTGTTTCAATCTATTCCATATTTACTTGATAATATTTTTTTTCGAGATTTGAATAAAATGGTTAGGGAGTTTTTATGGAGGGGTAAATGTTCGAGAGTAGCTTTGAATAAATTAACTTGGAAATATAAGTTAGCGGTATTACGTTGATCACATTTTCAAAATTATTATGAAGCAGCCCAACTTAAATTTATTAGTTCATTGATGGATTTGGTACGGCCTCCTAGTTGGGCTAAAATTGAGATGGCAAGTATTTCTGAATTTGAAATACATCAATTTTTGTTTAGATGGAATATAAATTTATTACAACAATATAATGTGCCTATACTAAAACATTTAATGAAGTTATGGATAAAGAAAAATAAAATGACAGGCTCGAGGGGTAAATTATTGGCTTTGACTCCGTTGTATAATAATCAACTTATTTCTTTTTCAATACATAATCGAAATTTATTGCATTGGAGATTTAAAGGTGTAAAAAATTTGGGAGATTGTTTTGAAGAGGGTAAGTTTTTATCTTTTAATCAGATGAGGGAAGGTTTTGGTATTGATAAGAACTCTTTGTTTCTTTATGATCAAATTCGATCTTTAGTAAAATGTATGTTTGGTAGAGATATGATTTTACCTAAAATGACTAAATTTGAGACTTTTCTTATGAAGGTGCCAGAGAAGGGTTATATTTCTTCTATGTATCAAATATTACAGGATGGTATGGATAAAAAGGGTTGGGATAGATCTAAAAGTAAATGGAAATGGATACTGGTTTTATTTTTTCCGAAGATGATTGGTTAGATATCTATTATGATAGTGTAACTAGATTGATAAATTCACGTTATGCAATGGTTAATTACAATTTTTTACATCAATTATATTTAATAACTGAAAAATTTAAAAAGTATGGTTTTCATGAATCAGATTTGTGTTTTAGATGTGGTGATATGGTTGGAACTTTTTTTTCATGCTGTTTGGTTATGTATACATATACAATCTTTTTGCAAGAAAATTCAGTCTTTTTTAGAATACCTGTATAAGATTAAAATAGCTTTAGATCCAACAGTATTTTTATTGGGTAGATTGCAACTTCTGAAAGGTTTGGGATTAGATAAGTTTCAGGTTGCTTTTGTACATTTAGCTTTATCCGTATCGAAAAAATGTATTGCTGATACGTGGAAAGATACAAATATGATTGATATTAATAGATGGCATAATGAAATGAAATATTGTTTAATAATGGGAAAAAAATTACGTATGTTTCGCGTGGTAATTATAATTTTTTATTAATAAGTGGTTGTTATATTCAGAATATCTACATTTCAATTTATATTGATCAGATCTTAATATGTATATTTAATTTTTCTTTAATATTCTTTATTTTTTCTTTCTTTATGGCTCTCCTTAGGAGAGTTGGCTGAAGGGGGGGGGGGTCTTTTCTTTTCTATTTATAAAAAAAGTTCATGGTTTTGGTTAATTGTTGCATATGTCATATTATTTGCTTCTTAAACGAATAAATAAAGTTTTTTTTTCAAAAGAGAGAGAGGGAGAGAAACATTGGCAGACTCTGGATCAGTACAGAACGAAATTAATTTATTGATTGTTAGATAAGAAAACGAAATCGCCGGGAAGGAGTCATCAAAAGATAAAAGAGAGAAAAGAAAGGTGAGTAAAGGGAGATGGGGAGAGCGGCAGGAATGAGGGATGAGAGGCAACGATGGCGAGGCCGACAGATTGAGTGGGAGAAACAGAGTGGAAACATATGCAGAGCGAGAGGAGAGGGAGGAAGAAGGATCTAGAGTAGGAGAGGGTGGGAGGAGAGAGAGGGTGTGTCCATGTGGAGATAATTGCTCAGCCAATCGCACTATACATCGCAATGTCCCCGGATATCTGTCACTCACCTCCACCCTCTTCCCCTCCCTCCTTTCCAGATGTGAACTCCTCCAGACTCCAGCCGCGGTTTCCGAATGGAGCTGCAGTGTACAGTGGAAAAAAGTAGCAGCAGCGATGATTATCTGTACTGGTATCGACAAGACCCGGGAAGGGGCCTCAGTACCTTTTTACTACAGGACCAGCACATTGGTGGAGGGAACTGTGAAAGGTTTATCCGCAGAGAGACGGGGCAACAACCAGTTCTTCCTGAAGTCCGCCGATTTGCGCACACCACACTCGGCCCTGTATCTCTGCGCCTGGAATCTACTTGGCGCCACGAACAGTTGGCCAGACCAGACAAAAACATCCCCACCGCAGAGGTGAAGTGGGCGTGACCGGCGGCTGGGGAACAGGTGCCACGGTGCCGAAGGCGGAGCTGTCAGTCAAACTGGGGTGGGCAGGGGCATTGAGTCGGAGGGTGTGTGATGTCGATGGGGAACACGACACGAACGGAGAAATATCCTTCCATCTCCCCTCTATCATTGTCAATATTCAGAGGTGGTTGTGGGGCACAGTTGTTCGTCAGTCTGTTTTACTTCGAATTCATCTCTCTCGTTCTCCTGAAACCATATGAGGATTCGCGCGGATCATGCTTACCCTTTCCTCTGATCAATATTTCTATCAGAATTATTTCAATGAGAATATTTTAACGACACAATAAATCGATCATAACAACAACGAAATCAAGACGATCAATAATATCAATCATCAGAGTGATTGAAGTTCAAATTCCAGACATTTTGGGGGTTCTGCCACGTGTTCACATCATGGCCTTCTTTGGTGTCATTTTACCATTGAGGGATAGAGGAAGGGAAAGAGAGAGGGAGAGAAAGATATGAGCTGGTTGGGATAGAAAAGAGAGGAGGACAAGGGAAGAGAGAGAGAGAGAGAGACATGGCGGAGTGAGACGAGTGATCACTAGCGAGAAAATAAAGAAAAGGCGATGGAGAGAGCGAGAAAGAGAGAGAGAGCTGCGCGCGAGAGAGAGAGAGAGAGAGAGAGAGAGAGAGCAAATTTTTCTTGTGTAAAGACGCCGAAAAAATTAATTTGTGATTGTTAGATACGAAAATCGGTTTTGATTCATTTTTTTCCGTCAGTGAAATGGGAAAGAAGGTGGGACGGAGGAGATGTGGAGATTGAGAGGGATGAAGAGAGAGAGGGGGAGAGATAGAGAGAGAGATAGGGGAGCGAGCAGGTGTGTCAGCTGTAAAGAGAGGGGAGAAATGGATTGGAGAGTTAGGGTACGGGAAAGAGGATCGGTAGTAGAGGAGAGGAGGGCGAGAGAGGGGTGAAAAGGGGAAAGAGGTGCCTTAAGAGTCACATGTTCAACTGATGAAATGTTGGGGTACAAAGTGTCTTTGTATGTCACGCCCAGAGGAACTGACCGCCACCTCGATTCCCATTCGTTAAGATGGGAGAAGGGGCATGTCTAATCACAAAGCCCCTCCAGATCTGCCTTGAAGAACGGATCTGCCTCCTCCGAACGCTTCATTCGCATTACAAAGCAAACCCCGTCCAAAGAGAGATGTTTCTCCTTCTGGGGATCGTGGCCTGGTTTGACTAAGTGGAATTGATCCCACGTTTCTCTCCACTCTTTTGTCCTTGTTGTTTTCTTCAAGTGTTACCGAAACCCAAAGTCACTTTCTGACTCTCGATTTTTATCTTTTCTTTTCTTTCCCATCTGGTTCTTTTCGCTTTCCCTCTCCGCTTCAAGCTCTCTGTTTCTCGTTCCTATCTTTCTCTTTCTTTCACGTTCTATCTCTCACACTCCGTCTTTCACTCTCATTTTCTCCCTCCTTTCCCTTTCCCTCTATTCCGTTATTCCATTCTATTTTTCCAGCCTCGCTTAGTTCTGTGTTCACTCACTCTTGGCCTTCCTCCTTCCCTTCACCAGTCTCTCTTTTCTATTTTCTCCTTCTCCCCATCTTTTCTGTTCTTGCGCCTTCTCTCTCTCCTTCACCTTATTTTTACTTTCACTCTATTCCTTTTCTCTCTTTAACATTCTAGTTCACTTTCATTTTCTCCTGAATCTCACGCTCCCTTTTTCTGTCTCTTTCCGTCTTTCCATTTCTCTATTTTGTCTCTTTCTCTATTTTTTCTTTCATCCCTAGTTCTTTCTATTCCTCTCCCCTTATTTTTCTTCTCTGTGTTTCCCCCGACCCCACATTCTGTCTGTTATTGCCCCATTTTCTTTGATTCTATTTTCGCTCCCATTTGCACACTCTATATCCAACTTCCCTTCTATCACTTCAGCTTGTCCTCTTCCTTGAATTCGTTCTGTTTCTACATATTTACCTCCTCAGCATCCACCGTCCAGATTGTGCCCAGATATCTCTCACATACCTTCTCCCCCTCTCTCCCTCCCTCCCTCCCTCCCTCCCTCTTTCCCTCCCTCCCTCCCTCTCTCTCTCTCCCTCCCTCTCTACCTCCCTCCCTCCCTCCCTCCCTCCCTCCCTCCCTCCCTTTCTCTCCCTCCCTCCCTCTCTACCTTTCTCTCCCCTCCTTCCTTCCCTCCCTCCTTCCCTCCCTCCCTTCCTCCCTCCCTCCCTCCATCCCTCTCTCTCTCCCTCCCCCTCTCCCTCCCTCTCTACCTCTCTCTCCCCTCCCTCCTTCCCTCCCTCCTTCCCTCCCTCCTTCCCTCCCTCCTTCCCTCCCTCCTTCCCTCCCTCCCTCCCTCCTTCCCTCCCTCCCTCCTTCCCTCCCTCCTTCCCTCCCTCCCTCCCTCCCTCCCTCCTTCCCAGCCTCCCTCCCTCCCTCCTTCCCTCCCTCCCTCTCTCTCTCTCTCTCTCTCTCTCTCTCCTTCCCCTCTCCCTCTACTTTCTCTTTTCCTCCCTCTAATCCGTTCTACGTTTCCTATCGCTTTGGCTTAGTTCAGTGATCACTCACTCTCGTCCTTCCTCCTTCTCTTCACTTTTTATATCTATTTAACTCTCTCTTTCTCTCTCATTTTCTCCTCAATCTCGAGTTCCCTTTTGCTGTCTCTTTCCGCCTCTTTTTATTTACCCTTCTCCGCCCCCCCCTCTATCTCTCTCTGTTCCTCTCCCCTTTGTTTCTGTGTTTCTCCCGACCCCGAATTTTGTCTCATTGCTCTATTTTCCCAGTTTCTCCCCCCCCCTCTCTCTCTCTCTCTCTCTCTCTCTCTCTCTCTCTCTCTCTCTCCACCGTCCCTTCTCCCCCTTCAGCTTGTCCTCTTCGTTGAACTCGTTCCTTCTGTACATTTTTCCCCCTCAGCTTCCACCGTCCAGATTTTCCCCGGATACTCTCAGTCACCTCTTCCCTCTTTCTCTCTCTCCCTTCTCTCTCATATGTTAACACAGCCACCGTGCTCCATATACCAGCTGAGTTTTCCCAACGGGCCGGGAACGAAATGGAGCTGCGTTGCATGGTGGACGGATAGAGCAGCGTTGGAAATATGTACTGGTATCTACACGACCCGGGGAAGGAGGCTCAGTATCTGTTGTGCTCCATGTAGAACGGGCTCGTGGATCCGGAGGGAAATGTGAACGGTTTATCCGCAGAGAGACAGGTTAACACCCAATTAATCCTGATGTCGCCAACCTGAGCACAGCCCACTCGCAGGCTGCACGGCGCAACGAACAGTCTCCGAGGCCCGACAAAATTCTCCCCACCACAGAAATGAAGAAGGGTGGTACCAGCGGGAGGCGTACTTGTTCCTCGGCGCCGAGGATGCGTAGTCAGCGATGACAAAATTTCATCTGGGTTCTCAGCGAGCTCACCACATCGATTGCCATTTCCTGTACGTTAACCTGATACAAAAGGCGCTTATAATTTAAATATAGAGAGGGAGGGTGGGAGAGAGAGGGAAATAGAGAGAGAAAGTGACTGACAGACAGGCAGAGATGACGAGCCAGGCAAAGACAGAGAGAGAGAGAGAGAACAGGATCGGGGCTGAGAAAGAGGGAAGAGGGGCTGAGCGATGTGAGATGTTGGGGTAGACTGTGAGGCCAGAGAGGTGGAAGATAAAATGGATTGAGAAGGGAGAGAAAGCGGAGGATGGAGGGTGAGTGAGGGGGAGAGAGGGATAAATCGTGGGGCTGCGAAGGCGGGAGTGATGGGGAGAGAGAGTGGTTAGAGAGGGAATAAGGAACGGGAGAGGGAGAGAGAGAGAAAGAGCGTTAGAAACGTGGACGTGGCGAACAATGTGGCTACAGAGAGGTGAACAGAGAGACCGGACCATAATAAGAACTCGCGGAGGGAAGATAAAGACATAATAGAGAAAGATAGCGACGGATGGAGAGGGAGAGTGAGGGTGAGGGGTACATAAAAGGGGGTGTTGGGAAGTTGGGATACATCGGCTGAACCATCTTCATGTGTAACGAATTGGTTCACGAATTAACGATAGTTTTGTTCACCATTCTGCCTCCTGCGACCTTCACACATCCCTTGCACTCCTTCCCCACGTGCCGCCCATAACCTCACCCAATCCCTGGACCCTGCGGCGACTCCCAGATTCGCTGCTCTAGGCACATCCCCACCCTCATCACCAATAGTTGGCCCGTTAGAACGGCGGAAGAGAGGCTCGGGTGTTGGCAGTGACGCCTCAACCGCCTCTGCCCACTTCTTCGGCGCGGGTCGGCCCAGCTCCAGGATCAGAGGACTCCAGAAAGCTAAGGGAATGCGTCCAGGACCCGCGGCCAAGATGCCTCGCCGCTCCTTCCTCCTGGCTCTCCTCTCACTGACCCTGTATAGAATGGTATAAACGCCGTCCAACAGTTGTCCTGCGTTCCCTGCAAGACAAATCCCGTTGCGCGCTCTCCTCCGGTTCGGCGCTTGAGGCCCTCGCGAACACGCGCTGCTCGAGCCGGGCAAGAAGCGGCCTGAAATGCTGGTCGCTCCCTCCTCGTTCTTATAACCCGCTGTCTTTCCATCCACCTCCCCAGGTCTGTCGTGGGCGGACGTGATCCATCAGTCGACCAGATCTCTCGGCGCCAGCGAGGCAGCATCAGCAGATATGAACTGTTACCAGAACGGGAGAGTTCGTAACATCATGCTGTTATATCACCAGTCGTCCGCCAGGGGGTCCGAGCTAAACCGATACATTTACGTCGATGCACAATATGAGGAAGGTTTCAAGAGCAGGTTTCACATGACCAAAACGACGGAGAAGAAGAAATCTACTCTGAAGATCGAGACCGTTAAGCCAGAAGACGAGGCGGTGTATTTCTGCGCTGCGTCTGATGGGAGACGGCGCTGCAGATTAGCGCTGCACCGCTACAAATACCCAACGCACACCTGCCGACATGCAACAGGCCGGTCTGCATGGCGGCCGGATCCAGGAACATTGAGCTGCCAGTCCTGCACCTCCACGTTTCACTGATGGAGCACAAAGTCATAGTTTCTCGCGTCAACCACTCTACAAGCTCGCCTGCCTTCCCTACCCCGCCACATGAGAAAGTTACCATCACCAACAGCCCTTTGGGGTTCCGAAATTACATACAATCTTCCCTTCACCTGTCGCCGACTCTTCCTCCATCTGCTCAGGCCCTCGTTTCCCATCCTTCTGCAAATCGAATTTACATCCCCCACCACCTCACCCGCCCGAGGCAGCACTAGCACACCTTCGCGCAAGTATACTCGGCCCCCTTCCAGATCAGATGCAATTCGTCCCGTCGGAACAGGTCCCATCATCCAATTGATCCAGAAATCTGAAGCCCTCCCTCCTGTACGATTTCTTTAGACAGTGTTAAGCTGTTTTATCCTCCTATATCTACCCTCACTAGCACGTGGCACGGGCAGGAATCCTGCGATCACGACCCTGGCGGCCCTGTACTTCAGCCTAACGTCAAACTCCTTGAACTCCCCTTGCAGGACCTCCTCGCCCTTCCTACCCACGTCATTGGTCTCCACGTGGATGAATACATTTGGCTCCTCACCTTCCCTCCTGAGAATGCTCTGAAGAAGGTCTGTGATCCCTGGCACCAGGGAGGCAACAGACCATCCGGGATACTCAATTTCTACCACAGAACCTTTTATCTGTCCCCCTAAATATAGAATCTCCTAGCAATACAGCTGACCGCCTCTTCACAGTTTCCTTCATGTTATCGTTATTATTACACACTTTCCCTCACCCTAACTATCACTGCAAGCATATAATACCGCTCCTGGCTCATACTCCCTCTAAATTTAACTCCATTATGCCCACCCTTTCACCTGCAAATTCCTAGATCTCTATTTGCCGGTCAAACAATTCACCATTTGTCTGTCTGACTGTCTGTCTGTCTGTCTGTCTGTCTGTCTGTCTGTCTGTCTGGCTGTCTGTCTGTCTGTCTGTCTATCTATATATATATATCTAACTATCCATCTATCTATCTATCTATCTATCCATCCATCCACCCACCCCAATGCAACAATCCACCCACTCATCTATCATGCATCCATCCAGCCATCCACCGACATACCTAACCATCCACCCACCATGCATCCACCCATCTCTCTATCTATCTATTGATCGATGTATTTATCTATTTATCCATCTCTATCTATCTATCTATCTATCCATGGCTCTCCCAATCCGTTTCACATATTTCCATTTCATTGATTGACTAACTAACGACGCTGCAGTTCACCGTTCTACCTCCTGCCCCCTTTATTATTCCCTTTCTCACTTTCCCCATCCGCCCCGTTACTCTCCCATCCCCCGACCCCACTAGCACTCGCTGATCCACCCCTTTCTCCGCCCTCCCACCTCTCCGCTGTGATCCGCCAATCACTTTATCAGCCACACAGCGGAAGGGCGAGAAGGGATGACACATATTCCGCTCCCGCCTACTTGCACGCACGGTTGCCGAAACCCCCGGCTCTCGGATAAGAGGACTCTCGACAACTAAGAGAACGCCATCGTAGCTACGGGGCTAAGATGCCTCATCGATCCTTCCTCCTAGCTCTCGTCTCTTTGACGCTGTGTACGTTGGTATACGCCCCGTGCAAATGTTCCCCTGCGTTCCGTGCAGGGATATGTCCGCCCTTTGAATCCCTCTCTTGGCCGATCTCACAGACAGGACTTCACCCATTTCAACTCAAACGCGAAACGCTTCCCCTTCTACATTCCAAGCAGAACTCATTTCGATGTCAGCGTGATTCTTATTAAGATCCACCAACAGGGGAAAATCGCATTAGGCGCTCCCCTGGCGTTTCCGCCCTTGAGACCCTCCCGAACACGTGCTACTCAGTCGGCCAAATACCGCCGCCGACGGGCGCTCCCTCCCTCGTTCTGACTTCCCGCTCACTTTCCTTCCCTCTCTCCAGGTATGTCGCGGGCGGGCGTGGTCCATCAGTGGCCCGGCTCTCTCGGCGCCAGCGAGGGAGCGTCCGCGGAGATGAACTGTTACCAGAACGGGACGGTTCGTGAAAACATGCTGTGGTATCGCCAGTCGCCCGCGGGAAGGTTCGCGTACATCGGATACATTTATAAATCCACCGAGGCTCAATATGAAGACAGATTTAAGAGCGGGTTCCTCATTGCTCGTTCAATGGAGGACAGGAAATCAACTCTGAAGATAGAGAGTGTTATACCTGAAGATGTGGCGGTGTATTTCTGCGCCGCTAGAGAAGCGACACAGCGTTTGAAATGTAAGCACCTTCTCTACAAATACTCTACATATACACCTGTCTACATAAAACAGCGCTACTGCAAGCCGGCCGGAAACAGGAGACTGCGGTTTGGCCGCCAGTCAAGCAGTGTTTCCGACAATGCCCAGAGCATGAGAAGCATCAGCGGCAAATTCCTGCCTTTATTTGCCAACAGGGGCGCCTAGTTCGCGTTGATGGTCTATCCGCTCATCCACCCAACTGTCTCCTCTGGGTGTTTCAATCCACCAGCTGGGCAATGTTCACCACATTTCTTCCACGCTTCCTTCTGAACATCCCCGTTCTATACCTAGAACGTCATCTCGTGACACTAAACATGGGCTGTTAAGTGCAAGCAAAACTTACTCGAAAGAGGTAAATGGGAACAATTTGGAATGGAGATAAACATTAGTGGAAAGGTCCTGTTGGCGTGTTGTTTTAGAATAATCGTAGAAGGATCAAAGACCAATCCATCTGATAGTACCTTCATAATAATGCCCAAGATGAAACCCTATACTTTACCCAATGATCCGAAGATAGTACATATAGTAGAGGTAGAGGACCTTAGACAGATGATTTAGATTGAGACAGGATATGGGGATACAAATGCCTGGGTAGAATGGGTAAAATATACGGTTTAAACAAAAGAAACGTTTAAACAAGACCAATTGCTATGCATGCCCTTCTGGACGTCCGTTGGGGTGGGGTAAAGACAGACAAGAAATGAGGTGCATGATGGCTTTGTATCAGGATAGAGAGGCCTGGGGTAACCAGTTCTGTAAATCTCTGTTCTTGGTGTTCCCTCCTCTGAAGAGGAAGGATGTCCGGATTCCGCCAGCACTCTGGGCTGTGTCAGGGAACGACACAGCCTGCATTTCAAGACAAGGAAGATAATTCACAAAGGACCTAGGAAAGCTGCAGCTATGCACAAAGGTACAAGCATGATAGAGGAGAGGGGAGGGAACCACTCAGCCTTGAATGTACCTCGAGCGGAATCCTTGGACCATTGCTTCCTCCCAATTGGAAAAGCACTTGTGCAATCATTCAGTTGGCCATATACTTTACCTTGGCATTTGAACGGGAGAATGTAATAGGGATTAAAAAAAAAGTAACCAAATTTATATTGATTCAATTGGGATGCCAAGGGGAGAACCTAACGAAGTTTAGGCACGGAATCAGATAGCAGCAGGGTTTGATGTAGTTTAATGAAAGATACATGGTAAAAAGAAAAAAGATGGATTGTGAAAAATGGCTGAAGATTATTAAATTAGCACCGCTCTGCGAAGGGTGATGGAATGCGTTATATGTAGATTAGAGCTTGAAAATAGACAACACTAACTAATGGGCTCCTTTCTTATCAGAAACCTCAAGGATGAAGGAATCTGGTTCGGACTGGCACAGTGACATAGGGTACCCTCTGTCACCATTGCGCTTGCTTAATAAAGACATGAATATTAACTTAGATGCCCCTAAGGATGGGACTGCCTAATTAACATAATATGCGATGTATGACGAGGGTGGGTCTGTGTGATATCTGCAGGGATGGAAGGGAAAAGGGGAAGATTGTAAGGTATTGAAATTCCGATTGGAAGAGACTAAATGGTCTGGTGATGTTGAGTGTGGAACTGTACAAAAGAGTGATGATTTGGACCTCCGGTGTGTCTTAGGACTAAGAGACACCCGGCTCTGCAGACCCGAAATAAAGCTGAACCTGTTTTACAAGACTTTGTCTCCAGAGTAGTGATTGTGAACGCTTTATATTTAACACTATCTATCGATTCATGCATCCATCCATCTGTCCATCTATCTGTGCATCCTTCTATCCATCCCTCACCCATCCATCTATCCATATAATCCATCTACTTATCTATCTATCTTTATATCTATTGATCTATCTATCCATCTCTCTATATTTCTATTTGTTATCTATCCGCCTGTCTTTACATCTATCAAAGTGTCTGTCTGTCTGCCAATCTATATATTTGTTTCAATTTATCTATCTATCCTTCTATTCATCCATCCATCCATCCATCCATCCGTCCACCTATCTGTGCATCCCTCTCTCCATCCCTCACCCATCCATCTATCTCTCCACTTATCTATCTATCTATCTTTCGATCTATTGATCCATCTGTCCATCTATCTACATATCTATTTATCTGTCTTTCTTTCTAACAACGTCGTCTATCGTCTATATATCTTTCTATTTACCTATTGATCTATGTATGAATATATCCATCTATCTATCTATTATTTATCTATCTATCCGTTTATATCTCTCTATATATATGATATAGATATATATTTATCTGTCTTTCTCTCTGTTTATTTGTCTGTCTGTCTTTCCCTCTGTCTATACATATCTATCCGTCCGTCTGCCTGCCAATCTGACTGTGTATATATTTTTCAATTTAGCTATCTATCTATTCATCAATCCATCAATCTGTCCATCTGTCTGTGCATCCCTCTATCCATCCCTCAATCCATCCATTTATTTATACATCTATCCATACATCCATCTATCATCTATCTATCTTTCGATCTATTGATCTATCTATCCATCTCTCTATATATCTATTTATCTGTCTGTCTCTCTACTTCTCTACCTGTATGTCTATCTATCCCTCTGTCTATCTGACTGTCTGTCTATGCCAATCTCTCTGTCTATATATTTTTCAATTTACCTATTGATCTATCTAACTGGGTTCTAAACGTTGTCACCGCCGATGGGTGGTCGTGGGGCTCCGCACGACTACAACACAAAAGCTCTCCATGGCGTCACCAACCGCTTCTGACAACCAGGTCCAACCCTTGGCCTTCACCTGTGTCGTGGATCTTCTGCACAGCGGAGCCGCTCTCGTTGACATTGAGAAGAGGCACAGGCGCCTGGACATCAGCTGCAACGGGCACCAACGGACGGCCACTCATCTTGGAGAGGGGAAACCCCTGTGACCAAATTCCGTTGCCCTGTGGCTGTACCCGCTCGCGGGAAAGGGTTTGGTAGTCTATCCGGAGTCGGAGTCCCGAAAGCGGCTGATTGTTGCACCCAGAACCGGCCCGTAAACTCCTGCGATGCTGCTGGCACCAAACCTCCTTTGGGCCTGTCGTTAAATGGAGAGGGGGTTTCCCAATGCGTGGGCAACAGGCGGATTCGCCCTATCAACTCGGTTCTGGCTTGAGCCCTGAAGAATCCCCGCCAGCTACCATCAGAGGCGGAGCACAGATGGTCGACCAGGACCGACGGTTGCCACGCACAAAAATATCTAACTCTGATTCTGTTGACTGACTTACATGATGATACATCGACAGAGCAACGAATTAACGATTGTTTTGATCACCATTCTGCTTCCTGCCCCCTTCACACTTCCCTTGCACTCCTTCCCCACATGCCGTTCATAACTCCCCCATCCATGGACCCTGATGCAACATTCGATTCTCCGCCCACTGTACCTCCCCACCCTTATCCACCAATCGATCGCACGGCGGAACGGCGTAAGGGAGGGCCTGGTGGTGGCAGAGACGCCGCATCCGCTGCAGCCCACTTCCTCGGCGCGGGTCGCCCCGACTCTAGGATCAGAGGACTCCCGACAACCGAGGGAACACGTCTAGGCCCCGCGGCCAAGATGCCTCGCAGCTCTTCCCTCCTGGCTCTCCTCTCTCTGACCATGTGTACGTTGGTATGAGTCCCGTCCAATCGTTCCCTTGGGTTCCCGACAAGAAAAATCCCATTGCGCGCTCCACTGCCGTTTCCGCTCTTGTGACCCTCCGAACCCGCGCTACTCAGGGCGGGCAAGTATCGCCGCCCAAGGCCTGAAGTGGCGGGCTTCCTTTCTCGTTCAGACTCCATGCTCTCTTTCCTTTCCTCTCTCCAGGTCTATCCCGGGCGGACGTGACCCATCAATGGCCCTGCTCTATCGGCGCCAGTGAGGGAGCGTCCGCGGAGATGAACTGTTACCAGAACGGGACGATTCGTAGCAACATGCTGTGGTATCGCCAGTCGCTCGCTGGGGGGTTCGAGCTAATCGGATACGTTTACGTCGATGTTCAATATGAGCAAGGTTTCAAGAGCAGGTTTCACATGACCAAAACGATGGAGAAGAAGAAATCTACTCTGAAGATCGAGACCGTTAAGCCAGAAGACGAGGCGGTGTATTTATGCGCCGCGTCTGAAGGGACACGGCGCTGCAGAGTAGCTCTGCACCGCTACAAATACCTAACTCACACCTGCAGACATGAAAAAGGCCGGTCTGCATGGCGGCCGGATACAGGAACATTGAGCTGCCAGTCCTGCACCCCCACGTTTCACTGATGGAGCACAAAGTCATAGTTTCACGCGTCAACCACTCTACAAGCTCGCCTGCTTTCCCCACCCCGCCATCTGAGAAGGTTGCCATCATCAACAGCCCTTTTGGGTTCCGACACTGCGTGTAATCTTCCCTTCGCCTTTTCGCCCCCACCCCCTCCCATCTTCTGCAGCACTCGGTTCCCATCCTTCTACAATTCGAGTTTAAACCCCCCCACCTCCACCTCACCCGCCCGAGACATCATTAGCACCCCCTCTCTCATAGTCTCTCTGTTTAACTCCATTGTGCCCATCCATAGACCTGTTCACCTGCCAAATCATCTATCCCTCTTTGCCGAACCAACAATTCACCCTACGCCTATTCTTCTATCTATCTATCTATCTATCTATCTATCTATCTATCTATCTATCTATCTATCCATCTATCCATCTATCTATCTATCTATCTATCTATCTATCTATTCTATTCTATCAAGCTATCTATCTATATAATCTATCTATTTATCTATATAATCTATCTAATCTATCCATCCATCCATAAACCCACCCGACGCAACAATTCACCCACCCATCCATCTATCTATTCATCTATTCATCCACCCACTCACTTACCTTTTTATCTATATATCCATCTATCTATCTATCAACCTATATTTCTAACTATCTATCCATCAATCTATCCACTCAACCCCACGCAACAACCTACCCACCCATCTATCTATCCATTCATCTATCTATCTAAATATCTATCCATCCATCCTCCCACCCACCTACCTATCGATCGATCTATCTGTCTATCTGTCTATCTATCTATCTATCTATCTATCTATCTATCTATCTATCTATCTATCTATCTATCTATCTATCTATTTATCTATCTAACTACTTATCGATCTATCTAACTACCTATCTATCAACCTATTTCTCTATCTATCTATCCATCTATCTATCCACGCACGCACCCACCTACCTAACTCCCTATCTTACTACTTATATATCTAACTATCAAATCACACACCCATCCATCCATCCATTCACGCACTTACTTTTGTATCTAACGATCTATCTATCCATTCGCCCGGCCGCACGTGCACCACCCACACACCCATCTATCTATCTATCTATCTATCTATCTATCTATCTATCTATCTATCTATCTATCTATCTATCTATCTATCTATCTATCTATATATAACATATATATATATAGTCTTTCATCCATCTATTCACCCACCCTCCCTCCCACCTATCTATCTATTTAATTTATCCATTCCCCTCCCAATCCGTTTCCCAATTTTTTCAATTATCCATCGCCTCAAATATCTCCCATATTCCCAGTTCATTGGTTGTTCTGCCTCCTGACCACTTTTCTAATTACTTTCTCACCTTTCCCATCTGCCCCATTCCTTCCCCATCCCCATACTCCGCTCCCATTCATGGCTCCTCTCCTTTCTCCGCCTTTCCACCTCTCCGCCCTGATCTGCCAATCACTTTATCAGCTACACGGTGGAGGGGAGAACAGATGGTCGAGACGAGAGTGAAACATCTAACGCCCCGCCCACCTAGACGCACGGCTGCCGAAACCCCCGGCTCCCGGATCAGAATACTCCCGCCTACCGAGACATCGCACTGTAGCCACTAGACCAAGATGCCACATCGCTCCTTCCTCCTCGTTCTCGTCTCTTCGACCCTGTGTACGTTGGTATGAGCCCCGTGCAATTGTTCCACTGCGTTCGCTGCAAGGATATATCTGCCTTTTGAAGCCCTCCCTTCGACGGTCTCACAGAAGGGACGTCACTCATTTCGACTCAGACGCGAAACGTTTCTCGTTCTACATTCCGAGCAGAACTTATTTCGTTGTCAACGTGATCTCTATTAAGGTCCAACAACGGGGGGTAAAAATCGCGTTACACGCTCCCCTCGTGTTTCCGCGCTTGAGAACCTCCCGAACCCGCGCTACTCAGGGCGGGTAATGATCGCCGCCCACGGCCTGAAGTGTCGTTCGCATATTCCCTTGTTCTGACTCCCTGCTCACTTCCGTTCCCTCTCCACAGGTCTGTCGAGGCCGGACGTGATCCCCTCAGTGGCTCGCCTCTCTAGGCGTCAGCGAGGGAGCGTCCGCCGATATGAACTGTTACCAGAACGGGACGGTTCGTGATAACATGCTGTGGTAGCGCCAGTCGCCCGCCGAGGTGTTCGCGTACATCGGATACATTTATAAATCCACCGAGGCTCAATATGAAGAAGGATCTAAGAGCGGATTCCTCGTTACTTGCTTAATGGAGGACAGGAAATCTACTCTGAAGATTGAGAGCGTTATACCTGAAGACGCGGCGGTGTATTTCTGGGCCGCTAGAGAAGGGACACAGCATTTCAAATTAAAGCACCTCCTCTACAAATATCCCTACATACACCTGTCTACATAAGACAGCTCTAATGCATGCCGGCCGGAAACAGGAGATTATCCGACAACGCCGCCAGCATGAGAAGAATCAGCGGCCAATTCCCTCCTTTATTTGCCAACAGGGGGGACCCGGTGCGCGTTGACCATCTATCCGTTCATCCAACCAACTGTCTCCTTTGGGTGTTTCAATCCACGCGGTGGGCAATGTTCACCACATTTGCTTCTGGAGATGCCCGTTCTATACCTCGAAAATCCTCTCGTGACACCAAACATGGGCTGTTGTGGGCATTCGAAACGACAGGGCGAAAGTAGTAAATACTAGAGAATATTTGTATGCTTTGAAGGAGGAGAGGTTCGGGAGATGTCAGGGATAAGACTTTACTTGCAGGGAGGGAGTAGTGAATGCCTGGAAAGCATTGCCTGGATTTGTAGTTACGTCAGGGATATGGGGACATTTAAAAGACCCGCCAATAGACCTAAAGATGCCAGGAACAGAGAAGGCAAGGGGTGTGACGTATGAAAGGTTTAGTATGTTGAGTAGGGTTGTAATCTTCGGCAGAAAATCTCGGCCTGAAGGGTCAGTACTGTGTAATAATTATTTATTCTTCTCTATCTCTCTATCCATGCATCTATCGATCTATCGATCTTTCAATCTATCTATCTATCCCTCTATCTTTCTTCTATCTATGTATCTATCCATTTATCTGTCTATCTGTCGAAATACCTATACATCCATTGTTCTCTATCTGTCTATGTATATATTTGTCAATCTATCTGTAAATCTATCTATTTAACTATCCATCCATCTCTGTCAATTATATATATATATGTGTGTGTGTGTGTGTGTGTGTGTGTGTGTACATGTATGTATATATATGTCTATCCACATACATCTATTTACTTATATGTCTATCTATCTATTTGTCTATTTATCTGTCTGACAACCTATCTGTCTATCTATTATCTATCTGTCTGTCTATCTATATATCTATTATCTATGTATCTAACCATTTCCCCATCGAACTCCCAATACATTTCCCATTTTGTCCAATTATCTATCGCTCCAAATAACGGCCCATATTTCTAATTAATCTATTAACTAACTGATGATATTTCTGTTCAGCGTTCTACCTCATGCCACTTCTCTAATACCTGTCCAGCTGCAACATTTAAGAGCTTGGGTTAGTATGTACATTCTAAACCATACATAACAGAACAAAGGGTTGCTGCATCATTGCATGCCTAACCTGGATCTAACTCTCGACATGCACCCATTCATACGCTTTCTCTCCAATTATCCGTCCATCGACTGCGTCACCAACCATTCTACCTATCCACCTCTCTGTTCAGGTCTGTCAATCAACTCACCGCCCCACCTGCATCCTACACACATCTATCCGCCCAATAATTTATCATCATAATTTTACTCTCTCTCGTCCAGTCTGTCAGGCTATCTCTCTATTCTTCAATCGGTCCGTCCAAGAATATCATCATTCAAGTGCCTTGCCAATCGGCGTGGGCGATCATGTCTCTCCATCCATCTCTAAATGGTCTATCTAACTCAGCTCTATAGCCGAAGGGAGGGGGTGGGGATGAGCTCCCCATGCAACACTTATGCTCTTCATGGTATGCGTCTCCGAAAGACTCTGATAACCGAGTCCTCCGCCTGGTGGGGTACTTCCGTAGCCCGGGGAGCTGTTTTCTCTGACAGGCGAAGGGGGCGAAGGCTCTAAACGTGTCGCTCAGGGCATATGCGGCCCGTTAACCACGGAGGGTCACAAGTCTACGAAAGTGAAAACAACGATCTCCAATCTCTACCGCCCTTGGGCTAACGCTGCTCAAGGTAAAGGCTTTTGGAGTCACCCCCGAGGGAATATCCAGAGAAGGAGTCCCGAAGGCACCCAGGACCGGCCCGGTGACTCTCGCAATGCTGCTGCCATCAAACTTCCTTTGGGCCTGTCGTTAAATAGAGAGGAGAATTCCCACTGCATGGGCAAAGGCGGGTCTCCATATCAACTCTGCCCTGGCCTGCGCCCTGTAGAAGCCCCTCCAGCTACATCAGAGGCGCAGTACAGAATCGACGGAGGCCACACACAACCATGCTTAACTCTGATTCTTGGACGGACTTACCTGAGGATACAACGAGAGAACTATCTACATATGTAACGAATTGGTTCACGAATTAACGATTGTTTTGTTCACTATTCGGCCTCCTGTCCAATTCCCACTTCCCCTGTTCTCCTTCCCCACCAGCCACCCGTAATTCCCCCTCCCATTTCCGGACCCTGCTGCGACTCCCCAATTCTCCGTCCTAGGCACCTACCCACACATCCGCCAATCGCTGGCTGGCAGAACCGCGGAAGGCAGGGTCGGGTGGGAGTGCCGACTCATCCGCTACCGCCCACTTTCTTGGGCGGATCGCTTGGCTTCAGAATCAGATGACTCCCGACAACCGAGGGAACGCGTCCAGACCCCGCGGCCAAGATGCCTCGCCGCTCCTTCCTCCTAGTTCTTCCTCTCTCTGACTCCATGTATGTTGGTATGAGCCCCGTGTAATCGTTCCGCTGGGGTCCCTGGAAGGATATATCCGCCCTACGAATCTCTCGCTTCGCCGGTCTCTCAAACGGGACGTCACCCATTTTATTTCAGAGGCGAAATATTTCCCCTTCTCCTTTCTGACCAGAACTTATTTTGTTGTCAGCGTGATTCCTATTAAGATCCACCAACGGGACAAAGTCCCATTGCGCACTCGCATGGCGCTTCCGCGCTTGAGTCCCTCCCAATCCCGCGCTACTCAGGGCGGACAAGTATTGCGAGAGTCTGGCTGAGGTGTCGGACGCTCCCTCCGTATTCTGACACCCCGTTCTCTTTCCTCCCTTCTTCCCAGGTCTCTCCCGGGCGGACGTGGTCCATCAGTGGCCCGTATCTTTCGGCGTTAGCGAGGGAGCGTCCGCCCAGATTAACTGTTACGAGAACGGGACGGTTCGTAATAACATGCTGTGGTATCGCCAGTCGCCCGCCGGAGATTTCGCGTTAATGGGCTACGTTTACATGAACCTTGATCCTACATATGAGAAACGTTTTAAAAGCGGGTTTATCATCAACAAGGGAATGGAGAACAGGAAATCCTCTCTGAAGATTGAGAGCGTAAACACCTCGGACGAGGCAGTGTATTTCTGCGCTGCTAAAGAAGAGACACAGCGCTGAAAAGTACAGCTCAGCTCAAACAAAAACTCTCAAACACCTGGCTGCCTAACACATCCCCGCTTTTTTGCGCGGGAGAGAAGAGACCATGAAACTGCCGCTAATTGCAACGAGATTCACACCGAGGCTGGCAGCGGTCTACGCACCTGCGGTAAAAAAAATAAATCCTGTCCTAATACGCCAAAAGGGGGCGCACGGTGTGGGTTGACCATCGGCCTTTCAAACAACCGTCTTTTCTTGGTGATCCCGTCAACCAGGTGTGAATCGTTCCCCGTATTCGCTCTGCACGTCGCCGTTGTGCGTCGTGAACCTCCTGCCGATGCACGAACTTTCGACTGTTCCATCCACTCAAAACGACAGTCTTCTCCATTGGTTTGCACCATGCTTACTGTGATATATTGCCCATGGTTAATTCAATAATTCCCTGCAACCTGTTTTCTTTAAAATTAAATGTTCGGCTTCAGCAGGTAGGAACTTCACATGACCTTAAATAGTTGGCCTCGATCTAAATATTTTTGATCCTATTATTCCACCTCAATTCCACACTATCTATATATCGGTGTCTGTCTATCTATCTATCTATCTATCTATCTATCTATCTATCTATCTATCTATCTATCTATCTATCTATCTATCTATCTATCTATCTATCTATCTATCTATCTATATATATATATATATATATCTTCCTGAACGTCTATCTATCTATATATATGTATCTCTCTACCTATCTGTCTGTCTATCTATCTATCCGTCTATCTATCTATCCGTCTATCTATCTATCTATCTATCTATCTATCTATCTATCTATCTATCTATCAATCTATCTATCTATCTATCTATCTATCTATCCATCTATCTGTATCTATCTATCTATCTATCTATCTATCTATCTATCTATCTATCTATCTATCTATCTATCCATCTATCTGTCTATCTATGTCTCCATCTGTCTGTCTATATATTTGTATCTGTCTACCTATCTGTCTGTCTATCTATCTATCCATCTATCCGTCTACCTGTCTATCTGTATAGTTATATGTATCCATCTATCTATTTATCAATCATCTATCTATCTATCTATCAATCATATATCTTTTTCTTTCTTACTTTGGCTTGGCTTCGCAGACGAAGATTTATGGAGGGGGTAAACGTCCACGTCAGCTGCAGGCTCGTTTGTGGCTGACAAGTCCGATGCGGGACAGGCAGACCCGGTTGCAGCGGTTGCAGGGGAAAATTGGTTGGTTGGGGTTGGGTGTTGGGTTTTTCCTCCTTTGCCTTTTGTCAGTGAGGTGGGCTCTGCAGTCTTCTTCAAAGGAGATTGCTGCTCGTCAAACTGTGAGGCGCCAAGATGCACGGTTTGAGGCGATATCAGCCCACTGGTGGTGATCAATGTGGCAGGCACCAAGAGATTTCTTTAGGCAGTCCTTGTACCTTTTCTTTGATGCACCTCTGTCACGGTGGCCAGTGGAGAGCTCGCCATATAACACGATCTTGGGAAGGCGATGGTCCTCCATTCTGGAGACCCACCCAGCGCCGCTGGATCTTCAGCAGCGTGGACTCGATGCTGTCGACCTCTGCCATCTCGAGTACTTTGACGTTAGGGATGAAAGCGCTCCAATGAATGTTGAGGATGGAGCGGAGACAACGCTGGTGGAAGCGTTCTAGGAACTGTAGGTGATGCCGGTAGAGGACCCATGATTCGGAGTCGAACAGGAGTGTGGGTATGACAACGGCTCTGTATACGCTTATCTTTGTGAGGTTTTTCAGTTGGTTGTTTTTCCAGACTCTTTTGTGTAGTCTTCCAAAGGCGCTATTTGCCTTGGCGAGTCTGTTGTCTATCTCGTTGTCGATCCTTGCATCTGATGAAATGGTGCAGCCGAGATAGGTAAACTGGTTGACCGTTTTGAGTTTTGTGTGCCCGATGGAGATGTGGGGGGGGGGGCTGGTAGTCATGGTGGGGAGCTGGCTGATGGAGGACCTCAGTTTTCTTCAGGCTGACTTCCAGGCCAAACATATATATATATCTGTCTATAGTCCTCCCAATTCATTTCCCATTTTTTCAAATCCATCGCTTCAAATTTCTTCCAATATTTCTAATTAATTCGTTTACTAGCTGACGATATTTCTATTCACCGTTCTGCCTCATGTAAATTTTCTATACCTCCTTATCACTTTCCCCATTGCCACCCGTTACTGCACCATCCCCCAACCCCACTCCCACTCATTGATCCTCCCCTTTCTCTGCCGTCCCACCTCTCTAACATTATCCACCAATCATTGGTTCGGCCATCCATCGGAAGGCGTTACAATGGTCGGAACGTCACTGACGCCACTTCCGCTCACTTTTTCGGCACAGCGGCCCCATCGCCAGGCTCCCCGATCAGGGGACACCTTACAACCGAGGGAACGCGCCGTAGTCCTCTGGCCAAGATGCCTCGCCGCTACTTCCTCCTCTCTCGCTTCTTTCTGTCCATGTTTACGTTGGGATAAGCCCCGTGCAATGGTTCCTCTCGGGTTCCCTGAAAGGATATATCCGCCTTTCTACCTCTCGCTTCGCCAGTCCCACAGACAGGACGTCACCCATTTCGACCCAGACGAGAAACGTTTCCTCTTTCTCCATTCCAACTGGAGCTCATTTCGCTGTCAGTTTAATTCCTATTAAGATCCACCAATGAGACAAAATCAGTTGCGCGCTAGTCTGGCGTTTCCGAGCTTGCTGTGGCGTATGCGACTCTCCCGAACCCGCGCTACTCAGTGCGGGCAAGTATCTCCGCCGATGGCCTAAACTGCCGGGCGCTCCCTCCCTCGCTTTGACTCCGCGCTCTCTTCCCTTCCCTCTCCCCATGTCTGTCGCGGGCGGACGTGATCCATCAGTGGCCCGGCTCTCTGAGCGCCGGCAAGGAGCGTCCGCCTAGATGAACTGTTACCAGAACGGGACGGTTCGTGGCAACGTGCTGTGTTATCACCATTCGCCCGCCGGCGGGTTCGTGCTCATTTACGTCGATGTTCAATATGAGAAAGGTTTTAAGAGCAGGTTTCTCAAGGAAATAACTGTGGACGAGAGGACATCTACTCTGAAGATCGACAGCGTTGAGCCTGAAGACGCGCCGCTGCAAATACCTCGCCGTCGGGGAACTGAGGCCGTCAACGCTGCGGACGCGCTCAGGTCCGTGCCTTGAAGTGCGTGGGGATGCAAAAACAGGCCCGGCTAACCGCCACCCCCCTCCCCCCCCCCCCCCCCCCCACCACCGCCACAAGGCACGCCAACTTCCGCCGCAAATTATGGGATTCTGGGAAGTTATCAGGAAAATGCCTGGAGTGGGTTAGCGGGTGAGGTGGGGGTGTTTCACCGGGGTGTCGCTCTTCGGTAGTTCAAATGGATGGGGAACGGATGCATTTGAAACGGAAAATACTGCGACCGCAGGGGTCA